>NC_141687.1:1483310219-1483807898 GCF_964263255.1 Lissotriton vulgaris
AATTAATCAGAGAAATTGGCCTGTACGACCCACATTCCTCAGCCGGCTTATCTTTTAAAAAAAAAATATATATTTTTGTTATATTCCAGGAGTTCGGGGCCTTCCCAGTTGACCCGATATGCTGTGTTACAAGAAGAAAAAGAGAGAATATTTCCTCAATGCAGATTTTATATACTTCCAGCGGGATTGAGTCCTCCCCTGAAGCTTTCCCCGTTGGCAGAGATATAATAGCCTGTCTTAGTTCCAGCTCGGTAATATCATCGGAGAGATTTTCTAAGCCTGGTAGATTACATTTTTCCCTAATATTACTTTCTAAGTATTTTAATATATCAGATGTAAGAGGTCGATTCTCCGGAGTATAAAGGGTACTATAATAATCTCTGAATTGAGTCAAGATCTGCACAGGTTGATTATACATAATTTGATTTGCACCTTTTATACATTTGATGTGAGTCTGGGCTCTATCATCTGCCACTTTATAGGCCAATAACTTGCCGGTCTTATCCTCGCCTTCATAACACTGAATTTTGGTCTTGAGCATTTTGGCACCGTTTTTTCCCATTAAGGTAGTTTTAAGATTAGATTTTAATGATCCCAGTTTTAGCTCTATTTCTAGAATATTAGTAGATCGTATACAAAGTGCCTTAACCAATAAAATGTCATATTCCCTGATATCTGTTGTTAATTTGTTATTATCTTTCCGGCGTTCAGAATTCTGTTTAAGAATATATTGTTGCACATGGCCTCTAATACTGGCCTTACATGTGTCCCAAACACAGATATGGGAGGCGCTGTGAAGATTTATTTTAATAAATTCACACAGATGAAACTTAAGTTGAGAAATATAAACTGTATTGGTAAGTAGATAACGGGGGAAAGAAAACAATCTGGTATTATTTTGAGCCTCATCATAGCTATAGATTAGTAAAATGGGGTTGTGATCCGAGGACACCCGGGGGCAGATTTCCATGAAGCTGTTCTGAATAATTTGATCCGTTGCCCAAGCCATATCAATCCGTGTGCAAAGTTTATGGGGAGCTGAGTAAAACGTATGACCAGGGATATCAGGATAAAGAGAGCGCCATACATCCATAACATTGTGTACCCTACTTAGATCTAAAATGGCTGCCCTGACTTTGTGCATACGTTGAAAAGTCTCCGGTCTAGTAGTGTCTTGCTTGTAATCAATAATGCAATTAAAATCCCCCATCATGATTAGTCCCCCCCCCAGCCCAATAATTCCAAATTCAGTTCATCAAAAACAAAAGCTTCATCCCTGTTGGAGCCATAGACTCCATATAGTACATATTTACAATTACCAATTCAAACTTGCGCAATCACCCACCGACCCAATTTATCAGTGCCAGATCTGATCGTTTCAATTCTAGATCTTTTATCCTTTAATTTGGCAACTCCCCTAAGAGAAACCAGTTGAGAAGAGCAGCCTATAACCTCATAGCCCAGCTGATTTAGTAGCTTTCTGTCTTTATACGAAACTAGCAGCCCGCCCCAGCGTTGCCTGGGGCAGAAGTGGGCTGGGGGCAGCATTTCAGGCTTGCCCGTCCCTCGGCCCGTCCCTCGGCCCGTTTCTCCACCCGTCCCTCGGCCCATCCCTCAGCCCGTCCCTCGGCCCATCCCTCAGCCCGTCCCTTAGCCCGTCCCTCCAGGCTCACTTACCTTACTCGCCGCTCCTGCTCCACTGCTCCTCTGCTTCTCGCTGGTGACGTCCCTCGGCCCGTCCCTGCAGGTTCACATACCTTACTCGCCACTCCTCCTAGCGCTGCTTCTCGCTGGTCATTACCGCTCGTCCGCCGCTCCTCCCCGCCTGTCCGCAGCTCCTCCCCGCCATCATGTCCTCCGCAGCTCTTCCTGTTGCTCCTGAACGCCGCTCCTCCCCGCATTCTTGATGTCATGACACAGACGTCGCGGCCGACGCTTCTTTCAGGGGACTACTTTGTTTTTAAAGTTAATTTTTTTAATTTACGTTTTATTTTAATTTTATGTAGCCTATGTCCATCTACACACACTGACAATTTCAAGGATGTATCGGGTGTGTGGATTGGCGCTGTGGTTCCCGAGTTTACCTTGCCAAAAGGGTTGAGTTCTCTCTTTATAATAGTAGTATAGATATGTGTCTCAGATAGGATTATAAAGCTTTAATTCCTCGGAAATAAGTCTTCTTTTATTCTTAATATTTAGGCCGGCTACGTTCCACGCTAGACATTTTAGTGTATGCATTCTTATCGATAATCTAAATCAGTTTTGCCATACTGTATATTATAAAGCAATGAGTATAGGCAATAAAAACAACAATACAGTCCTTTCAGGTTTAAGCTATTATCACAATGTGCTGATTGTTTAGACAATGTAACCCCTCCCATACTACCCACCCCCCTCTCCCTCAGCCCAGAACCAGAGGGAGCCCCCTCCGTGTCTGCTGCCGTTAGAAGGGCAGCACAGAACACAACAACACCGGGGCTACCCGACCACCCATTCTTCTTTTTTTTTTTTCCTATGTTCCCCTTTTATCTCTTTCTCTCGCCTTTTAGGTGCCAGTGAACACACACAGCAAAAAAGAAAAAATTATATATATTATAATCTCTCATCTTTAGCCCACCATTTAACTCAGATTTGATAGCAAACTCTGCGCCTCTTTCTCATCCGAGAAGTAGTAGGTGTGAGCGCCTTCAATGACTTTGAGGCGGGCAGGCTCCTGCAAAAACGCTTGTCCCCCAATAGCTTTGAAAGGGTCAATAAACCTTTTTAATCTCCATCTCCTATCCATCGTATGTTTACTCAAATCTGAACGAGCAAATAAAGACATATTCTCGTATTTTATAGGAGAATAAGGGCGTGATTTAAGAGCTACTGCCTCCCTCAAGAGAAAATTCCCAAAGTAAATCATGAAGGGCCTAGGGTATTTATTATCCCTCTTCTTCTGAAATGGGGGGAGACGATGGGCTCTCTGAACCTGAGAGTCAAAATCCCAGTCAGCTAGATCAGGTAGAGCTTTGTTTAGTAATGCCACCACATATGCCCTTGCATCTGATCCCTCCACACCCTCCGGTACACCAAAGAGTCTCAAATTCGATCGGCGTTGGCGGTTTTCCAAGTCCTCGACCTTCAGCTGTAGTGCCAAAATCTGGCTCTCATGATCCTTTAGTGAAGTCTCGGAGTCGCTGAGCTCTCTTCGATACCAACTACTCTCTGTTGAAGGTCTTCTATTCCCTGCGATATCCCGCCTAACTTAGAAGTCATTTCAGTCAATGAGTTCTGAAGTTTGGTCTTGTCCCCCTGTAATTGTAGAAAATGCTCTTGCGCCTCAGCACGATGGCTAGTTAGAGTGTGTAGGGTAACCTCAAAAGGGGACATCTCAGGGCACTGTTTCTCTAAACCATCTGAAAAGATGTTGCAAGAAGAATCTGTGTTATCAGAAGGCATGCATGTTAATGTGTTGGAGCTATGGCAGGATGGTTCAAGGCTTTCAGGGGAGGTTTCCGGTGTAGAACTAGTTGTAAGACAGGTAGGACTAGGAAGCGGGACAGAATCTGCATCCAGAGCTGATACTGGCACCTGCGCTGGATGAACTTGGGGTGAAAGGTGAATGCCCAACTGTTTTTCCTGAGATTCATCAGCAGATAGGGCCGAGCCTGAGAGTCAAAGAGTAATATTCTTCACTAGTCCCTTAGCCTGCATCCATTTTCTGAGAGGACTCTTATCCAAAGTAAGATTTTTTTTCCTAGTTGAAGCAGGATTAATTAAGGATAAACCTTCTGCTGGTATTCTTTTCCCTTTCTTGTTCCTGTTCTTTTACTTTTTTTTGTTTAGCTTTGCCCCTTCGATCCGCCATAAATTTGGCTGTTTCTGCAGCAGTTCTTCCCCCTGTCTCATGCTCTTCTCCTTCTTCATACTCAGAGTCCTCAGAGGAGCAACCTCCTTCACCCTTGCCTTCAACCTCAGCCCCCAATACAGAGGGTAGCACAATCACGGTTGTTGAGCTGATAATGCTTTTCCCCATGGTAGTTCCTGGGGGATTGGTTGTGTCCAGTTCCGGCTCCTTGGCCCCTCACAAACAGCTACCTCCTTATCACTAGCTGATAGTGTATTCAGTTCCTGAGGGACAGAGTCGAGAGCATCTCCTAGCATTAAAGTGCCTTGTCCTTGTCGAGCCAGTATGCTGGATGAATCGTTTTTGTCTCGAGAGGTAGTTACATTAGACCTCTCATGCTCCTTCTATCATTTTCCTTTCCCGAGTCTAGGGGCACCCCCCTGCCCCGATCTGTGATAGGGTCCGACTTGATAATTACTTCCTCAATAGACTTAGTTAATATTGCTTTAGATGGAAAAGTGCTGTCAACAATCAACACTGGAGAACGTAGTACCTGTTTGTTCGTCCCTGCGCCTCTCGCTGGTGATTTTGCTGCTGCAACCGGCAGAGGTGCTGATACCGCCAGCATAGTTGTCCCAGCTGCAGTTGTAGTCATAGCAGTAACCCGCGCTGGGGATGTTGCATCTTGATCTATTACCGCCATTTTAGTCGCTTGAGTAGACCTGGGCAAGTTTTTTGGAGCCATCCCCTCCGCCTCAGCAGTCCGAGGCACACGTCCACGCTGCAGCCGCAACCAGCCAAGTGCGGAGCCCTGGATTAACGAGTCAGGCGGGAAGTGGAGAGCTGCCCTAAACAATGAATCACCCAGAGCCAAAGCATTCGGTGCCCGTCCAGTGAAACAATGTAGCGATGATACAGGGAAGCAACAATGTACCTCATCGGCTGCACCTCACACGCAGACTTCTAAAACCAATGCCGGCAGCAGCACCAACAGCACGCCGGCGTCCGTGAGTGCTTTCTGACCTCCGTTAGCGCTGATGGAAAAGAAGCGAGGGCAATATCAGCAGTAAAAGAGTAGAGTCAGCAAAGCACGGAGCCATTTGCAGGGTTGGATAGCCTTGGAAACATCAAAAGAACAGGTAAGTCTGCGAGAGCCCCTGTGGCAAGCTGTGCTCTAGGGCGTCCTCACTCCGCCATCTTGGAACGCCAGTGGCGTTTTGTAACTGAAGAGGTGCAGGGCCATGCCGGGCACACTATACAATATGGGCCCGTGGAAGGCCAACCAGAGTCCATCCGGGGATGACAAGCACTGCGGAAGAAGAAGGGTGCAGGCCGCAGTCTGGTCGCCAAGTCATTGTTCATCAAACAGGATATGGTAGTCCATGTCACTGTCCAAGGTGAGTGCAGCGGAGTGTTTTGGGGTCAGTGGAAGGTCATGGGGCCAAATGCAGCATCAAGCAGAAACAGGCCAGGTGGTGGAAATGAATGCTAGTGCCTCCTTCTGAGAACAATTCCATCCACGTCCTTGGAAGTGTGCTCTGCCCCACCTGTGGGTGTTGCAGTATCAGCTGTGGCAGTGTGTGCCACTGTCACATCAGGGGCCAGAAGAGGATTGTCGGTCACACTGTGTGGCAGTGACACATCAGGTGCCAGAGTGGATATGCCTGCCGCACTGTGAGGCACTGACACTCCAGGAGGCGGGGATGAGGATGGTGTAGGGGCAGAAGCATTTATCAGCGCCACGCCTTGTGGCAGCAATGCCATGATGAGGATCTCGCTGATGTGCAGTGGTGGCTGCCATCCTTTCCACCTCCATCCGCACCATGTCCTCCATGAGCCTCCGCATGTGTGCCAGCTCACGGCTGGAATCGGTGGAGCCAGTCTGAGGGGACAGGTGTTCTTCTATCTGCGTCATGACTCCAGCAATGTCACTCAGGGCTCATTGGAGACCATGGAGCGGGCCGTGGGTGTCCGTTAGGGACTGGAGCTGGTTCCTGATGGGACCTAGACACCCAAGGATGGCATCCAGTTTGGTAACCATGAGGTTAAACCCCACCGCACCTGCTCAGCCGTCTCCCTCTGGCACTCCAGCACATGGCATTGGAAGGCCATGGTTTGTTCCTGGGGGTCTTGGGAGACTGTCGGGCTGTGGGTGCCTCCTGCTGGGTGGTTTGGGTGGTGGGTGGGGCCTCCTCAATGCAGCTAGTCTGCCCTGATCCTAGAGGTGAGTTGCGGATGATGTCCATGATGTGTTTGAGGGCTTGGGTGTCGATGCTGGGGCTGTCCTCCTTTTCATCAGTGAAGAGTGACTTTGAATGCTGTGCAGTAGGTGATGACGATTCAGAAAAGGGGGGTGGTGATGAACAGAGTGTCTGAATTAAGCAGACCACTCTTACCCAGTCCAAAGATCAGGGCTTGATCCATCACCGTTATTTATCTCACTGCACCATCCCAGCTCAGAACCTGGCTATATGCAAATCAGTCTGTCCCTGGCCCAGTGCATCATGGGAACAGGGCAGACTAAACTACCAAGCCAATTCTTCACCAGAAAGGAGACAAGCTACCGGGGACCGGTTTCTGGCATTTCAGCTGTCTTCGGCCCGGCTTGCTTGAATCCTGATGGTGCAGTGAGAAAGGGACTCATGTCTGAGTAAACCCTGCCACACCTATAGTGGCCAAAAACAATTCAGAAAAGGGGGTGGTGATGAACAGAGTGTCTGAATTAAGCAGACCACTCTTACCCAGTCCAAAGATCAGGGCTTGATCCATCACCGTTATTTATCTCACTGCACCATCCCAGCTCAGAACCTGGCTATATGCAAATCAGTCTGTCCCTGGCCCAGTGCATCATGGGAACAGGGTAGACTAAACTACTAAGCCAATTCTTCACCAGAAAGGAGACAAGCTACCGGGGACCGGTTTCTGGCATTTCAGCTGTCTTCGGCCCGGCTTGCTTGAATCCTGATGGTGCAGTGAGAAAGGGACTCATGTCTGAGTATACCCTGCCACACCTATAGTGGCCAAAAACGATTCAGAAAAGGGGGTGGTGATGAACAGAGTGTCTGAATTAAGCAGACCACTCTTACCCAGTCCAAAGATCAGGGCTTGATCCATCACCGTTATTTATCTCACTGCACCATCCCAGCTCAGAACCTGGCTATATGCAAATCAGTCTGTCCCTGGCCCAGTGCATCATGGGAACAGGGCAGACTAAACTACCAAGCCAATTCTTCACCAGAAAGGAGACAAGCTACAGGGGACCGGTTTCTGGCATTTCAGCTGTCTTCGGCCCGGCTTGCTTGAATCCTGATGGTGCAGTGAGAAAGGGACTCATGTCTGAGTATACCCTGCCACACCTATAGTGGCCAAAAACGATTCAGAAAAGGGGGCGGTGATGAGCAGAGTGTCTGAATTAAGCAGACCACTCTTACCCAGTCCAAAGATCAGGGCTTGATCCATCACCGTTATTTATCTTACTGCACCATCCCAGCTCAGAACCTGGCTATATGCAAATCAGTCTGTCCCTGGCCCAGTGCATCATGGGAACAGGGCAGACTAAACTACCAAGCCAATTCTTCACCAGAAAGGAGACAAGCTACCCTTTTCTGAATCATTTTGTCCACCATAAGTGTGGAAGGGTATACTCAGATGTGACTCCCTTGCTCATTGCACCATCAGGATTCAAGCAAGCCGGGCCGAAGACGGCTGAAATGCCAGAAACCGGTCCCCGGTAGCTTGTTTCCTTCCCAGTATAAGAATTGGCTTGGTAGTTTGGTTTGCCCTGTTCCCATCATGCACTGGGACAGGAACAGACTAATTTGCATGTAGCCAGGTTCTGAGCTGGGATGGTGCAGTGAGCTAAAAAACGGTGATGGATCAAGTCCTGATCTTTGGACTGGGTAAGAGTGGTCTGCTTGATTCAGGCACTCTGTTCATCACCACCCCCTTTTCTGAATCATTTTGTCCACCATAAGTGTGGAAGGGTATACTCAGATGTGAGTCCCTTGCTCATTGCACCATCAGGATTCAAGCAAGCCGGGCCGAAGACGGCTGAAATGCCAGAAACGGGTCCCCGGTAGCTTGTTTCCTTCCCAGTATAAGAATTGGCTTGGTAGTTTGGTTTGCCCTGTTCCCATCATGCACTGGGACAGGAACAGACTAATTTGCATGTAGCCAGGTTCTGAGCTGGGATAGTGCAGTGAGCTAAAAAACGGTGATGGATCAAGCCCTGATCTTTGGACTGGGTAAGAGTGGTCTGCTTGATTCAGGTACTCTGTTCATCACCACCCCCTTTTCTGAAACGTAGGTGTTGACAGCGCCTCTGCAATGTGAAGGGGAGATGGTGTGTTACAATGTGTCAACATGTATGTAGCCGCATGGTACATGTTGACATACACAGCCTGGCATTGTACATTGTGACAGTCTGTGGATCAGGGCAATTACCCAGAGTCATTGTAGGTGTGCACTGTGCTCTGCTTGATTGTGCATGTGTGCCATTGTGGCCACCTCCACCCGTCACCCCAGTACCTGGTGTTCATTCACCCTGTTGTGGTTGTGTTGTGTCCTGTCGAGCGGTATCCGTTCCCCCGACTCCGGCCACAGTCTCCACACTGATGACTGTCGACACCAGCTCCTACATGTCATCCAGCTTGAGCTGTGGCACTGGGCTCCCACCTCCAGTCTGCCTTCTGGTTGACGGCGAGTTTCTCTTTGGTCTTCCGCTTGATGTCAATCAATTGCCTCTTGGCCTCATCCATTGACCTCTTGTGCTCTCCAACGGCATTTACCTTGTCCACGATGTCCCACCATGTCCCACTATATCCCATTTTTAGTGCCCAATGACACGTTGAAGGTAACGAACAGTTGTTGATGGTGTTCCATCACCTCCGTAATTAGGATCCTGTTTTCCTGTGGACTGAACTTCATTTTCTTCTTCTTCTTGTCTTTGCCCTTCCCTGTCCCCGAGGTTCATGGCTGGTCGTCCGGGGTGCTTGTGGGGTTGCGCTCCTACTCTGTGCCTGCTCCCTCCATAGTGCTTGGGTATTGGTCAGTTTGTGTTTGAATATTTTTTCTACTTTCATAGTGATTTTTCCCACTTGCCATGTGTGTGTTGCAGCAAGACCTGTTAGATCTTAGCACTAGAGTCACAACACCGAAGATGGCCCACCCAGTCTCTACGAGTCTTAAACCTATAAGTGACTAGGCATGGAGCCCAAAGGCACAAGACAGGGGTATGGTTAAATGGGACAAAATGCCTTACTAAATTAAGGCTGTATTTTTTATGAGGTCTTTGGGTAGGAAGAGGAGAGAACACGTTATTCTCTGTCTGCCGAAGCCAGTGCTTAATTTGAGCTGGCGGTTTCCGGTGTAGCACCAACACTTAATTTTCAACACCAACGGTTATGGCAGTCTGCCACATGGCATCACTGTCTGTCTAATTTAGGTATGAGCAAAACAACAACTGTTTATTAATTCAATATACATTAGCGATGACTGATACCTGCCACCCAAGCCATTCGTATAGCTTTGGGGGGCCTGGAATAATATGAACTGTCACACTTGTATGAGTGTGACAGTTAGTAGTTGTGTTTGTACTGTCACTGGCAGTGGTAATGGATGATGCACGCTGTAGTGTCATCGTGACTAGGGCTCTGGCCCTTATTCTTTTACAAATTAAACACTGGTTGAAGCTGAGATATTTTCAAGAAGGCGCTCCCTGTTCTCCAGTCTCATTGATGGACATTCCTCTCCCCGCTCCGCCCTGTGGTCCTACACCACCTGCTTTAACCCATGTTATTCAATGACTCACACCCCCTTCTGTCCTGGAAACGTTTACACTGAAGCCCCCGCAGCACTTGAAGCTTCTGCTTCTCTATATTTTGAAAGCAGCATACGTTTAGATCTTGCCTTGTATTGTTTTATATTCGCGTACCTGCTATCTGTGAAATTTGACACCCTTCTGTGGCATTGCTGATTCATGCACTATATGTCTTGCACATGTTTAACTTCTATTGCAATATTATACATCTCATGTCTTCTCCTGGACGTCTTTACGGTGTGTTGCATCATTGCACTTCTTCTGACTTCAATGTTTATGCCACTGTCACGCCTTATGCCTTGCATGTGTCTGTCTAACTTAACACTGAAGAAAGCTCTAACCTCAGAGCATCAATCAGAATGTGAAACCTGTATGCTTGGAACACATGGGACAGCGCTCAGCTCCTCTCCAGCAAGAGTGTGCTTCAAGACTACGGGGCATATTACCAAGAACTAGCAATGATTATCGCTATGTTGGTTTAGCGACAATATTAATATCGCCGAGCTCCGCCGATTTTTATCGCTTAGGAGCCTTGCTATTATCAAGGTTTATCTCCTAAGCGATAAAAATCGGTCGAAATGCATGAATATCGCTGTAAAGTCCGCGATATTCATGCATTACCGAGCAAATGATCTTAGCCATGTTATCCACCTTCCATTGGATAACATGGCTAAGAACAGCTCTGGGCAGGCGTTAGCTTTTGGAGATAATTGCGCTTTGCGCGATTATTTCCAAAAGTTGGTAATAGGAGATAGAGATGTTAGCTACTGTTTCTAGTCGCTAACATCTTGGCACGGCCACTTTGCATGTCATTAGCGATAATTATCGCTGACATGCAAAGTGGGCACCTAAATGCCCGCTATTTCCTACTAGCTGTCGCAAACTGGTGTTAGCGATAGCTAGGTAATAGGGCGATACAATTATCGCCGCTTTAGCTGGAAAAATTCCCGCTAAAGCGGCGATAATGCCCTTGGTAATATGCCTCTACATTCTCTGCTATTGTTGCTGTGTTCTACAGGTCAAGAGCTATTAAGACCAGCGTTGGCAAAGACATTCAGGGGCACATGTACAAACATGAGTGCCAGTGCACAAAGGTTGGCTCAGAAGTCTGGGGCCGGAGCTATTTAATGTAAGCACACCGAATACCAAGGCTGCATAGTCGTTAATCAACCTCATGCTTCCTTAATCCATTACCACATACTCCTTGCCCCTTTACTTCACTCTTGCAGGTTCCTGCTTTCTCCCTTGGTGACGGTTTTTCTGTCTTTTTCTTCCTCCTTCTTTCCACTGTTACTCGCTCTCGCTAAATGTCTGATGAGGAAAGATAAGTGCTGGCCCACAGAAATGAGTGCTAGGGGCCCACTGGCAACCACCGCCTCAAATTAAGCACTGGGGGCCATATGTAGGTAATCTCTATTTACCGATTCTTAAATACGGAATTTTACCGATTCGGTATTTGAGATTCGGTAAATAGTATGTAGGTAAAAATTTGGTAAATTTTACCGATTCGGTAATATTGGGTATTACCAAATCCGTATTTACCGATTCGGTAATTCCTATTCATTCCTATGGGCCTCCATAGGAAGCCATTCACTATTACTGATTCGGTAAATACCGAATCGGTAATAGGGGGAACATATTCAAGGGTGGCCGGGTGTCACATTGACACCCTGTTGCACCCCTGAATCATGCTTGTGTGCACATGTGGCGCACATACATGCCCTAAGGGCATGTATATCTGCCAAATGGCACAGAGAAAAAAGCAAAAAATTGCTTTTTCAAAGGTATTTGGTATTTACCACCAACTTAAAGTTGGTGGTACATAACGAATCCGTAAGGCTAAAATGCACTCACTTGAGTGCTACCTACATAGGCTTTAAGGAATTGGTAATTTACTGATTCCTTAATATAGCGAATCGGTATTTTATTGATTTCTTAAAATAACGAATCAGTAAATTACTGATTCCATATTTGCACCCTCCTACATCTCAATTCCCTAAATACCGGTCGGTAACGGTGAAATTTACTGAATTTCACCGTTACCGACCTGTATTACCCCACCTACATATGGCCCTAGGTGCACAAGACAAAGGAAATAACTTCGGCAGTGAAAATTATTTTATCTTTTGGTAATTCCCGGAAACATGGGTCCATGTCATATTGTCAAGAGTACCCCATAAAAATATGCTACATTTGGATAAATTGTATGCATATTTACGATTCAGGGATATCCTGAAAATCGGACATGGATGCAATCTTACAGGATCTGGGTCTGGAAATTCACAGAAGAATACTTAAAGAACAGTGGAAAATTAGCATAGCAAACGCAAATCTATAACAACAACATAACCCTTGCACTGACAATTTTTTTCTATAAATTATGCAATCAATCTTTGCACAATATTAACTGTGGAAAATAAGCGATCAATGTGCGTAGTAATCTCACAATAAGGTGCAATATAAACTGTGGTAGCGCAGCATGTGTTTGTACAGAAAACCAGACGACTAAGAGTACAGTAGCAAAGCTGGGTTTATAAAGTTTAGAATCCACAGCTCAATCTAGTAATTAAGGTAAGAAAGCTTAGGGCCTAATTACAACTTTGATTTTCTACTGTAGTAGCGTTAAAAGCCACGGTTCTCCTGCCTGCCAGATGAGGAGTTAAATCCTGGTCTGGCAAGCAGGGCTACAGCGGTCTAAGGCAGCCTTCTGTCAGGCTCATTGAAAAGCCTCACATGCAGACTGCTGCTCTCACAGCGCCGACTGTACCTTTATGCACAGAATTGCATATATGCCACACCATGCAGGAAGGGGGAGTGCAAATCCAGCAGGGCACTACATTGTCAGGTCTAACACACCTCTAGGCCCAAATCCTGCAGGGAGCCCTGTTCACGGAGGGTTTATCGCCTTGCAATGGGTGGTGAAATTGCAACTCGAATATACTCTGCAGTGCCGGCTGTGGCACCACCAGTATATTCCTCCCGGTGAAAGACCGCCAACCCAACCGGATCCTTGACCCAAGCTGTAATGACGGTCTTGTGGCGGTCCGACTGCCACAATCGTAGTCCTGCGGAGGGTCCCACAGTATGGCAGTTGTCAGGCAGCCACCACATGTACGTGAAATAAGGCCCTTAATCTATTTTCTGTTGTGTTGACCACATTTTGTCAAATTACTTGAAATGTCATCTTCAGGATGTGAAATATTTTGTGACAGCTGGACAAAGTCACTCATTGACACTTGTATTAGTATGCATAGTGTTATATGCTAGTTGATAGTAGATCGGAGGATTTGATTTAGCACTTCCTTAATAGTGCCTCAAAAGTTTTCTGAAATCCAAACAAGCAATACGCAAATGGTTAAAGAGATGCAACACACAAGTTATCAGGACACATTTGTAAAGATGGAGGGCTATTCACCTCTGTTAATGAGTCAAATAGCAAAACACTTTCACAAAGAAAAACAATAACCACACCTGTAAGTGAGCAGATAGCCAGGTATACTTGCGTTGATTGCTCGCACTTACGACCCAAAGCACAGCTTCATAGAAAAGAATAAACAAATAAATGTGTTTAGAAAGATATTCAGTGTTGTTTACTGAACACAAATAAAACTAAAAGATGGAGGAGGGGACAGAAATTATCATGGGGCTGTAAAATACAAAAAATAAGTATTGTCCAGGCTGTCCAGAAGTAGGAACCATGGGGCAGATTTATGAGTTCTGGCGCATCTCTGCAAATCAGCAGGGATGCGCCAGAACTGATGCGTCACGCAAATCCCTCCTTGCGGCACCACAGATGCGCCGAAGGGCAAATGCGTGACGCATCTTGGGGTATACGGGCGCGCATTGCTGGAGTAGCGTTGCAAGTGCGACGCAACTCCTGCAATGTACAGAGGCCACCCATACATAACGTGGTGCGTCACTCCTTACGCCTGCTTCAAGCAGGCGTGAGGATTTGACGCAGCAGCGTCGTAAAATGGACTCAGTGAAATCTTGTAGATTTCACTGCATCAGTTTTACGGGGCTTTCCTACGAGGGAACGCCCACCCTGCGACAGAATGCCCACATGAAACCTGACGCAGGTTCCATGTGGCGCAGGGCTTTACAACGTGACGCATCTGCCTAGATGCGTCACGTTGTAAGTAGGTCGCAGGGATGCACCACGTTTCCACGCCGTTGCGTCACGCAATGGCGGCGTAAACGTGGCGCAAGTCCGACATAAATCTGCCCCCATGTTTTTTCAAGGAGATCACCAGTAGGGTCTTGAGCAGGGCCGTAGCTTCAGTGGGGGTGTTTGGGGTGTTCCACCCCCCAATAAATTCATTCTGTATGAAATAGTTGGGTACAGGTGCTTTAAGTCTGGCACGGTGAGGTGTTTCTCGAATTTCACTTGGGCTTTTTACATACACATGCAGACAAAAACATGAGGCAAGAAACACGTTGACCACTACTTTGTAACCACTGCTGACCATTATTTTCGTGGTGACACACCATTGCTGGTTTTAATTGGGACTAGTGGGCTCGCTGATTTAATTGATTTTGACTCTCCACTGCACCTCATTTAGGTCTTTCCCACACCATCCCTTTACACATCACATTCCATTCACATCTATACCACAAGGCCCTAAACCCACACTCCACCTTAGGATAAAAAGAGCTCAGAAAAAGAGACCCTCATAGGGTGCCTGTCAGGCATTGCAGGGCCGGCCTGACCAGGAGCATGCCCTATGATGAAGCATGACACCCAGCCGGGTGTGTGAGGGCCCCATTTCCCAAACTGGGAGACAGCCTGCCATCATTAAAAGGTGAGGGTGTTACTGCGACCTAGCCTCTACCCCCAAATCCAACCCCCTCCCTCACCCCCACCCACAGGAACTGCATACCTCTTCTGCTTACAAAGACACTTGTCTTTGTTTTAGCTGTCTTAAAAACACATTATTTTACAAATTAATGAGTTTCAAGTATCCCTCATAATCCGCACTACTCTCGCTTCCTACTGCTCCATAAGCCCTTCTCCTGCCCACCTTGTTATATAATGTATTTTAACCAGCGTGATTGTTGGGAAATCTGGAGCTCACCTCCCCAGTCTTACTGACCAATATACGCCCCTGCACTTGACCCTAAGGATAGGTCCCTCAGTGTAAGAGGTGACCAATAACTCATTCACTCCATCTTTCATCGAGGAGGATGAGAATATTAACCTCTAAAATACCATGGATGAGGCTCAACTAGGCTTGTGCAAGAACATTTCGCCGTTTTCTCCCCTAAAAGGTCTCTACAAGTATATAATGTTTGTAGGGAACACCTAGCTCCCCTGTAGCTGGCCATTCTGCAACTGACTGCTTCAGATACCTCCTAAGGTCGATAACTACTGTCATCAGTGGTTTGGTAAACACTGGTACCATTGCAATCATGTGATAAAATAAAATCTCATACTATGGCAAACAAAAACATAACACAGCAGCCCTGCCAAGAACAATGCATAGCGGATTGGACTAACGCATTTTAGTGCAAGAGTCCACAACAATGGACTAAAATACATTAGCCACGCATTTACCAAAATCCATGACACCTTGGGGATGATGAAGCGCTCCACTGTGCAGGAATAATTGTTAATAACAAGCAGACTTCATAAGCATGAAAGCGCTTGCTGTGCACTGCCAACATGCCTGCTCCATTCAATTTACAGCTTAACCTGCCAGCCTGGGGGACCCCCTTACTGCTATTGCGATCAGCAGTCTTACAAGTAGTCTTAGATACATTGTTATTGCAGCGCAGCAAAATGCAAATCTGTGCTCCTGCGGCCTACTTCTCTGGGAGACACACAAGATGGAGGCACTGAAGATCATTGCTTTAGGCGACAGCACCAGTGTCTGTGATGGCTTCTGCCTCACACTGTGCTGCACCTGTCTGACAATGTGGTGCCGTGTGGGAAACCCCTGAGTGGACACTACTGGCGGTCAGAGCAGGCCTTGTGGGCATGACTCAGGATGTTCACC
This sequence comes from Lissotriton vulgaris, assembly GCF_964263255.1. Classification (NCBI taxonomy): domain Eukaryota; kingdom Metazoa; phylum Chordata; class Amphibia; order Caudata; family Salamandridae; genus Lissotriton; species Lissotriton vulgaris. The sequence goes on from NC_141687.1 coordinate 1,483,325,863, forward strand.
ATTGGAGCATTTTGGACCCACTCTTAGATATCATTAATGCACAATCTAAAGATGCACTTAGCACTTCATACTTGTGTGTCTTAATGTTATTAATGTTATGTATTGCACTTGAACTCAGTACTGAAGTGCAGTCACTGTAGAATTAGGAATTCATATATACTGTGTGCCTTAACATTTTTACAATGATATATACACCTTAAAGACGTAATAAAAACCATCCTCACACTATAAAATGTATTTACTTTAGAAACGAGAATGATTTATGTAAACGTGTGCACTAATGCTTTACATGTGAACCTAGAATGTAGTACACATTTGCATTTATTCTTGTGTATTTAGGATACGTTACCAATATTCATACTGTAACATGAATCTAATTCTGAATCTAATGTACTGATATGTCTTAGCTCATTTGTAGTTCTATGTTCACGAGCATATTAAATGTGTACCACTGCGTTAGCACGTTAAGTTATCCTGAGTAGACATGTATTTCTTTCTGCATAAAATACTGTTTTCTATTTCTGTGTGGCTTTTCCCTTGCAGGTACGTTCTCTTGATAAGTTTGAGCAGAGATGTAACTCTTTACTAGCGATGAAGAGCTGTGAGAAGAAGAGCCTTGACAAAGAACATGGAGAGCCAGAGAATTAACTGACAGGCTCTACTCAGCAATGTTGTGAGGAGCTGCAGTTACCCATGGACTATGTTCTCAGGACTGCCCTAGGAGAGTTTGTTAATGTTGCAGATCACAATGTGAGAATGAAAAGGACAATGGAGCCCCTGATGGTGTGATTAAGAGGCGTTACAAAACATTTAGTGTGGTATTAACTAGTTTTCTTATGGGTTGATGTTAGCCACTTTTCCGTTGAGCTTTGAGAAGTGCAGATCTCCATGCTTACCCCTTTGTTTCTTTGCTGAGTGCGGCTTAGGATCACACTTATTTACCTATCTTCAGAAGACTCTTGGCTGGGCTTCTAAAATGCTGCCCCCTTCCACCAAACTTTTATGCATACGTCCCAATTTTCTTAGATCCTTTTATGCATAACCATCCTTTTTAGTTTAGAATTCAAATCTGATGATTTCAGACTTTACTCAAGTTTAGGAGAAAAGATTGAAGTCTTTTCTCTGAGCATCAGATTCTGCTGTTAATTCTTTGTATTGCTGTGACTGAACTTTTTTGTTGCCTTATACTGATGCACCTGAACTTCTTCAAGAGGTTTGGCTATCCAGTTGTCATTCTGTACCTTTATAGTATGGTATTGAGATTGATTTTTTTTTTTTGTCCTCATTTGCCATTAACAGTTAGGTATCAAAAGTTCCAAGCAGGTATGCCTGAGTAGGAAGATTCCGGCCTCTCCTGATAAAGAAGGGGTGTTCTTTAAAGAATCAAACAATAAAAAACACATGCCAGGTCTCACATCGAGCTCCTAGCTACCTGCTTATTTTGGTGTTAATCATTAGACCTTTAAATTATACCATAAACATGAAAATAATGCAGAAACAGAAAGAATAACAAGTATAAAAGAAAAAATAACAGAAATAGCGATACCCCTCAATGCTTTAAATTCCTTGCCCAGTTATCCCAGATATCCCATATCTTCATTCTTTCAGGATTGGCTATGGCTCTATCCAGTGTCTTTATTCTATGAATTGACATTACCCACTCTGTTTCTACCGGGTGGAAAGGCAAAATCCACTTCATACAAAGCTCTCTACACAAAGGAGAATTAGCATAAACATCAAGGCTCTATGTGCTTTCGTTAGTGATCTATCCTCCTTCCTTACTAACGTTACCCCAAAAATAACAAACTCCAAGCTCACCTGTACTTCTTGTCCCAATAAACCAGAGAGTGTTGTACCTTCATTCTGCCAGATACTTAGAATCGAAGGGCACCACCAGAACATATGGGCTTCATCGGCGTTGACCTCCCGCACTTAGGGCACCTCTTTTCCAACAGCGTCCCCAGCTTCGATGACCTCTTGGGAGTCCAATAGGCCTTGTGAACTGTGAAGAGATGATTCTTCGTGAGTGGAGCAGACTTTGCATAGAGCCATAGATAAGACATAGATACTTGCCAAATCTGTTCGAGATCTGAATCCGGCAGTTCCCTCCTCCAGATCGACACTGGTAGAGCTTGTTCCTCCTCAGGTATCAGAATCAACATCCTGTACCACTCCGATACTTCCTTTGGTGAAAGGGGGCGAGAAACTATCTTTGACTCCCAGAATGAATTTCCCTTCCCGTCTTTACCCAATGTTTTAGCCCAACTTGCTAACTGATAGAACATGAATCTTGAAACCTTCCCTTCCGACAATTCCTGAATCCGGAGCCAAGAAACAAATTCTGTGTCATCTAGAAGCTGGCCCCATGTGTGGATGCCGCACTGTTTGAGAGGGATTGCTAGTGAATCCTAAAGGCAGGCGGGGGTACCCGGTGAATTCCATATGGGAGTCTTGTAACTAAAATAGGGTATTTGTAAAAGTCTTCTTATTTGATGCCAAACCTTGCATGCACTCAAGAGAATCTTTAGTCTAACTGAAAAAAAAATGTGGGTGCCCAAATTTAAATAGAAAGAAACCATTGAGATCTGGGGTTTTTTAGTAAGGGCATCGAAAAGTGACGACATCTCAGAAGTATCCCTCAACATTTGCCTACAAATTTTCAAATGAAAAGCCCGGTAATATTGCGAAAGAAATGGTAACGGCTAAAAGGAGCGCACAGCACAAAGTCAAGGTAAACGTAACAAACTCATATGTCAAACTGGTGCTCAGGAAGAGGTGGGGGACTGGTTACCACAGTCACCAAGACAAACCAAAAGGTCCAAACAATTACTGTAGTCCTCCGAGCACTCAAACGTTATCAAAAAAAGTCTTTATATAGTTTTCACTGTTTCTTTTATTGTCCAATCTTCATTCAAATCAAAATCCAAATTTTCATCAAATGATTGCTTGCAGCCAACGCGCGTTTCGTCAAGTCCGTGTAGGACAATTTGACTTCTTCAGGGCTGCAACCCAAATATTTACAGTCAGTCTCAATTCCCACAAATTCAAAGCACATGGCAAAAAACAATTTCATACATTGTCAGTATATTACAGTAATTCATTCAAAATAAATAGTTTTCTAACCTTAGTTAAGGTCCAATGTATAATTGTTGTATTAACACAATGATCTCTCAAAGAAGGAATATATGTGCCAAAAACCATGATCTCAACGTTAATCAGAGAAAACATATTTTAAAATATCAGCAACTCTAATTTCATACAAGTCATGTATACAAAGTAATGGGTCTAAGGTTGTGGTTCCCGATAACACCCATAGTTAACAGATCACAAGTAAATAACTCACCTAACAACTGGTAATGTCTACCCTTAGCTCATCCATACGTAGTATCTTAGAGACAACTCTGATTTTCATCTATGCTGATTGTTTTGTATATGCCAGAACCTATAAATAGAGTATGTAATGGTGTTGTCAGTGCTAAATAAGTAACATTGGTTAAGTTACAAATAGGCAATACATATTAGATCCAGCCAGTTTAGTTATTCCAGGTCCAATGTTTGCACTCACCAAATGGTAACGGAATTATATTATTTATCTCCAGCGTGTATAAGTCTATCCAAAATCCTCACTTCCAATCCAATTATCTGTGGATTGTTCCTGTCACGTCCTAGAGTGGATTGATACCCGTGTCAGTATTATTAGTTAAGCATATGACAATTATAACAGAGTATCCAACCCAATATGCATTAGTCGTGTATGCCTCACCTTCTCACTCCAGTACCAGCGCGTACGTGTAAATTCTAATATATAATCATCTTCTAGTAACTTCAGTATTCATAAGTATCGCCAACACGAGTCCGTGTCTAATAAAGAAAAGGGGGTAGTACACTCATGAGTCTCGTGTCCACCCTAATAACTAATCCTAAAGTTATAATAAGTTCGCTGTAGTCAACTCGCTGTGTTCACCGTTAGTACGTTCAGAGTGTTCTGACCTCGGCGTTCAGCACAGGCGCCATCTTGTAGTGGCAATTTATAGTTATCCATGCGGGCGCCATCTTGTAATGTCTAAGTACACTTACAAGACCGGCAAATACACTAAAAAGGTCGTAGTCCCGCCATATTTAAATAAATACACATAAAGGTTGTAAATATTAAATCAAGTCGTAGTTGTATGTTGATACTGTAGGTGATAGGTTAATCAGTCATTTTGTCGTGATAATCATTTTTAACAAACCCTTACGTTAGTTGGCAAGATGCATCGTACTATTTCTCTCTTGACCTGCGAACCACTGGGGTCCTCAGGTTAACCACAACCTTTTCCCCTCTTTTTTCTGTCAACATTAACCATTGTCTATCAGATTTACGTGTTCATAGCATAAAACAACATCGAGAGGTAGTGGGTCCAAAAAGTTTTTTCTTCAGTCTAGTTTATATCCTACCCTCAGTAAAACGATTCAAAAGTATGTACTCACTTCATAAGTCCCTATCCTTTCTCTTTCAATAGAGTATACCGTGTTGAGAGACATCAATGTAAACTACATACAGAACAAAAACCATGGCATCAACTTTGTTTTCTTCAGCTCTCACTCTGCTGTTTATAGTCTTCCTTCAATTCCCAAGATAGAACTCATACTCATGATCTACATTAAGACCACATTCAACCGCTTTCAGTCTAATCAACCAGAGTACCTCCCGCTTTCTCAATGTTAATACTCTGTTACCTCCTCGTGGGTCCGGTTTTACGTGGTCTATTCCATGGTAGGAAAAAACATGTTGATCCTTATTTTCAAAATTCTGAATTAAATGTGATGCAATTGGATATCGTGTATCTCCATTCTTGAGTGCTCTATAGTGTTCAGCAATTCTATCTCTGAGCCTTCTCTTGGTACTCCCTACATAAATTTTACCACATGTGCATGAAATCACATAAATCACATATGTTGTGTCACAATTTATGAACATGCCAATAGTATATTTACCAGAATTGTTGTATTCAAAACACAATACCTTCTTCATTGCCCATCTGCACGATATGCATCTACCACTGTTCAACCAGTCAGTTCTATTCTGTTTAGTCGGGTAACTAGGACTCAGCATGTTCTTCAGAGTCGTTCCTCTTCTAAATGTCACACTAGGTCTATCATAAATGTATGGTTTTAGATCATCATCTATACAGAGTAAGGGGGTCATTAGGATGGAGTATCAACATACAACTACGACTTGATTTAATATTTACAACCTTTATGTGTATTTATTTAAATATGGCGGGACTACGACCTTTTTAGTGTATTTGCCGGTCTTGTAAGTGTACTTAGACATTACAAGATGGCGCCCGCATGGATAACTATAAATTGCCACTACAAGATGGCGCCCGTGCTGAACGCCGAGGTCAGAACACTCTGAACGTACTAACGGTGAGCACAGCGAGTTGACTACAGCGAACTTATTATAACTTTAGGATTAGTTATTAGGATGGACACGAGACTCATGAGTGTACTACCCCCTTTTCTTTATTAGACACGGACTCGTGTTGGCGATACTTATGAATACTGAAGTTACTAGAAGATGATTATATATTAGAATTTACACGTACGCGCTGGTACTGGAGTGAGAAGGTGAGGCATACACGACTAATGCATATTGGGTTGGATACTCTGTTATAATTGTCATATGCTTAACTAATAATACTGACACGGGTATCAATCCACTCTAGGACGTGACAGGAACAATCCACAGATAATTGGATTGGAAGTGAGGATTTTGGATAGACTTATACACGCTGGAGATAAATAATATAATTCCGTTACCATTTGGTGAGTGCAAACATTGGACCTGGAATAACTAAACTGGCTGGATCTAATATGTATTGCCTATTTGTAACTTAACCAATGTTACTTATTTAGCACTGACAACACCATTACATACTCTATTTATAGGTTCTGGCATATACAAAACAATCCGCATAGATGAAAATCAGAGTTGTCTCTAAGATACTACGTATGGATGAGCTAAGGGTAGACATTACCAGTTGTTAGGTGAGTTATTTACTTGTGATCTGTTAACTATGGGTGTTATCGGGAACCACAACCTTAGACCCATTACTTTGTATACATGACTTGTATGAAATTAGAGTTGCTGATATTTTAAAATATGTTTTCTCTGATTAACGTTGAGATCATGGTTTTTGGCACATATATTCCTTCTTTGAGAGATCATTGTGTTAATACAACAATTATACATTGGACCTTAACTAAGGTTAGAAAACTATTTATTTTGAATGAATTACTGTAATATACTGACAATGTATGAAATTGTTTTTTGCCATGTGCTTTGAATTTGTGGGAATTGAGACTGACTGTAAATATTTGGGTTGCAGCCCTGAAGAAGTCAAATTGTCCTACACGGACTTGACGAAACGCGCGTTGGCTGCAAGCAATCATTTGATGAAAATTTGGATTTTGATTTGAATGAAGATTGGACAATAAAAGAAACAGTGAAAACTATATAAAGACTTTTTTTGATAACGTTTGAGTGCTCGGAGGACTACAGTAATTGCCCGGTAATATTGCATAAGATCCAGGCTAGCTTTCCCGCCTGATGCCTTCTTCGCTCTAAGTTTTCTCCAAGTGATTCTAGACTTTTTATTTCCCCAAATAAAACTATTGAAACCACCCTGAACCTTCTTTATCCAATCATTCTTAAATTCTAAAGGTATAGAGTTAAATAAGAAAGTGAATTTAGGAAGAAAGGACATCTTAATTAAATTTGATCTATCCAAGAACCGAACGTCAAAGGAAGTGCGCTCCAGGTCTGTAATTGTTTCCCTACACTTGCTGCTATACTATCCAAATTCATTCTTGCAAAGTTATCAAGATTTTTTACGATTTGAATACCTAGATATCTCATATTTTGTTTGACTAGATTAGATTGATAGAGTGTGTTCCACTGCATTATTTCAGTTTTTTGCTGATTTACGGAATATCTTATACTTTCCCAAAAACCCCCACTATTTCCCAGATTGTTGACCAAGACGCAGATAGTTCACCTGTGAATATCATCAGATCGTCTGCATACAGGCTGATCTTTTTTTCCGACCCTTATATGCAAAAGGAGAGATGTTTTTACATGTTCTTAATTTTATAGCCAAAGGCTCTATATATAGTTGAACAAGAGTGGTGAGAGGGGATTATACTACTTGACATTATTTACCGATTCCTGGCCCTTTTTGTATAGCCAAATGAGTTACACTGTTAATCATATGTGTTTGACCAAGTGCTAACTCCCATCTTCTCTATGTTGCATGCAAAGATTCATCAGATAACCAATGGTAAGAGGGTCGGCCCAGCGCTGGTTCACCGGCGCTGGGGAGAACACTCAAATGGCTCTCTCACTTTCCTTACTATCAACGATCAGCCACCCCCGGATTTTTCCAAACTGATTCATTTTGTTTTATTAGTAACTTGGACTCTGCACCTGTGTGGCCAAAGGTGCTGGGTAGTGTTTCCTATCCATACTGGCTAGCGAGAGAGGCTGATAGTGGGCTGGTGAAAGTGAGAAGAATGCTGGCCAGACAGACACAGCTGAGGGAGGAGTCAGCACAGCTATGACTCAGGTTAGAATGGCACTGTCTACATAGGTCAGGATTTCACTGTCTGCATCCGTGACAGCCTTAGTCTCCATAAACTGCAGCAGTCTGGTGCCACCCACTTCCCACCCCAGCTGAAGAACCTGGGAGGTGCACTCCCCAGGCACATCTGGGCTGGTAGCCTAGACAGATGACTGATGCTCTCTGCACTGAAATTTGGATATAAAAACGTGTCAATAACTTTCAAACTGAGCATGGAGTTGCAGACTAATCAAAATGCTCTTCTTTACGATTTGTACCTTTTTTTATATTAAAATTGTGTTCACTCATCTGAAAGCTCTACAGCATGTGCATTAACCATACTAGGCTGCCCTTCCATTTAAATTAAGATTAAAGTATAGTGACAAGCAGAGTCAATTTATATTTCAGATGCAGAAAAATGCTGGTGATCTTACATATCAGGCTATTTGAAGCAGTTTCAACATATTTTTAGAGCTTCTCCATGCTCTAAAGGATTAGGCCCACATGCATCAACAATTCCATTTGCGATTCCTTATTAGCGAAAAATAAGGATTCGCTAATAAGGAATTGCAAAAGGCTATGCATGAAGAATTCGCTACAAAAATAGCGATTTCTTAAAATTCCTTAATTGCAACTCGCAAATTGCGACTCACAATTAAGGAATACCTCCCCATTCATTCCTATGGGCCTAGAGGCTCATAGGAATGAATGGGAAGACATTCTCAATTCGCGATTCTCAATTAGAGAATCGCAAATTTAGAATGCAATTTCAAGGGTGCCAGGGTGTCAAAAGGATACTCTGTTGCACCCCTGAAATCTGCCTATAAGTATATCTTGCACACACACATGCCCCAAGGGCATGTGTGTGTGTAAAATGGAACTTTGAAAAATGTCCTTTAGTGCATTTTTCAATGTTTTTGCAAATTACCATGAAGTTCAACTTCATGGTAATTTGCTCCCCCTATTAGCAAAATCACAATTTTTTTTAGTTTGATGCATTGCATTTAAGGAATCTCAATTTGAGATTCCTTAAATGCAATCGCAATTTAAGTAATCGCAATTTTGCGATTTCTTAAATTGCGAAAAAGTAAAAAAATGATGAGGCATCCCAAATTATGAAATTGCATTCGCAAACGGGCGCATTTTGCGATTCGCACCCTTTGCGAATGTAATTTTCAATGATGCATGTGCCCCTTAGTTTCTGACATTTATCTATTTCCAAGCACTTCACTGAGCAGCTTTGCTCTCAAGAAAGTGTCACTCATTTGGCAGGTGAATGCCTTCATGACTTCACTAAATCATGTAAATGTCGTACATAAGCAATCTGAAAACGTGGCAGCTACAGACAACTGCATAACACAACATACCATCACAGATCATGGTACGTAACTTCATATAACAAAAAAGCAACAGAGCATAGAGTAATGTGACACAGCAAACCATGCCCTCCTCAAGTTTTTAAAGAAGCATTTTCTGCGTTCCCTGATCCTGCTTTATCCTTGCTCAATGATTCTTTCACAGATGACCTCGTTCCCAGAGCCTTTAAGGAACAATTGTGATCACACTCCTTAAGAAAACTGGTGTGGACCCATGAGTTTTGACTAGCCACTGTCCCATTTCATTGCTTCTATTTTTGACCAAAGTGCTGGAAGCGTATGTTGCCAATTGTCTCTGTTCTTTTCTTGAGCTGCCCCGCTTCCGTGATTCCCATCAGGGGAGTTTTCACTGTCCCACTCAACTGAGGCAGTAATTCTGACTGTGTTGGATGAAATGAGGGAAGAGCCTGAAAGAGGCACTACACAGGCACTTGTGCTCTTGATCTATCCACTGCCTTTGACACAGTCAACCACGAACTTCTGTTTGATCGTGTCGAGGCCACGGGTAACCAGGGAACAGCGCTTAAATGGTTTGTGTCTTATTTTAAAGATTGCTCCCAGTCGTTTTGACTTTCCTCTTTAGGCTCCCCTAAGGTTAAATTGACCTGTGATGTACCTCAGGAATCATCCTTGACCTCCCATCCTTTTAATTTGCTTATGTATCCCCTGGTACAGTCTTGAGGAAAATGAATGTGTGCATTTTTAATTATACTGATGATATTCTTTTTGCAATTAATAACACTCCGGACTCAATCTCGAATTTTGAAAAAAACATGCTATTCATCCGCATTGGATGAATAGCAATCATCTTTAACTAAACCCTGACAATACAATTCAGATCTTGCTCTGTTTATAGGCTCTCGAAATCTGTGGAATTCTAACTTCATGCCTGCTGGAATGGGCATGTCCCCCAGCCCACAACCTCAGCAAAGAACCTAGGAGTTATTATTGATATCAAACTTTCTATGGAGCCTTAGACTGGGAGTATCCGCTTGCTTCTTCCAGCTTCGAAAGATTAAAAAAATTGAAGAAAAAAATTACCTTTGAAACCCTAGTCCAGGTTGTTCTCTCATTAGTCATCTCTCATACTGACTATGCGATTTCACTCTATTTTGGTCTCCCCGAATATTTGAGAAGGATACATGAGTTGAATCAAAACCAGGTGTCATTCCACACCTCTGATGAAGAAACTTCACTGACTTCCACTGAAACAGCGCTCTACTTTTAAGATGGGATGTACTATTTTTAAATACCTTGCATGGCACTTGCCCTGAATATGTCTCTTCGCGTATTCACAGGTACATTCCTGCTCACAATCTAAGGTCTTCCCACCTTAACCTCCTAGTCATTCCCTCTTTCCAGAAAAAGAGGCAAGGAGCTGCTAGATTTTCTGCTTTGGCTCCTCAATTCTAGAACTCCCTCCCATACAATATTAGATCAACATCCTGTTATCTGAAATTCATTTTTGAGGTGAAATTCATATTCCTGTATCTAGCACAAAGAAACTGGTTGGTGTATGTGTGGTTAAGAAATATTTTTTACCATAACAATATATGATATAAATATCGTAACACAGCACAAGCTATAACAAATTACAATTCAGAAAATCAGTACATAGTAAAAAATAAAGCAGAGCAATGCATAACAAATAATATCACAGCATAAGAAAATACCATACAAGAAAACATAGCATATAAAAGTACAGCGTTATTAAACAAAACACAAGAAACATCAGTTTTTAAGAAAAATACTAGTTAGGAAAACAATAAATAAAACATTACACCACACCATAACCCAAGATAGAACACCACATAACACAACACATAACAAAACACTACACTAACCTAACACAACACACAATGGGGCACATGCATCAACAGATTTTGCATTCGCAAACGGTGCGAATCGCAAAAATCGGCCGTTTGCGAATGCAATATCTGAAAATGAGATGCATCATTTTTTTGTCCATTTTGGAATCGCAATTACTTTTGCGATTCCTTAAAAAAATGCAAAATCAATTGCGATTCCTTAGAAACTCGCAATCCTTGTTGCGATTCGTTAAAAAATCGCAAATTTTGCGATTCCTTAAAAAAATGCGAAAAACGGAATGCATCAATTTTCGCACATGTCAGTAATTCTCAGAAAACACATTTAGGAAGTGCAAAAATAAGAAGAAGTGAGAGCAGGTGGTAAATTTTTTTTTCAAACCAACACATGTTGAAATGATTACCAACTTATAAAAGGGACCTCAGAATGACTCTGGATCCCTTCCAGGATGGCAGCAGCAATTTTCCTAGCACGTAGATGGCAGATGAGAGCAGCAGGGAGGAGGAGAAGAGAACTCAGTGAAAGGGTTTTCAGGTTGCGCATTACTTTGCTTGGGCAGACACAGGCTGACATATATGATAAGTATAGACTGAATGCAGACACTATCATTGATTTAATTGCAGAGTTGGACCCCTTACTGCAAAGGCAGACGCGTAGAACTCAAGCCATACCCACCCATGTGCAGGTTTTATGTTGTCTACACCTTTTAGCCTCTGGCTCCTTCCAAGGGGTAATAGCAGTTGCAGGGGGTGTGTCACAGAGTGCATTGTCTAGATTCTTCAATGACTTCCTGAATGCAATGCTCCATAGGATAAATCACCACATAATTTTCCCCTCAACGCATCAGGAGTTAATGCAGACCAAGTTAGACTTTTATAACGTGGCACACTTCCCACATGTCATAGGATGTGTTGATGGTACACATGTCCCCATTTGTCCACCAGCTGCTAATGAGTACATTTTTAGAAATAGAAAAAGTTACCACTCTTTAAATATACAAGCAATCTGTGATTCCAAAGGAATCATCACTGACTTAGTTGCCAGCTACCCAGGTAGTGCCCACGATTCTTATATTTTCAAGCATAGTGCCATTCATGATCGCCTACTTGCTGGAGAATTTGGAGATGGATATTTGTTAGGTAATGATTATTTAATTTAATGCAAATTGTAATGATTCTGACATCCATTGCAATGTCTGTGATGTTTTACTTACATATGTCATCTATCAATGTAGGAGATAGTGCATATGGATTGAGGTCTTACATTCTCACTCCATACCTGAATCCAACTACCCGCAAAGAACAACTGTACAACAAGGCCCATATCTCAACACCCAGCATAATAGAGAGGACGTTTGGGGTCATGAAGTCCAGGTTCAGAATACTGCATAAGACTGGAGGAGCCTTGCAATATCGGCCTGATGTGTGTTGCAAAATAGTTGCAACATGTGCAGTGTTGCACAACCTAGCAACTAGGAGAGGCCTTGAACTACATGAGGATGATTTGTTACCAAATAATTTCAACCAGCCACAACAACGACATGCAAGAGTTCATGGACCGGACGCAGCGGAAGGGAGAAGAAGAAGGGAAGAAATCACACAACATTACTTTTAATAAAAGGTAGGAAACATATTTTGATGCTTCAAAAGGTGAACACTTTAATAAACCATGTTGCACACAGTAGTAGTTTGAAAACAAATATTCAAAAAAAGACTTTCTTAAAAGATAAACAATTCAAGAAATTGGCCTAATGTAATTCTTAGTCCATATCATTGAACATTGAAAATGTGTAAAATAAAATTCAACAATTACAAGTAATCACTTCTTCCTGCCACGCAAACCTAAAGCTTTAGTTTTCACGGATTCAGAAACCATGCATGGGGAAATATACATTTCTTTTCCTCTTTTACTACGCCTTTCACACACGTCATCTGTGTGTGCAGCAACACTGGTTCCTGCAGATTCATTGATCACATTGCCTTCAAAAGCTGTATTCTTGCTGTCATCAGTTGGCAGCACATGATCCCCTCTTTTAATATTTTTCAATCCTTCACATAGTTCAGCACAACACTTTTTGATGCCCTTTTGCATGCGCATTGTGTGTGTTATGACACGTGCATTGATGCTGGTCACCCTATTCAGAGCCCGGGCATATGTGTGCATACTTGCAACAGCTCTCAAATGTCTATTGCAGTTGGCAATGTTTTGACTGTGAAAAATGTCAGTTAATGTGACTAATGCATTTGCTACACGCTCTGAATTCAGATTTGAGGCAGTATGTGCACCTTCAATGACCTTGCATAATGTTTTCAAGCTCTTATTGATTCCACTCATGTCTTCCACTATGTGCCTCATTTGTCCCTTTATCACTCTCAGGTCTTTCCCCTGAAGACGCTGGACTTTCAATAATTTGAGTTCTACTGTACTAGCATGGACATCATCCACTGTGGAGTCATTTGGATTTGTAGTGCGAGGCCTTCTTCGGTAGAATTCTTGGATTTTTCTACGACCACTGAAGTTTTTTTTGGAAGTGGCAGCCTTCTCAGAATCTTCAACCACATATTCCGTGACATTGGCATCTTGCTCAGACTCTGATTCAAGTACTTTCCGCACTGACTTTCTGATTTTTTTAACATGCACAGAGGGTGAGGAACTCATGGTGTTATTGTCTGAATGGCTATGTACATCCATGCTGTTGTCATCAAAAGGGTTTGCCTCATTAGCCTTTAGTACATCTATAATTAAAAAAATGAAGCATGAAATCAATGTAATGTCTTCTCAGAAAAAAGATTTCTAATAAAGACAATGTTTTCCAGAAGAAGGACTCCTTTTAAATCTTCATTTACCATGTGTGTAACAATTATTTGATAGGCAAACTGACAATGTACATATTGCATTGATGAATAATGATTTAGACCTAAAAACTACAACTCCCATGATGCATTGCACTGTTCAATGAAATTGCCTTTTACACTAGTGCTATGCAAGTTATGATGTAACAGAAGATTACAATTATATGTTACTACATCAAACACATGACTAAATACATCCTGCAGCCCAATTTAAGTTAAGTTTGCATTTGACCAAAATAATTAATCTTACCTTGAGAAGTGCCAGCATGCTCAGAGGTGTCTATGTTGGTCACTCCAACAACAGCTTCTGCAACAAGTGTCCCCTCAACCAAATCCTCAAGGGGAGTTGTGACCTTATTGTCAGGGGAGCCACCACCAGTCTTCAAACTACTCTTCATTCTGGACGCTATACTGTCTTTTGCTCGTGAGCGTAAATCGTACCAACGCTTTTGTAGGTTGGTGATGTCCCGGTGGGCAACCCCCACAGCATTCACTTTAGCCTGTATGGCTAGCCACACTTTCCTTTTTGCAGCCTCAGGGACCTTCAAAGACAGCTTTCCAAACAGCTGGTCGTGGTGTGAAGTCACCTCCTCAATCAGTATTTCCAGTTCTTGCTCACTGAACTTGATTTTCCTTTTTCTGACTTGTACATCCTGACTGGCAGTTTCTGGCTCCATTTCTCCAACAGCAGCACTCCAAAACACTCCTCCACTGCAGACAAACAGAGCTGAATGCACCAACTGCCTGTTTTCAGTTTGAATCTGCTTGGCAGGTGTGTGCAATTAGGCTCCTGGCTTCCTGGGTGTGGCTGGGCTGTGATGCATGAAAATGCGAATTAATTGCGAATTCGCATTTTGCGATATCGCAAAATGCGAATTCGCAATTTATTCGCATAAATTAATGCGATTCGCACATTTCTGCGATTTTTACCGAATCGGTAAAAATTCGCAATAATGATGATGCATTCCGTTTTGCGATTCGGAATTTGCGATTCTCTATTTTTCGCAAATTCCGAATCGCAAATCAACACATTGATGCATGAGCCCCTATAACACTATTCATAACAAAACATAACCTAAAACAAATACAACTAAACATAACACAACCCAAAATACAAAACACATAACACAACAGATAAAAATCAACACATAACAATCCACTACACCACACACCACAAATCGCACTGCACACCACACAGAACACAACATACCTCACACTGTACAATTTAGCCCTCCACACCATGCAACTAACGAGACACCACACAACGCATGACAACACCCATCACAACATATCGCATATCTTACTGTACACCTAGCCACACAATTCACCTCATAATGCATCACACATCTCACCACAAACCACACCATACACCATTGACAGCACACAAAAATGCACACCACAACTTGCAAAGCACATTACAAGCAACAAACTACGCCCACAGAATACCCACCACACAATAAAATGCACCCTACATCACATATCATTACACATCACAACACATTAGAAAATAACATCACACAATACAAGGTTTCAGAATACCATTCAACTTAGTATCACACAATACATAATTCAAAATTACATCACTCAATATAATTTAAACACCCCCCTTACACCATAACATAGTAAAACAACACATGCTATAAACTGACATAGCACACAAAAAAAAGTAAAAAGAGGCATCGAAGCCCAATAAAAACGTGTAAACGTGAGCTAGGGTGTGAGTGTACACATCTTGGGCCTGATGTAGAAATCCTGTTTTTGGTTGTAAGTCGGAAATACAAAAAATGCAATGCAACCCACAGTGTATCTAGGAGTCCTCATGATTACATACATGTGAGTAGTGCATCCCCACTGTCCATTTGTATACCCTCCCACAATGCATACCCCAGTCCCTCCAAATATAATTTCCACCATATATCTGATATATTACATAATGTAGCAGTAATGTATCAGACAAGTGCCAATCATTTTCATTTCAGTGTAAGGTTCACAAAAGCCATACAGCTGTTTAGAGCACAAGACAGAGTTGTGGAATATGTCAAAGTCTAAAGAACCCTTACACAAAGCAATATGCAGAGCTATGGATACCACCACAACAGACATAAAGCCATTGGATAAGGTAGGTCAGACTCACATAAAGTGCAAAAGGAAAGAATGCATCCATTATATTTTTAAGCAATGTATAATGTATCATGGACACTGACCATTGCAACAAATGTGTATTGAGATAACAGTAATGTGCATGGTTTCACATCTCTTCCCACTATCACACATGCCCTTTCGTTTATGTGCACCCACAACAACAGATAATGCAATACTACCCCATGATTTCGCCCAAACAACAAACCAACCCAAGTGATGCACTGATGATAGTACGACCATGTAGTTGCTGCAAGATATTACACAGCTGCCAACAGAAGAAGCATCTGATGGCATGGAAATGGGCTTATTATCCAAAGTACTGGCTTGCTACGTCTGAAGATTCAGCCACTATGGTCAAGGTTGCCATGATAAAGAAGATGAGATCATATAACTTTATTAAAGAATAATTGATTGCCAGACCTCAATAGGCACAGCAGTTAAGAACGAGCTATACATGAAGTGCATCAGGACATACAGGTAAACCAAGAACTCTTGAGTGCCATGGCAGAGAACCATAACAATATGAATTTCTATCTCACTGGAATAGAAAGCACCTTGATGGACATCAAGGTGGCCATTCAGAATAATCCTCCTCTTAATGCCATCCAGAAGACACTTGGCAAAATATCTGGGGAACTAGACAACAGGTTCAAAGATGCCATTGGGGAATTGACGAATGATGTCTAATGATGCCTAAGCTATAAAGTTGAAGATCATCTTGTTCAGAAAAGCAAAATATGTGATGGTAATACAGAAGAAAACCATCAGTGCCTAGATAGCCAAGTCTTAAGGGGTCGTTGTTTCAGTTCACAGCAGCCATCTTTCAGTGGAGTTTCTTATGTTTTTTTTAACCCCATTACAGTATGTCCGACCTACATGCACCGGCCTGAACAGGTGGTATTTTGGACTGCTTTCGATTTTCCATTGCTTGGGAAGCAATTAAAAAAACATTAGAAAAGTCAAGATGTGAGTGAGCCTCTGCAGCAGCAGAGGGGCCGCATCCTTCACTGGGTCGGTTGTTGAGGGGGTGGGCACAGAGACAGTAGGGAGGTGTGACCGCACAATCGAAAGGTTGTCCCTACTACTTAAATCCTCCTTGATATCTTACACAAAATACTGTAGCTTTTAGTACAGCCTCCCAGACCATGGGCAACTTTAAAAGAAGCCAACAGCATTTGCTGAAGGGGCTACCTAAATCCTGCTCTTCTGCACTGTATGTATATATGGATAATGGTAAAATGATGTATCCGCCAGACAGCTGCAGCTTTTTATAGGCAAAACTTAAACATTGCTACTCAATGAAACATAAAGTAAATTTACTGCTGTTTCTTTTAAACTTACAAATTTTATTTATTTTTTATTTTGAAGGTTTTATATAGCGCTAGCTCCACCTGAGGGTATCAGAGTACTTTACATCAACAATGAAAGTACATAATAAAAATAATCATGGCAGTTGAACTAAAACAGGTTATACAGGTGCTCAAACCAATAAAAAATACAGGGGGTTATTTATGGAACTGATGGTTAGATGCATCAACGTTGCCATTTGCGATTCCTTATTTGCGAAAAATAAGGAATCGCAAATAAGGAATCGCAAATGGCAATGCATCATTTATTTAGCAATTTTATTGAGATTCGGTAAAAATCGCAATTTTTACCGAATCGCAATAAAATTCCGAGTTTCAAATAGCGAATTCGCAATTCCCATTCATTCCTATGGGCTGAAATGCCCATAGGAATGAATGGGAATTGCGAATTCGCAATTTGAAATCGGAATTCAACAAAGCATTTCAAGGGTGGAGAGGGGGGTCCAAATGACCCCCCCCTGCACCCATGAAATGCACTTTTACCTGTAAGTTACATACACACATGTCCTAAGGACATGTGTGTCTGTAACTTAACAGTTTAAAAAATGCCTTTTTGTGCGTTTTTAAACAATTTTGCAAATTACCACGAGGTTCAACTTCGTGGTAATTTGCACTTGCAATTTGTAAAATCGCGAATGTTTTGAGAATGATGCATTGCATTTAAGGAATCGCAAATTTGCAATTCCTTAAAAGCAATCGCATTTTTGGAATTCGCTAAAAATAGCGATTTTCCAAAAATGCTTGATGCATCCGAGAAACCAATTTAGGAAGTGCAAACGGCCGATTTTTGCGATTCGCACCGTTTGCACTTCCTAAAAAGGTTGATGCATCTAGGCAATAGTGATTAGAGGTACATGTAGACGGTAATAGAGAAAGAGAAGAACGTTCCCGGAACCAGGATGATTCCTGAAAATAGTCAATTTAACAGTATGTCAAGGAGGGTTCAAAGGACAAAGTAGGTATTGCGGGGAGAAGAGAGGGGGAGGGGGAGAGTGATTTGGCAAGAGAAAAAGAAGGGGGTGAATTTGGGAAGGGGGAGAAGTCTAAGTAGGGAGAGGTAGAGGTAGTCATAAAGGAGATCCGGGATTTAATTTCCCCAAATTTTAGTGAGCAGATGACTTTTAAAGTCTTTTTTTGAATCTAGAGTAGGAGGGGTTGCAACGAAGGTCTTTGGGTAGGGCATTCCAAATGGTTGGGGCCTTACCAGAGTGTGGTAAATATTTTACCGTATACGAGTTTGCCATATAATTACAAGTAAAAGAATAGCTCAATAAAATGAGAGGCAGAGTCCGGGGTGTCTGAGTCTTTAAGGGCTTTAATTCAGAATGACTCGAGTCAATGGAGATCTATTCCATCAATACAAGGGTTCGGATATGCAAGGGAAGATGTCAGGAAAGATGTCAACGATTTATTAACAGTACATGACATATATAGTAAAATGACACAATAGCAGTGAATACATTAGGCGTGACAAGTGAAATGTATATGATAAGAACACATGTGCGTAGCAAAAAGGCGTGAACAAGGGTGTGTACAGAGGCGTGTACTAGAAACGTCACAGAAAAGTGTCACAAGTGGGTGTATGCTTAGAGACTTCTTGCAGAGTCAGCTGAAACCTGTGGCCTGGATGCGCGCGCAGCTAATATGACGTGTGATTGACGTGCATCTGGAGGAAGCTAAGGGTCTGACTTTTAACACTAGTAGAGGAGACAGACGTCTGGCATGCCAGATCGACCCGCCCCTATAACATATCTGATATCTAGTATTTGGACGATGTTTTATCTAGAGTAAAAGGTCTCTTGGGCAGAGGCTATTCTATACTGAATGTATGCGTGTCTAGGTGCAATGCGTGGAGCCAGGGCCTACCATGGTAACGGGAGCTATGAATTTCATGAAGAAGACAGGGAGGCTTAGCCCTTTGCTCTGCAGCCGGGGAGCTGTTTACTTATTTCACTAGACAGGAATGTGTTTTCGAGGAGGCTGAGCTGGCCACACTGATAACTTGAAGGCAAAATACTGTTTGGCAGGCAGGCCAGGCCGAGCCAGGCACCGCTTCGCTTGGCAGGAAGTAAGGCAGAGGTCAGGGATGCACCTCATCTCCACGTTGCAGCTTTCGGAGACAAAGACAGAAAGTGGTTCAATGGCAGGAATCAGGGCCTAACGCGGAAGAGCCAAGAAAACGTGAAAGTGCACCATGTAAAGACGGTGGCACGGCATACTTAGGAACGGAATTAGCGATCCATTCATGGTGGATCTGATAGAGGACATATTAACGTTGGACGCAAATGTATTTGCGTCTTCAGATTCGGTTGCGGAGGGAAGTTACATGCACTTTTAACTCGTACATGGAGACGATGGGGTACTCGTTAGGGGACATACCTGACCATAAAAAATTTCAATTACCTCATTCCCTCCTTGTCCCCTACGGACCCATTAGGATATATCTATTTTCATGAGACCATCTATTTGTTCATATAACATCATCTGTTCTTCTTTCTTTAATCGGGAATGGGAACGTGAACTTGAGCGGGGAATACAAGCTGTGGCGCACAAGCCGCAAATCCGTGGCCCACATTGAAGACATAAACAACAACTATATACTATGGCCAATATAATCCCTAGGAATGACAATAGCTTCCATCCCCAGGCGGTTATTACACTCCAGAGCCAACCGGACCAAGTCCAGGAGCCTGGGTTCTGGTGTATCTGATGGGCAATTTCGTGAAGTCTGGTAACAGCTTTATAGACTGAAGGCGCGTTATTTGGAATAAACACGCAGCAACTGGATCCGATGACTCTACAAGCCCCGCCCCTATTGGCCAGGATGACGTCAAGGACAAGGCGGTTCTGAAGAACAACAAGTCTCATAGCAGACTGCTCCTCTGTTAAGTTGCCCAAAGCTGAAGTAGTCTCATTCACTACTGCTTCGAGAATTCGGGTTAATTTGCGTATCAGTTTACTATTGGAGACAGTGCCTAAATAGGGAAAGAATCCTTTATTGAAATCTGTATATTGTTCCCATGCGTTTTCAGTAAAATCAACTAATGGAAGATCTCTTTTGTGCCTAACAAGATTGAGACGGGAATTTCTGTGATAATCAGATGGGGCTAGAAAAACAGGTGGCAATAAGAATGCAATGAAACAAGTACCATCCCAGTCTAGAGGTAAACGTACATAAGCTGTATGACCACAAATGAAATAGGAATGTCGGGAAGCTTTGAATGTAGACTTGCCTTCATCACTAAATTCGACCACAGTAGTGCAATCACTATGGCCTAGATGTACTGAACCATTCTTTCTGACGCATAATACACCCTTAGCTGGTAAAACTGATATGGATGGCAAGTCTGGACTAGTTTCTGACTGAACATTTAGAATCATGAGGTTGAGTGTAAAATTGCCTAATCCATACACTTCATTTTCTAGATCGGTCCCTGTCATTTGTGGAAGACCTTCTTCATCTGGGAAACATGCTTTGTTCATGACGGTGTTCAGGTTCCCCCATATCCATTTGCCTTGGGAAACCCTTGATTCAGTGTCTAAAGAAGATATTAAACTAAACCATGCACCACAGGAACCATTATGTGTAAACAGGTAAGGAAAGAGGGGCAGAGCTCCCTTATAGTTCTGATAGGGAGGGAGTCGGCCACATATCCAACAGTTAGTAGCATTGTTGATCTGGTGTGAATGGTGTAACATACGAATGAATGTATTGTTGCGCAGCGCAAGTCGATAAGACAATTCGTGTGGAGGTAGTTCACTAAACGTGTGCTCTGCAGTATCATTAGAAAAAGAATGTGCAATCGGAAAATACATGTACAACATCAAACTGATGCCAATTAACGTAAGACTCAGAAGAAACATAATAATCAGGGTGCAGATGCACCTACTACGGAGATTTTTACAGTAATGGTTTCTTTTCAGGATCTCCTGTCTATCTCTCTCTCTATTTGGGTCTAACTTGTACATTGTCAGAAACTGCCTAACCGCTTCACCCGAGGGGGACTTAAACAATTAAACTGTCTGACTTACTAGACCTCAATTTCTGGCGATACTCCTCTTGGGGAGTTTTCTCTAGAAGGGGGAGTTTTGTATCTGTCTCTGGTATGTGAGAGTTCTGAGAATCAGGGTTTGGCGGAAGTCCATGGAATCTTTTCACATGACTGGAGTGCACCCAGCCCTTCCGCCCCTCCAGCTTAACAGCAGTCCTGGTTGTTAATAAAACAATCTTCGGCTCCTTCCAGCGGGGCTCCAAAGGGCTCGTCCTGTCAAAGTTCCGGACGACTACAACATCTCCCGGGACCAGTTCATGTGGCTTCACCTCAGTGTTGTCTGGGAAGGCTGCCGCGACCTGTGAACGACATGATTGTAGTGCAGACATCAAAGAAGCAAGGTAATCTGTCAGCATAGTACTATCAACATCAGTGATTTTTCGCGGCAGAGGCGTCCCCCACATATTAGGAGGTCTACCGAAGACCACCTCATACGGGGATAGCCCTGTCCTAGAATGGGCTACCATTCTCATATAAAAAAGTGCAACTGGCAATGCTACTATCCAATCTACGCCTTTCTCTTTACACACTTTGGCAAGGCGAGTTTTCAGAGTCTGATTATGTCGCTCCACGAGACCTGCTGCCTCTGGATGCCGGACACAGTGAAACTTCCACTGGTATGCCAATAGAAGCGAGACCTGCTTCATAAGTTCAGATGAGAATGGCTGACCGTTGTCCGAGTACACGACACGGGGCAAACCATATCGAGGGAAAAACTCACGAACCAGCTGCCTGGCAGTGGTCGGGGCAGTGTAATCCGGAACGGGATATGCTTCTGTCCATCGGGATAGGGCACATACAACTACGAGGACATACTTGAATCCTCGGCATCTCTCCATCTGGATATAATCCATCTGGAGGACTTCAAAAGGATAGTCGGGAGGATGGAATCCACCTTGCTCTACAGGAATCCCTTTTCCTGGATTGAACTGACAGCAGATCATGCAGGTACGCACTTTCTGTTTTTCTGCTGCTCGTAAATGCTTGTTGAACCAAAGGTTCTGTACACTGTCTAACATGGCTTTTTCTCCTAAATGTGCTGGACTATGTGCAGTGTTGATGATAACTTGAACCATAGAATCGGGGAGAAACCATGTGGTCTTTCCCCTCGTCATCCATCCTTGGTCTGTCTGGACCCCTCCTTGTTCAGTCCATTTCTTTATTTCATCTGGAGTAGCATGTGTCTGTATGTCGATGACATCTTGTGTGGGGTCCCTGACTGTCATACAATGTGTCAGTGAGGTTACATCAGTCTTTGTCATGTCTGTCGTTTGAGTATGAGTCTGTGCTGTATGTTTCGCTGTCCGATCTGCAAAGTCGTTACCCTGGGAAATCTTGTCTGTTACCTTTGTATGTGCTTTACACTTCATGATGGCTATGGCTGTAGGCAAATGTATTGCCTCCAACAGTGCTTGAATGAGGGGACCGTGCTGGATTTTGGCTCCGTGAGAGGTCAGAAACCCTCTTTCTTGCCAGAGGACACCGAAGTCGTGTACGACTCCGAATGCATAACGTGAATCTGTGTATATGTTTACTCTAAGGTTCTTGGCTCGTAGGCAGGCTTGGGTCAGAGCAATGAGCTCTGCTGCTTGGGGTGACAGGGTGTCAATGCGATGTGTTTCTATGACTTCAGTTTCAGTGGTCACTGTATATGCGGCTACTAACTCTCCTGTACTTGTTCTCAAACATGAACCATCCACATAAAGTGTCAGGTCTGGATCGGGTAATGCGACATCTGTCAAGTCTTGTCTGGGTTTCGTAACTGTGTCAACTACATCTACGCAGTCATGTGGAGTAGGATCTGTTGTGCTCGATGGTAAAAGTGTAGCAGGATTCAGTGTATTACAACGTCTGATTTCTATGTGTGGTTGGATTAACGTCAATTCATAACCTGTCAGTCGTGCTACAGTCAAGTGTTGAGTCTGTGTTCTGTTTAGAAGAACCTCTACAGAATGTGGAACTTGTACTGTCAATTGATGTCCTAATACAATGGAGTCACTTTGTCTGATTGCTAGAGCTGTTGCTGCAACTGACTTTAAGCACGCAGGCAAGGCCTGGGCTACTGGATCCAATGTACTCGAAAAATAAGCACACGGTCTGTGTTTGTCTGCTTGTAGCTGAGTGAGAACCGACAACGCTGTGCCATCGCGTTCTGTGACAAAAAGTGTAAAAGGTTTGCTGTAACATGGTGTTGCTAACACTGGTGCTTGACATAAGGCTTTCTTTAATTCGTCAAAAGCTTGTGTATGTTCCTGAGTCCAAGGGAGGACAGCCGAAGACGCTGCCTCCTGTGTTGTCAACTGTATAAGTGGTTTAGCTAGAAATGCATATTGTGGAATCCATTGTCTGCAATAAGAAGTGAGTCCAATGAAGGCTCGTGCTTCTTTCTGTGTCTTGGGTTGCGGAAGATGTGCAATTAACTGAATACGTTCAGGTGTCAGCTGCCTACCCCACTTGGACAGCAAGTGCCCAAGGTACACCACTTGCTGGGCACAGAATTGTAGCTTCGAAGGAGACACCTTGTGTCCCTTGTCTGCCAAAAAATGCAAGACTGTCAGTGACGCTTGTTCACATTCTGGTTCACTACGGGCGGTGATCAATAGATCATCGACGTATTGGAGTAGAGCAGTATTAGGAGGCATGTGAATATTGTCGAGTTGTCGTTTCAATGCTTGGCTGTAGATGCTAGGGCTTTCTGTAAATCCTTGAGGTGCGCGTGCAAATTTGAAGCTTCGGCCATTTAAACAGAATCCGAAAAGATACTGGCTTTCCGGATCAATGGGGACACTAAAGAAGGCGTTCTTGAGATCGATTACAGTAAAGAACGTCGCCTCGGAATCAATAGCAGTCAATAATGAAGAGATATCCGGGACCACAGGATACTGTGGTACAATGCATTTATTCAATTCACGTAAATCAATCACCAGTCGATAAACTGGAGGTGCATTGGGATCAGTACGTTTAAGAATCGGAATGATAGGGGAATTACAAACATTGGAGTCGGTTTCTACAACCACTCCTTGTGCATTGAGCTCATCAATGATTTTCAGTAAAGCCACTACAGCATCTGGTGGTAACTTGTATTGTCGGATACGTGGTAGTATAACTCCTGGCTTGAGTGTGACACGGTACGGAGTAATGTGCATACAACCTACATCAGTGGGGCCTTTTGCCCATAAATGAGCAGGAACATTCTGTAACCTGGGGTCAAAATCTCTCAATACATAATGTCCCTTAAAATCACGAAGGAACAGCCTGACTCCTTCCGGAGAACAACAAATTACAGCTCCTAGAGCTTTCAGGGTCTTAATACCAAGCAAGTTTTCTGGACATGATTTCGTGAGTAATAAATCTGTAGTGCGGGACAATGGACCAACTGCGAGGGGAACTGGTTTCGATACTTCATTAACAATAGGCTTTCCTGAAAATCCAAGGGAAACATTCTGTGAGCCTGAGAGGGGTGCCCCTGGAACCTCGTCATGACTGATGGTTGTTCTGCTTGCCCCTGTATCAATCAAAAATTTTCTATCTTTCCCTAATACCTGACTATGTACATAAGGACCTTCTTGATCTACAGGAACTTCAATGAGAGGCAAGCCAACCTCCCTCTCTAGGCTGTTTCATGTGTATTGCTGGTAATCGGGGTAGTCGGATTGTGCATACTGGTACATCTGCTGTGTGACATGCTGAGTCGCGGCAATGGGTTGGGGCTGTGGTACCGCTACAGCCTGCTGTGGAACATGCATAGGTTGTACATTTTGTGGAACATGTTGTTGGACCTGATCCTGTCTGGGCGGACGTGGTCTCTCTTTAGTTTTACCTGTGGCTATGTTGTGTTTCAAAACTGCACAATCGTTTACATAGTGACCTGGCTGTTTACAATAGTTGCATGTCCCTTTAACAGGAACTGCTGAATTATTGGACTGTGTCGTACCCCTTTTATGACTATCAGATGGAACTGACTGAGCAACTAGTACTTTCATTTTCGTGTCTTTCATACGTCTCTGTTCGTGGTCATGTTCCTCCCTAATTCTGTTCTGATGGTATTGCAACATTTGTAACATTTGGGAAGGCGTATTAGCTTGCCATGTGCTCTCGACTTTCAGTACACGGTTCTTAACCTGGGGCAGGGAATTCCCGACTAATTTTGACACAAAAAGGAGTGGGTATGACTCGCTACTTGTTTTCAGGCCACTATTAATAATAAAACACTTCTCGAATCTGGAATAAAAATCACTAGTGTCTTCGTCGTGTTTCTGTTTGCAGGCTGACATTGCATCCCAATCCTCCTTTTTAGTTGCTAACAATCTTGGCAAAACCTGTACTAATAATCCTGGTAGTTTTCTCCCCAAGTCCTAAACCCGGGGTCCGACCAGTTTCTTCGGTTTCTAATTCAGCCCAATTAATCTTTTTGTCTCCCACCTCCCATTCTTTTTCTTTTAGTTTCTCGTAAATACCGGCAGGCAGTAACACTTTCAATATTTTCATAATGTCGGGATAGGTGTAATCTCCCATGAGTAACATGTCTTTTATTTCACGGTGGAAACCTGCAGGGTCTTTATCATGACTGGGCACTATTTTCTTCATTTCCAATAATTCCATTTTAGTTATGGGCGTGTATACGAACACACGTTCAAGGGTATCATCGGGTTTTCGGATTGGATGTACTTCTCGTAAAGGATTCTGTTTGTCTAGGTGATATGGTTGCCTGACTGGGGGTGGAACGGAAACAAGATGTGGAGTCAAGAAAGTTCTATATTTGTGACGTTGTTCTAAGATCATTTCAATTAAATCGGTACCTAGGCCTCTCCATCTTCTCAGGCGTAAGTCTTGCAATAAACTGTATAACGGACCTGGATCAGATGCTTGGTTTTCATACTGTATAATGAGGTGTTGGGTCATGTATATACCAGCTAGTCGCTGTTCTTCTGGAGTAAGACTTAAAAATGTTTGCACTACTGAATCGTCTTTGTATATACTGTCATCCCCGGCCCACTGTACTGCGGACCGGGCTAGTTCCTGATCACGTAAGGTATTGAGTTCGTGATAACCTACCCTTTCTTTCAGTACTTTATCAGTGATTTGAAATATATGCTCAAGGGAACATCGTTCTGGTATCGGACAAAGGTAACGTTTCTTGTTTTCTAAACGAATGGGTCTATCGAAGGGCCTATCAAGAGGATATGGTCTAGGGAGTTTCTCTCTACCTACATATGCTATCATGTCTCTACTTGCTAGTTGCGAGGTTTCTGCTGTATTCTCCGGTTCTTCCTCATCTGAGGTTTCTTTATCGTCTGACTCAGATTGCATTTCAGGCTCTCGACGGGCATGTATTGCTATTATTTCTTTACGGATCTTTCTAACCATAGCATGTACACATTTCTCTCTATCATGTTTACATTCTGCAATATTCTGACTCCATTTTGACAACTTCTCCATCTCGTCTTGCGGAAAGCTGGACTGATCTTGTTCCCTTATCAAACAATTAATCAAGAATCGCAAAAGTAATGTTTTTGTCTCAACTTTCTGATGTGCCATGGCTTCACTAATACACTCCGGTCTTTCTCCTGTTCTGATAAAATGATATATATTGTCTAGATGGTCTGGCATTTCTGGTAGTAATATTAAATAATTCGTAACACGTCTTAAACGTAGGAAGGCTAACATCATGGGTCCTGTTTTTCCAGGCACTGTATCATATCTGCAATCTGTAAGATGTTCTTTAAGCTTTTCGGCTGTGGCTGCTTTAGGTGTTCGCAGCATTGCTAATTCTCTCATTGTTGTTCGTTGTACATGTGGCGGGGTGCGGTAACCTCCTGTAGCACCTCCTGAGGCGGAGGCTTGGGCATAACCTGGCTGTAGGATCGGTATCTGTAACGGGGTTGGACCCTGAACACCGCCGGGCCCAAAGGGATTCAGCGGATGAATACCAGGGGGAATAGGTACGGGAACCTGGGGACGTGGAGGGGTTTGCTGTTGCGGGCCTGGGGGCAGATTATTGTCAGCAGGTGGTACAGGTGGTACGGGAGGTACGGGTACATTGGCAGGTACATTGGTATATGCGGGAGCTACGTCGTCTAAATAGGAAGAAAGGAAAATGTCTGCTGCGGTCTTATGACGTAATTTAGTCGGGACCAATGGAGGGGGCAGATCTTTCGGTATTTCCGGGGTCGCCTTGGGCAGGCCCTCGGCCAGGACTGGATACAGTCCTGTCATAATGGCATTACTCTGTCTGTCATGTTGTTCCATTCTAACTCGTTCTCCCTCTTCTAGTAGTTCTTTTTCTTTGGCTTTTTCGGAATCTTCTCTACTTTTCTCTGCTTTTCTGAGTGCTTTCTCTGTCCGTCTATGTGATTCTTTACGCCATAATTCAATGGCGTCTTTCTGTGACTGTCTGGCTTTCTTTTTCCATAACACTTCCTGTATTCTCATGATGCACTCGGCATCCCATGTCCCTGTAACGGGCCATCTCTGATTCTCTGCCAAGTCTTTCGTATAATCCACCCACAAGTCTAGATATAATATGGCATCTAAGCCGTGCTTGTGGTACATAAAATGTCCAGGAGTGTCCCTGGGTGGGATGGGAACTGCTTCTTCAAGTATCCCTTTCCTAGTTCCTATCTGTCGTAATTTCGAGAATAAAGGCATTCCTACCTCAAAATTGGACACAAACACAATGAACACAATAAAATATGCAAACAATCACTCATACCACGACGTTAAACACATTGAAACATTTCGAACAGATATTGACTATCCACTAATTCTATAACGAGAACAAAATTGAACCGTTGAATACAAGAATAACTCGATGTACTGCTAAACAGCACAGATACACTGCTAAAACAGTGCAGACCGGATCTGTGTACCCAAACCCGTCTTGACCGGATACAAATTAATGCACCCGTCTTGATGCGTCCCCAGCAACGGTACTCACCGGGAAGCACGGAACGGAAGGCCTCGGAAACTCGACTGGACTGGACTGACGTCACTGCTTCTGCTGCGCACTACGCATGCGCCTCGACACTACAGGTGGGCCTCTCGATACCTCGGACACTGCTCTCTCGGCTGGGCTCTGGTCGGGATCCTCCGCACTCCTCACCGCCTCGTCTGGATGTCGGCCGCAGTCTCCGTCACCTCCGCAGGCCTGAGGGAGATACAGGAAATCCTGCAGATGCGCATGGGGTCCGTCACGGCCGTGGCAGGGGGCAAGGCCTGCGACGCATCACCGGCGCGTGCGGTGGGGGAGGGGTCCCTATTCGGGTGCCAAATTATGTGGTAAATATTTTACCGTCTACGAGTTTGCCATATAATTACAAGTAAAAGAATAGCTCAATAAAATGAGAGGCAGAGTCCGGGGTGTCTGAGTCTTTAAGGGCTTTAATTCAGAATGACTCGAGTCAATGGAGATCTATTCCATCAATACAAGGGTTCGGATATGCAAGGGAAGATGTCAGGAAAGATGTCAACGTAGTAAAATGACACAATGGCAGTGAATACAGTAGGCGTGACAAGTGAAATGTATATGATAAGAACACATGTGCGTAGCAAAAAGGCGTGAACAAGGGTGTGTACAGAGGCGTGTACTAGAAACGTCACAGAAAAGTGTCACAAGTGGGTGTATGCTTAGAGAATTCTTGCAGAGTCAGCTGAAACCTGTGGCCTGGATGCGCGCGCAGCTAATATGACGTGTGATTGACGTGCATCTGGAGGAAGCTAAGGGTCTGACTTTTAACACTAGTAGAGGAGACAGACGTCTGGCATGTCAGATCGACCCGTCCCTATAACATATCTGATATCTAGTATTTGGAGGATGTTTTATCTAGAGTAAAAGGTCTCTTGGGCAGAGGCTATTCTATACTGAATGTACGCGTGTCTAGGTGCAATGCGCGGAGCCAGGGCCTACCGTGGTAACGGGAGCTATGAATTTCATGAAGAAGACAGGGAGGCTTAGCCCTTTGCTCTGCAGCCGGGGAGCTGTTTACTTATTTCACTAGACAGGAATGTGTTTTCGAGGAGGCTGAGCTGGCTACACTGATAACTTGAAGGCAAAATACTGTTTGGCAGGCAGGCCAGGCCGAGCCAGGCACCGCTTCGCTTGGCAGGAAGTAAGGCAGAGGTCAGGGATGCACCTCATCTCCACGTTGCAGCTTTCGGAGACAAAGACAGAAAGTGGTTCAATGGCAGGAATCAGGGCCTAACGCGGAAGAGCCAAGAAAACGTGAAAGTGCACCATGTAAAGACGGTGGCACGGCATACTTAGGAACGGAATTAGCGATCCATTCATGGTGGATCTGATAGAGGACATATTAACGTTGGACGCAAATGTATTTGCGTCTTCAGATTCGGTTGCGGAGGGAAGTTACATGCACTTTTAACTCGTACATGGAGACGATGGGGTACTCGTTAGGGGACATACCTGACCATAAAAAATTTCAATTACCTCAAGAGAAAGAGCGGGATTTCGAAGCAGCTTTTTTGAGTAGGGGGGTATGAGAAGAAGAGTGTTAGTGCTTCTCAGTGTTCGGGCATAGCCAGCTTTTTTAAGTTTAGTTGAGAGGTAGGATGGGGTCTTCTGGTAAAGGGCTTTGTGAGTAATATAGGCAATTTTATAGGAGATCTGCCTTCAATGGGGAGCCACTTGAGGGCAGGCAAGTTGTGGTTGAAGCGTCAACAGTTTGTTGTTAGCCTGGCGACGAGGTTGAGAACAGATTTGATGGGGGCCAGGTGGATTTTGGGGGTGCCAGAGAGAAGGGCATTACCATAGTCAATTTTGGATAGAACAAGAGACAGGATAGTTAATTTAAGGTCTTCAGCTGGGACAAAAGGTTGGACTTTTTTGAGAAGTCGGAGAGTGAAAAGTGCACTTTTTGCTGAGTTCTTGACATGGGAGTTTAGTGTGAGTGTATTGTTGATGGTGATGCCGAGTTATTTAACACCATCGATGCTAGTGTTATTTTCCTCCTGTGCTGGCTTTGCTTTTTTCCCATTGTTCATGACGAGCTCAGCTCGTCATGAGTGTATGGAGGTGTACATCATGACGAGCTGAGCTCGTCATCAGCATCCAAGGGGTTATCCGAATCGGCGAGGGAGAGAGAGCAGTTTAGCGCATTAAGGTCGGCGATCCACGATTGGATGGGGAGAGGGTTGTTTTTGGGAGAGAAGAGGATGATCTCAGTTTTGTTCGGGTTGAGTTTCAGATGATTGTTGTGGAACCAGATTTGGATCTTTGTTAAGGCCGTGTTAAGGTGCTGGATATCAACAGGGGATTTTATTTTGTAGTACAATTGGGTATTGTCAGCATATAGGTGGTAGTTAATTTTTTCTTGTTTGAGTATCCGGGTAAGGGGTTCCATAAAAAGGTTAAAGAGAGCGGGATAGAGGATGGATCCTTGAGGGACTCCAAGGGAGACAGGGGTTGGGGTAGAGAGGCAGTTTTGTATTTTAATGTGCTGGGTTCTATGTTGAAAGTCGGAGGTGAACCAATTAAGGACAGTGCCACTGAGGCCGAAGCGATTTTTGAGTGTGTTGAGTAGGTTTGGGTGGTAAACTGTATCAAATGCCGTGGAACGGTCAAGAAGGATGAGAAGGTAGGTCTCGCCTTTGTCCAGGGCTAGGTGAATATCATCGACCATATTGAGAAGCACGGTTTCCGTGCTGCACCCTTTGCGGAATCCAGATTGAAGGGGGTCAAGCAGGTTAAACGTGTCAATGTGTTTGTCCAGTTGGAGGAGAGCGCATTTTTCCAGGGCTTTGGAGAGGAGGGGGAGATTGGAGAAAGGACGGAGATTATTAGGGTCGTTGGGGTCAACTTTGGGATTTTTGGGGATGGGGGTGATTTGCCCGAGTTGAAGGGGGAAAGAAGTTAAGAAGAAAATCCTGTCTACTTTCAATTTGATGAATGAAAGTATTTTGCTCTCAGTACAATGGGACATATTTATGAGTTCTGTGGAGGAGGGCACCGCAGACAGGTGACTTCCTGCACGGCCCGCCCCCAAAACTCATAAATATGCATCACATGGAAAGGGCGGAAATGCGCTGTATTTATACAATATGTCTAATTTCTGTCCTTTTCCTTGCACTGGCAACATTTTGGCAGCCTAGTGACAATGCAAGCGCTCTTGCACCATGGTGCAAGGGAGCCTGTGTTGTAGGGTGGATTGTTTGGAAGCACCTTCCTGCACAAAAACAATCTTGAGTTGCATTTCCTCTTTCTTAGCGTGCTGCAGAATGAAGCACATGTAGAAAGAGGAATAAACTAGGAGAAATAAAGATATTTCTCCCTGTTACGCCTCTTCTGGGGAGGCGTATCTTTTTTGCACATTTCAAGGTTTACCAGGTTTGGTAAATCTGGAAATGCATCAAAAACCATGCGAGTTTCATGGGAACACCCACGCATCGCCCATGGAACACCTCCTTCGCACAGAGTAATGCAACAAAGCGCTTTGCGCTGCACTGCATTATTGCTGATTTTATAAGCCATTCAGAGCCATGCAAAGTGGCTTTTGTGTGACTTCAAATATATGACCTAAGGTTTGCGTTGCTCATACACCACATTGTGTGGTGAAAGAGCTACGCAAACCAGGTCATGAATATGGTCCTATGTGACCAACATGATAGCATACCTAGCATTTATCCTCTTATTTTGAATTTTGAATTTTATCCATCTATTTCTAGATGTGGAAAACTCATACCCTACAGAAGGACACACTCCAGAAAGCCCACAGCACTATGAGGCCATAACATTGGAAGATGTATGCTCTAGAAATTCTGAAATCAAAGTTACTTAACTTTAGTGAAGTGTGGACGTCTACAAACTGGCCTTTTTTCACGTACGAGGAGGGTGCCTCTAACATATACCTCTTGATTCTGTTAGACAAATGACAACATACAAATGGCATGTATGGCTCTCACTGGAAGCCACTAGCGTGAACATGGGTGGGTCTATGGTAGGATGGAAAACAGATGACACAGGTTTGGGACGGGAGGGTAGAAATATCAAAGAGAGGGGGGGTTGTGGACTGTTTTGCCAGTAGTTTTCTTTCTTTTATTTATTTTTTTACATTTGGGACAGGGAGGAAAAATCATGTTTTGCGAAGACTTCTCATTACTCCACTGCTCCTATTTAGAAGTTAGAAGCAGGGGCATAAGATTTGGAGGACTATACAAAACATAAAGTTATACATGAGTAAAAAGTGAACAAAGGGGATTGTTTTCACTTGGGTGTTTTAAGTGACATAAAAGACAATTCGAGCTTCACTCTCTTCTATTTGAAGTAATTTATAACCCCTCTGTGAAAAACATTCGCATTAATCACTGTTATCACTCAATACTTCTATACTTTTCCTGCACTTATCTCAGCAATGGAACTAAGTAGCACACTCTCCAGGCTAATTTAAGGCTGGACAGTGTTTTCATAAGTAGAAAACAAGGATTGTATGTAAATGTAAATGTATAGGCATTTATATAGCGCACTACTTACCCGTAGGGTCCCAAGGCGCTTCGACCGCTGCAAAACCCTTCCTGGCTTCCCTGAGAGATGGTCCCTTAATGGGTATCTCCAGGGTGAAACCAGGCATCCCCGGCGGTCTTGTGGGGCTGTTAGTGAAGATGAGGCAAGCTAATGCCCAGAGTTGCCGAGTGTGATCGCTGATCAGAGTGGGCACCGAGGCGAGAGAATTATCGAGTCCGCTGACCCTGGTCCCGAAACCTGCCGCGCCAAGAATCGAACCCTGGTCCCGGGCCGTCCTCTGCTCTCGGGTCTGCCGCCTCTAACCGGTGAGCCACACTACTTCACTCTGTTTTTCAGATAATCCTTTCAGCACACAAGGCCTTGCTTAAATCTTTCTGCACACAGCAGTGAGCAGAACGCCGTCTGTGTTCATAATTTCCATCACATACTGTGCTGTAATCAGACTATGATCCATTGGATGGAAGGTTGGATATGAAGCACTGTATCATCAAGCTTCTGCTGTCTACATCAACATGAGGTGCAGATGTGTCTTGTTTTCTTTCATTTATTTTAAATCACGTTCACATGCATGGCTCTTGATTAATCTCTTGGCTTTTTCAATCAATAAAGAGAAATATAAGCCTCTCCATGAAGTTGCGACTGGAATGAAAGCACAATAACAAGTCTGTCATGCTTGACCTATTTCCACCATGTGAGAAATGGGAAAGAAATAAGCAGAGTAGGACTGAGACAGAAAATAGGTCCAGGTACCAGTACAAAAGTGCCCCCGTTAGAGAACCAGGGGGTATATGTATCAATGAATGGTTTTGCAATTTCCAAATAGCGATTTTTAGAGAATCACTATTTGAGAATCGCAAAAAGAGATTTAATAAAAAAATTGCAAATATTTTTTGCGATTCCCTCATATTCTTTAAATGGAACTCGCAAATGGCAAGTCGCAATTAAGGAATCCTTTCCCATTCATTCGTAAGTGCACAAATTGCGAGTACCCAATAGGCACTCGCAAATTGCGCGCACAATTTCAAGGGTGCAAGGGTTTCAAAAGGACACCCTGTGGCACCTCTGAAACGTGCATGTGTGCACATGTGGCGCACATACATGCCCTAAGGGCCTGGATGTGTGCAACATGGCACTTTGAACAAAGCAAAAAAGTATTTTTTTCAAAGAATTCGCAAACCGACAGTTGGCGGTAATTTGCGGTTTCTTATGCCACATTCGCACAACTTAGGTGCTTTCTACATTGCTTTTCTGGAATCGCAATTTGCGATTCCTTAAATGTAATCGCAAAATAGGGAATCACTAGTTTTGCGATTCTCTAATTTGCAATGCCCTTTTGGGATAATAGATCCCAAAAGGCCTTTTTTCGTTCGCAAACGGGCCGATTCTGAGAATCGGCCCGTTTGAGAATGGGAAAAGGGCTTGATACATATGCCCCCAGATATCTATGCCCCACAGTTGCAAATTGATCGATTTTGAATTGATAATGGCAAGCTGTAAAGGTGGTTTGCAGGTTATGGGAGACTACATGCATTTATGCTTGCTGGAGGCAATGTCAGGGAAATCAGAAGTAGAAATCGGCCCACCAGGCCATAAAACAGGGCCACAAACAACCAAAAAAACACAGCTCACACACACTGACCTGTCAGACCAGCTTTTTTGGCACTGACAGATTACCCCGTAAACCAATCCGACCCTAGCAAGAGGTAATTTGGATGAGATGGGCTCATCTTGTTGGGCATGCTTTGAAGGACCTGTTCTGCCTGAGTAGTAAGCGGGTATTCTCTGGCACTTTAGCCCAGGGTCTGAGGCCACACCCACTCTTCACGGCACGACAAGCCATATGGTCAGAGAAGCCTTCAGTTCTGTAGAAGGGTTGCCGGGTCTGCATGTTCACCAGGTCTTTATTGGGTGCTCATGCCAACATTTCCAATACTATGCAGATCACTTCTGTCTATATTTAAGTTTGGAACCTGACTCAAAAAATTTAAGAACCTAATTTTCGCTTAGGTGCACAATAAATAAGCAATTGTTGAAGTAAAATTGCATCCTGATTTACATAATTAGGATTGACTTTTATGTTCACATAGCACACTTATGAAAGCATACAATCTGCAATTGAAGGAACCACCCACATATTTGATTGGAGTCAAAGGTGAGAGGTTTCTCCAGGAAGAAATACATTTTTGAAGGGTAAAAAAAAAATCATCTAATGGAATTTTCGTAGCTAGAACATTTGGGCATTTGAGTACCCCTGGAAAGGGGTCATAGGTTTCAGGTTCTTCTCTTGCTTTTTTTTTACTCTTCTATAAGTCGTCAGCAAAGAGCTGGAAGTAGATATACATCTTTCCATCCATTCAACTTTGAGAATTAAGCTTTATTTTCTTTACTTGAATAGTTAATTTAATCAGGTTGCATTCGGGAAACAGCATTCCGAAGTTCAATGAAAGGGGCTTGGCCTTGCAGGCCAACATAGAGAACACTTCGTAGGCACTATACAGCATTTAGCTCAGCCCGAAGTGATTGGGGTCCAGCCTGAGGACTGTGAGTGGTGCGTGTGCTATAGACCCCCTTGCTGAGAGATATACTTGGCTGTGGGATTGAGACATCATTCTTAGATGTGAAAGCTGCCAGGAATATAAACTAAGGCCCACATGCATCATTGTTTCATTTTGCACTTCCTAATTTGCGATTTTTAGGGAATCGCAAATTAGGAAATGCAAAATGGGATGCATGTACATTTTCGCAAAATATTTGAGAATCGGTAAAAATCGCAATTTTTACCGATTCTCAAATATCATGTGATTAGCAAAGTGCGAATTCGCAATTCCCATTCATTCCTATGGGCTAAAAAGCCATAGGAATGAATGGGAATTGCGAATTCGCAATTTGAAATCGCAATTCAGCAATGCATTTCAAGGGTGGTGAGGGGGGTCCAAATGACCCCCCTTCACCCATGAAATGTACTTTTGAGTATAAGTTACATACGCACATGTCCTAAGGACATGTGTGTCTGTAACTTTACAGTTTAAAAAATGCATGTTTGTGGTAATTTGCACTTGCAATTTCAAATTTCGCAATTTAAAATCAAATGATGCATAGCATTTTAGAAATCGCAAAATTACGATTTCTGAAATGCTATCGCAATTTTAGAAATCGCAAAAAAGTTGCGATTTCTAAAAAAGCATGATGCATCTCAAAAAGCATTTTGGAATCGCAAACGGCCGATTTTAAGGAATCGCACCGTTTGCGACTCCAAAAATGCTTGATGCATGTGGGCCTATGCCCCACAGTGTCTCCTACATTGCAAGCTGTTCTTTGCCTGGTTTCTGATACTTACTAGGGGTTAAGAGAGTCACTACTGGTTGGACCCTCTGGATAGCGGGACCTTATTTGTCTGCCAGTGCTTGGGCTGGCTTTTTGATTGAGTTGTGGCCTAGAGCTTGAGCCAGTCCCTATACTCCTTGGTGCAGTAGTCCATTGGGTGGCTGCGCTGCAGTTGGTCCCCTGGTTGCGGAAGCAATCAGGTCAGGCACTGGGGCAGCTTGCGGCCAGGGAACGGCCGAGGTTGGTGTGGTTGTTGCAAGGGGCATCTTGTGCCAGGGTCTTTGGCTGCTCCCGCCAGCTGCTGGTGGTGCTAGATTGTGGCCGTTTATCACTGACTGCTCATGCCTCCCATGGGAGATATATTAGGGGGGCCTGCAGGTTGTGCAAATTGAAGACTTCAATTCAGCCTGGACTGTGGTTTCATCATGACTAAAGAAAAAATCTCAGTACAACGGCCAAGCAGAGCACTTTAGATCATTTTGCTAGCGTTGGTGTGATGGCTGCAGATTCAGCTGGGGCTACGGGGCATGGCACGGGCAACATGATGCTGCTGGTGGCCATTTTGCAGTCCAGCAACATGCTTGATGCAAAAAATAGGACCGGTAGGCTCTGATGTTACCCTGCTGCAACAGGCCCTCCGGAAAGCTGTAGATCGCATCACAGAGGCGGAGACCAGGGTGTCAGGTGTCGAGGATTCAGTGACCTCTTTCTAGTAGAAGGTCACTACACTGGCAGTCGTGACAAAGGAATTGGGGGTGTGAGTAAAGGATGCAGATGGTCATGCCTGCCGTAACAATTAGCATTTTATGGGCTTCTCCAAAGGGTGTTAGGGCTCACCTACGGACAAGTTTTTAACACAATGGATCAGATGAATAATAAACCCCACCCCCAGATGCAAGGACAAGACCAGCAATCGCCAAGAACCTCAACTATTTAGATAGGTATGAAATTCTTAAGCAGGCCAGGAACCAAGAAAAGATTATGTTTGAATCAAACCACATCATGATATTCCCAGACTATACAAATATGATTTAACAACAGCGTCAATCATTCATGGCTGTGAAACAAAGACTGAGAAACCTCAAAATTCAATATATGCTGTTACATCCTGCTCACTTGAAAGTAGTCTTCAATTCCTGAACCCTATTCTTTGACACCCCTAAGGAGGTACTTGCATGGCACATGAGTCCATTTCGCTGAAGCCCCACACTCCGCCGTGCATGGATTCAGAATCAATCCTGGAGGAATAAACACCAAGACGATGAACATTAACAGCTGATTGATTGATGGGATGATAGACCCCATATGTACTTTGATGAAACTCAACTGGGCCAATACTTTCTGCTGTACCTGAGTGGAAGATCCATTGCATATTCATGTAATGTGTGCAATGATTATTAGATTACAACCCTAGGGCCTCATTTATGAAAAGTGACGCATCGTTGCGTGAAAACAGCGATGCGTCACTTTTCACTGCGCACTCCTTGCGACACCAATGATGCGTCATATTTAATGTATGACGCATCATGTCGCAAGGACTTACAGATACGTCAGTATTTCTGACGTATCTGTAAGCGCAAAAGTGACGCATTGCTGGAGTGTGTCACAAAAGTGACGCAACTACAGCAATGCGTCCTTTCACACGGGGAAAGCCCCATGTGAAAGGGCTTGCGTCAGTCTTACGCCTGATGTGAGGCAGGCGCAAGATTTTGACGCAACAGCATCCTAAAAGTGACGCAGTGAAATCTCATAGATTTAACTGCGTCACTATTACGAGGCTTTTTGCGGGGGAACGCCCCCTCTGCATACATTATACCTGACGCAGGTATAATGTGGCGCAGGGGTTTAAAAAGTGACGCATCTACCTAGATGCGTCACTTTTTAAATATGGCGCAACAAGGCGCACATTTTACGCCGCTGGTGCGTCACAAAAAGTGACGCACCGGTGGCGCAAAACTGACGCAAGGCCTCATAAATAAGGGCCCTAGAGTGAAGTGGTTTGTGGAAGGAACATGGGGATCCATTGGCGATGCCCTTTCCTGGGACCAGGTTGGGGTTCGGAAATCGCTCCCACAACAAGTACTTCTCGTTCATTTAGGTATGGGGGAAAGGGGAAGAAGGTTTGTTTGAATGCTTTTTCAATGTTGTGTTGTACAGCCCTATTACCCACACCCTAAAAATAAACTTGGGTGAGAGGTGTTCGACTATCAATTAAGGATTCATTAGACCGTCTTGAGTGTAAGTAGCGATGACCTATTATCAAATCTCCTCTCTCTCTGAAATTGTTGGAAAAAGCTGCAACTTTATGGGTGCGGACCTTTGAGCAATTTCACTGGATTTTGGCCAACTGGCAATAAGGTTTTTGCTTTGCTGGGGAACATAAAGTCCAATATTGGACAATCAGGAGCCCTCATCCTGTTGATCTGGATGGATTTGTCATCACAATTCAATACCATCAACCATTCTCTCCTACTTCCGAGGACTGGAGAGAAGATAGGATGTCTGCCTGAGCTGATAATTGGAGTTGATCATTTTTAGATCTCTCAAAGACCTATGTGGACAATACAAATACTTACAGTGGACTTTAGGTCAGACCATATCTTCAAGTCAAGTCAAGTCAAATTCAGCTTTATTTCGAGTTGCACTCATAAAAGCACACAGTAATAAAAGAACAATTGTCTCCTGGACTTCACATTAATAAATGTTAAAACTGTTTAGTATATACATTCTAAAAATACATGGTAAAAGACTTTGAGCATATTAAGAATTTAAAATCTGTCACAGTACAGGTAAAGTGCATTAATGTAAGATTCACCCTTAGAGCCCATTTCCAGCTTTTTGTTTGGCCTACAAGACACAGAATGATCATAACATGAGCTTCTGCCTTAGAGTCCAGGCCCACCCAAGATATTTGGCTACCGCCGTCGAAACTAATGGCAAAGTGCTGGTGCATATTATTCTTTGTGCTACTGCACTACTTTTTGTACCCATGGTTCTACACATTGGGGTTACCCAGACTCGCCTAGGACCTACATAGGCAGGGCAAATGAACAGAAAATGAGCAGTTGTTTCCGGATGTCTCTGGCAAGCCAGGCAGGTGTTCTCACTTGCCCCAGCCCACCTTCCAGTAAAGGATTTAAGTGGCAATGATCCAGCTCTAAGCTGGAAGTAAAGCTTCCTGTCTCTTGGTTTGGTGATGAAGTCCCAGTATGGTTCTAATTTAGGAATGACTTTTGCCTCCAAAAAACACCCTGTCATTCTAGAGGAATCTGCGTTACTCCAAATACGGAACGCCACCTGTTCCCAATAGATCTCTTTTAATGTCTGTTTTGATGGGAACAGTGCTGCTGCCGGGTCTTCCCAGAGCATTCGCATACCCATTCCTGTCAAGGTCTCACAAAGTTTTTTTTGCCAACCAATCTTGTGGAAAGCATCCAGTTTAATGATGTCCATGAGCCCTTCGGCATAGTGTGAGAGTTCAGGCGTGGTCCAAATTCTTCGCCAGTATAGAACAGGGCGTAGCCTCGCTATATCTGCAACAGCCCTTTTTCCCAGATTGTACCTTAATGGGTTCAAGGGAGTACTCTGCGGGAGGCCAGTAAAAATTCTCAAAAATCTGTTTTCAGAAAGAGACAGTCAATTTTTCGAAGCCCCACAGCTCCGCACTGTAAAGTGATGAGCTCAGAGCTTTTGCTTCATAGACCTGGAGCACTGCCTTAATTGGCTTGGTTGACGACTTCCTGTGCTCCAGGTTCAGAACCCCTGAAACTTGACGGTGTTTTAGGGCAGTCATACTTATGTATTTGTCCCATTTGCTGCCTTTTTCTATATGCATGCCCAGGTACACAAAATCGCTGACCCTTTCCAGAGCTTGTCCACTCCTGTAGAACTTCCCTCTAAAATTCGAGGGGGGGTTGAATGCCATGAGCTTGTATTTTGCCACATTCACCTCCAAGCCATGGTCAAAACAGAATTCCTCAAACACTGCCAGAGCACGCTGTAATCCACTTTGAGTTTTAGATACAATAAGCGTGTCGTCCGCAAACATTAGTATGGGCGTCCTGACTCCTGCCAGCTTAGGTGCATCTGTGTTTACTGATATCATGCGGTCCACCACTCAATTAAAATACAATGTGAAGAGTGTAGGGGCCATTGCGCAGCCTTGGCGCACTCCACGTTCAACCAGAAATTCGGAAGTGACATTCCCCTGGCCACCCCACTGAATTTTGGCATAATTAGCCTCGTGGAGCCTCATTACCAGGGTAAAGATTTCGTCTGGCATACCCAGTTTTTTTAGGACTGCCCATAACTTGGAGCGTGGGACAAGATCCAAAGCAGCACGTAAG
The DNA here is from genome assembly GCF_964263255.1 of Lissotriton vulgaris. Lineage (NCBI taxonomy): Eukaryota > Metazoa > Chordata > Amphibia > Caudata > Salamandridae > Lissotriton > Lissotriton vulgaris. The sequence goes on from NC_141687.1 coordinate 1,483,366,226, forward strand.
TCCACAAATGCCGCATAAATACAGCCCTTACCCAGAAGTAATGTCTTCCAATGGAGTAGTGTAAATCGGAAAACCTGATTGATTGTGCTGGTGAATTTACGGAAGCCCGCTTGGAAGGAGGATAATATATTGTTTTCTTCCACCCAGTCGAATATTTTATTTAGGGTCATCCTCCCAACCACCTTTTGAATTGTGTCGATGAGGCTAATGGGCCTGTAGTTGCCAGGCTGTGTTCTGTCCCCTTTTTTATAGACAGGAATTATTACAGCCCTCCCCTCATGATTTTGGAACTGGAGCTACCCTGGGACACCGCATTAGCCAACAATGTGATGTACACGGCCCAACGTTTTTTGTCGTGCAAGAAGACATCCGATGAGACCCCATCGGGGCCTGGTGCCCTCCCACCCGTCACAGAATTAAGAGCAACCAGAGCATCATTATCAAAAGGTGGATGCAAATATACAACATTCTTTAAAACTTCCACAGGGATTTCATTAGGGTTGCACGCATATTAGTGTTTAAAATAATTTATCCACTCATCCTGGGAAACATGATTTGCTGGGGAGTCAGCCCGACCTGCTCTGCCCCATTTAACAATGCTCCAAATTGATCTTGTGTCCTTACTATCGCTAGTTGCCTTGAGCTCCTGCCAATAGAGCTCATCCCACTGCTTCTTTGCCTGGTATATGCATTTTTTATACTCTCGCCTGGCTGATCTAACAGGTTCGGGTTCTCCTTTCTTAATGGCAGCACTCAGACATGTTCTAGCAGACCTGCATTCCGCATTATACCAACTTAACTGTTTAGGGGGTGGATGTTTACCCCTTTTCACTGATTTAAAGAAAAGGGGTCTAATGCCCTCAAAAAAATCCTTATGTAGCCTGGATATAAGTGCCAGGTCCTTGTCCATGGAGGACAGACTCATGACATCCTTAATGTAAGTGTCAAGTTTGTTGCTGATACTGCCCATCACCTTGGTTTATTCACTATCTGCAGCCATTTACGCCTGCGAGTATCGTTAGAAGGAACTACCTCTGGAGGGCAGTACAATGCCACCTCTGCCCCTGGGCGGTTGACCTTCCACAATGTGTGCGTTACACAGAGGGGATTATGATCGCTTTCTGCTCTCGCCTTCACTACCATGTCCACTATTTCGTGCCAGAGCTTCAGACTACATAAAACGTAGTCAATTCTGCTTACATGGCCCCCATTATCAAACGTGGATGTCCGGGTCTTATCGCCCAAGGTTCTACCTTTCAATGCCCTTAGACCCTTTTCATAACATAGAGCATTGACCTGAATGATACTGTCTGTCCACCTTGCTATGGGCGTAAGATCCAGAAACGGAATCCAGCATTGTTGGTCTTCTTCATCGTCCAACCTACACTCAGAAATCGTAAGGGGTTCGAAAGTTAAATTTAAATCCCCAGGAATGATCACAGCATTCTCGTTCGAGTACTGATCTAGGAGAGAGCCCAATTTCACTAAAACCTGGGATTTCGACCCTTTGGTCACCCTGACATATATGTTGTAAATATCAAGGTTCCTCCGTAGGCCCAGTGGTAATCTAACAAGCTGGATGTCATTACTCCCGGTGGGTAATTCATTAATTTTAGGAAATAGATTTTGTTGAATCCAGATCGTAAGACCACCCATTGGACGACCTTTAGCCCCTTTCACTGCAGGGATATAGAAATTCAAATAACCCAATGTGAACTGAGGTTCGCACGACCAGGTCTCTTGAGAGACACAGACATCGAAGTTGTTGATGAATTTAAGCCACTCCAGTGATTCCAACCTGGGTTTCATGCCAGCCACGTTCCATGAGATAAATAAGCCCACCCCAGTGTCTGGATCAATTGCTGTATGGGGACTTCCGTCCACTGGTTGATTTAATGTCAATTGCCCAGCCCTGCACTGGTCAAGATCTATCATTGTACATGGTACAAGGGGAACCTTGTTATGTACCTGGCCTAGTATGTTTTTGTTGCTAACAGGTTTTTTAGCCCTTAACTCACTTCCAATTCCTTCGCCAGACTCGACATTTGCCACTGCCGGCGCTGGGTTGCCACTGAAAACACCCACAGTAGCAATGTCGAGGTTTTCAGGAAGATCCTGCTGAAGTCATTCGACACCCTCCATGCTGCCTACCCCCATCTCCCTCCACCTGTGGTTCCTAGGTGCCTGGGGTATCGGAGAGGCCCATAATAAGGAGCAAGTCTTCCTCAGCTGGATATTAGAATGAACTGGTGGGCTAGTTCTGAACTCTTGGGAGAATAAGTTCTCGGCCAAGGACTCAGAGCAGAGAGTGAATTCAATCGCGTCGAATGTTTCTAGAGGGGAACTTAACTTCTTGACTTTGATGATGTCTTCGCTAATAACTGAGCGGCAGCCTCTGACATGCCGCAGCCAATGAATGGCCTTATTTGTTAGAGAATCTGCTCCCTCCAAGTTGCTATTTCTCCCTGCCTCTATCTTAGGGACATTGGTCATATAGATTTTATTTGGGTTAGACTCGCCTTTCTGGTGCTGGTGGTTACCCAAGAAGGATGGTGTAAGGATAGACTTAATACCACCTAATGCCTGTGTAGAACCCTGTGTTCCGTGAGCAGATCGAGGCTCCTTGTACGGTCCTTGGTTTAAATGTAGAGGTTGCTAATCCGTGCCTATACTCAGTTTTTGGGCGAAGGTTTCGTGTTTTTTGTGTAAACTATCTGTACTATGTGTATTACTACTGTGCCAATTTGTACGGCACCCACCAGTGCTTGAATTTTTTGTGCCCTTGTCTATGCCATTGCCAATTATCAGTGGGAATAGGCTCACTTCACCTAAGCCAGCACTCCCGGCACTAACTGCCCCCCAAGCCGTGCCATGTTTTACTATACCTACTAAATTTGAGATCATGTGCTTCATAACATCAATTTCATCTCTCAGAAGGGAGAATAAACTTACTAGGTCCTCAATGTTTTTCGGGGCCATTCTGTCCCTGTCACTCCAGGCATCCAGGCCTAGTCTTGAAGGAAAATTTAGATCAGTTGTGGTTTCAGCCCTGCGATTTTATGTTGGCTCTAATACCTTAACCTCCCCTGGGGTGTTTGCTAAAACCGAGAATCTGTTCGAGCACTTTACTCGATCATCCTCTCTTTCCTGGGTACTGTAAGTTACCACACACTTGTTGGAGACCTTGTCACAGGCCTCGATTATATTATGCTTTGCCAGTGGGGATCCTGCCTCCCCACCTGCCTTGATGTTTGTATCTAGGATCGTTTGTTTTGGCCGAAACATGGCAGGGATGCTTAGGAGAGAATTTTCTGGCAGCCCACTTTGTTCAAGCCCCTTCTTGTGGCACTTAATTCTCCCATCCTGCTCTATGTTCGTATCATCAGACAGAATAACTTGACACTCCTCGATGATAGTGTTTATACGGTCAATGATACAATTTGTGGCAGCATGTTTTGGCATCCGCTTGGCTTTCTTTCCCTTTCTCTGCTTCGTAGAGTTAGCCATCTCTCCAGCCCCACCCCCAACTCCTTCCATGCTCTTCCTTTTGCCCATGGTCCTACTCCAAGAAATCTAATACACAGGGTTACCAAGTAGTTTATGTACTGCTAGCTGGGAGTTCCACATGATGTGTTCCAGGATTGGCTCTCAAGGAAAATGGCCGGGTCCTCACCTCGTACTTGGTTAGTTCGTTTCAGCACAATGTCCTCAGAGGGGTTGCCCTGCCCGGCCTCCTGCGGCCCCTGACGGCCTTAGACGGCCCGCCCTTTGCCCAGCTTAGCCCAGCGCTGCCAGCGCACTGTCCCGCGACGCGTGGGGTGCTCTCAATTTGAAGTACCTCCTGGCACGAAAATACCAGGAGCGCTTCCTGCCGCAAGGGAGCTTGGGGCTTTTGGTCCCCCTGCACTGCGGCCGCGCTGTGATCTTCGGGAGCAGCGGTGGCAGGGGGAGACCGACCGGAGGACCAGCAGCTTGCACCCGACCAGGAACCCTGCGTCTTGCCCAGGTATAGGTTGTTCGCCAGACACCCGCTCCGCCGGGGGTGCTCTCAATTTGAAGTGCCTCCGGGCGCAAAAATACCAGAAGAGGCTTCCTGCCACAAGGGAGCTTGGGGCTTGTGGTCCCCCCCGCACTTCGGCCGCGCTGTGATCTTTGGGAGCAGTGGCGGCAGGGGGAGACCGACCGGAGGACCAACAGCTTGCGCCTGACCAGGAACCCTGCATCTTGCCCAGGCATAGGTTGTTCCCCAGACACCCGCTCCGCCGGGGGTGCTCTCAATTTGAAGCGCCTCCTGGTGCGAAAATACCAGGAGCGGCTTCCTGCCGCAAGGGAGCTTGGGGCTTGTGGTCCCCTCGCACTGCGGCCGCGCTGTGATCTTCGAGAGCAGCGGCGGCAGGGGGAAACCGACCGGAGGACCAACAGCTTGCGCCCGACCAGGAACCCTGCGTTTTGCCCAGGTATAGGTTGTTCGCCAGACACCACATCTTAGTATTGGTTAACCTTCTTGTAAATAGCTTTTGCTTGCTTCTAATTCAATGTGTTTTGGTCCTTGTCTTGGGTTTGTCTCTACCCTGGAGCATAGCTTATTTACCATACTTTTGACAGAATGACCTGTATCAATCCATTGTTCAAGTCAAGTCAAGTCAAAGATTTATATAGCGCGCTACATACCCATAGAGTCTCAAGGCGCTTGAGGAGGGGTGGGGAATTACTTGTCGAATATCCAAGTTTTAAGTTGCTTTCTGAATGCTAGGTGGTTCTGAGTAAGGCGAAGGTGAGTAGGAAGAGAGTTCCAAGTTTTAGCTGCCAGGTAGGAGAAGGATCTGCCTCCCATGGTGGTTTTGTTGATGCGAGGTACAGTGGCAAGAGCTTGGTTGGAGGATCGTAGTTGACGGGAGGGGGTGTAGAAGGACAGTCGTGTGTTGAGGCATTCAGGTCCAAGTTCGTAAAGTGCTTTGTGTGCGTGGGTTAGGAGGCGGAAAGTAATTCTCTTATTTATGGGGAGCCAGTGGAGGTTTTTCAGGTGACCAGAGATGTGTTCTTTACGCGGGATGTCTAGTATGAGCCTGGCAGAAGCGTTCTGGATGCGTTGGAGTTTTTTCTGGAGTTTTGCGGTGGTACCGGCGTAGAGGGTGTTTCCGTAGTCCAGGCGGCTAGTGACCAGTGCGTGGGTGACTGTTTTACGAGTTTCGGTGGGGATCCAGCGAAATGTTTTTTTGAGCATGCAGAGAATGTTGAAACAAGATGATGAAACGGCGTTGACTTGTCTGGTCATCGAGAGTGAGGAGTCCAGGATGACGCCCAGGTTCCGTGCGTGGTCTGTCGGGATGGGTGCCTTTCCAAGGGCTTCTGGCCACCAAGAGTCGTCCCAGGCGGAGGGGGAGGTGCCTAAGATGAGGACTTCTGTTTTGTCGGAGTTTAGTTTCAGACGGCTGTGCTTCATCCACTCGGCCACTTCTTTAATTCCTTCGTGTAAGTTGGTTTTGGCGGTGTTAGGGTCTTTGGTGAGTGAGAGGATCAGTTGAGTGTCGTCAGCGTAGGAGATGATGTTGAGGTTGTGTTGGCGAGCGATGGTCGCAAGGGGGCTCATGTATACGTTGAAGAGGGTGGGGCTGAGAGAAGATCCTTGTGGCACTCCACAAATGACTTCAGTGGCCTCTGACTTGAATGGTGGGAGGCGGACTCTCTGGGTTCTTCCGGTGAGGAACGAAGTGATCCATTCCAGTGCTTTTCCTTGGATTCCGACGTTTCTGAGGCGCTGTAGAAGGGTGCTATGACAGACTGTGTCGAAGGCAGCGGAGAGGTCGAGGAGGATGAGGGCGACTGTTTCTCCGTTGTCCAGTAGAGTTCGAATGTCGTCAGTTGCAGCGATGAGTGCGGTCTCAGTGCTGTGTTTGGCTCAGAAGCCGGACTGTGAGGAGTCAAGGGATTTGTTGGTTTCGAGGAAGGCGGCGAGTTGGTTGTTGACAGCTTTCTCGATAACTTTGGCCGGGAATGGAAGAAGCGAGATGGGGCGGTAGTTTTTGAGTTCGGTGGGGTCAGCTGTGGGTTTTTTCAGAAGGGCGCTGAGTTCTGCGTATTTCCAGCTTTCTGGGAAGGTGGCGGAGTTGAGGGAGCAGTTGATGACATCTCGGAGGTGTGGTGCTATGATGGAGTCTGCTTTGTTGAAGATGTGATGAGGGCATGGGTCAGTTGGGGATCCTGAGTGGATGGAGTTCATCAGGCGGATGGTGTCTTCAGTGGAGATTGGGTTCCAGTCGTTGAGGGTGTTCAGGGGGGGTGAAGGTCCTGCAGAAGGTTGGGTGGGTTGGTCTCCGGGTCGGTTGTCGAAGCTGTTGTGGATGTCTGCGATTTTGTTGTGGAAGAAGGAAGCTAGGGAGTCGCATAGGGCTTGGGAAGGGGTGATGTCGTTGGAGTTGGCTGATGGGTTGGTGAATTCTTTGACGATGTTGAATAGTTCCGTGCTGTTGTGGGCGTTGTTGTCTAGTCGGTCTTTGAATGCGGCTTTCTTGGCAGACCGGATTAGTTGGTGGTGTATGCGGGTGGCGTTTTTGAAGGCGTCCCTGGTGCTGGTGTTTGGGTCTTTTTTCCAGGCCTTCTCGAGGGAGCGACAGAGTTTCTTCGATTTCTTAAGATCATCGTTGAACCAGGAGGCGTTTTTGCTGCCTGGTTTGCTTTGACGTTTTTTCAACGGGGCTAGGATGTCGGCGCTGTTGGATATCCATTGGGTGAGGTTAGTGGCTGCTTGGTCGGGGTTTGAGGAGTGGACAGGAGGGTTTTGAAGAAGCGATGAGGAGATCTGGTTGATGGTGATTTTGTTCCAGTTTCTTCGCATGGTGGGTTGAGGATGGTTGTAGATTGTGGACTTGTTGTATGTGAAGTGAACGCAGCTGTGGTCCGTCCAGTGAAGAGCTGTGGTGTGACTGAAGGAGACATGTTTGCTGGAAGTGAAGATAGGGTCTAGTGTGTGGCCAGCAATGTGGGTGGGGGTAGTGACCAGTTGTTTGAGTCCGAGGTTGGCAAGATTGTCCAGAAGGGTGGTGGTGCTGCCGTCGTTGCTCTTTTCCAGGTGAAAATTGAGGTCTCCCAATAGAATGTAATCCTCGGAGGGGAGGGCGTGTGGGGTGATAAAGTCAGTGATGTCGTCACTGAATTGTGCACGGGGTCCTGGACGCCGGTAGAGGAGGGTGCCTCTGAGTGTGGTTTTGGGGTCGATGTGGATCTGGAAGTGGAGGTGTTCGGCGTTGGCGAGGTAGGCGTCAGAGCTGGTTGAGATGCGGATGGAGTTCTTATGGACGATAGCGATTCCTCCTCCAGTTTGGTCGGTGCGGTCCTTACGGATGATCTTGTATCCTTCCGGGATGGCAATGGTGATGTCTGGGGCTGATGAGGCGTTCATCCATGTTCCTGTTAGGAAGGCGACGTCCGGTGAGATGGTGTCGAGTAGATTCCAGAGGTGGATGGCGTGTCTGTGGACCGAGCGGGTGTTGAGCAGGATGCATTTTAGGTGGTTGGTGTCAGGTCTCTGAGTGGTGTTGGTGGATGAGGAGCTGGATTTGGTGCCGTCGAACTTGCAGGAGTTGCAAGAGAAGGGTCCATGGGTGAGTCCAGGAGCGGCTTGGACGCAGTTGGGGGAGCGGCCGAGGTTATGGGCTAGGAGGGTGGAGGCGTCGTAAGTAATGCGGGAGGGCTGGGCAATGCGAGGGCCAGGGGGTCTGGCGCTGGGCACGGTCCAGGCGCGGACGGGCGTAGACGTGCTTACCTTTGGCGCACCTTCGGCGAGGCCGGAGCGCGTGGACGCTGCGCGTGGGACCTTCTGACATAAATGGACAGTGGAGGGGGCGAAGCGTGGGAGGGGCAGCAGGGAGGCGGTAGTGTGGCTGAGGGGCGGGCCTGGGGAGATCAACAACAACAAAATGGAGGGTCCGAGGGAAAGGCAGACAGGACTATGTTTTCTTTGGTTTTAGCACTCCATTGAGTGTATGCGTTGTCTTCCTCTCTGCCACGTTTGCTGATCCTTCTTACATCCCTGCTCCTCGGTATTATCTGTGTTGGTCACCCAAATCTTGTGTGGAACATTTTTCACATTTGCGCTATATATGTGCATTCATTTGAGTTATTTTACATTTGAATTTGCACATATGTATTAAATTAGAGTTGTTGTAATAGAAGCAAATCATTAAGGTGAGTTTTAATGTCTTTTTCTGCATTAGGCTAAACTAGGTCACAATGAGGCCTCGTCTCCATCTATGGTAAAATGGTTGACATATCATGATGCTCATTCTGTGTTTATATTTCTCGCTGGACACTACATGCACCAAGATGTGCACTGTTTATTTTGTATTACATATTGTTCTCAAACTACTCGCTGGAGGAGGCCTTTTGTTACTTTTCAAGACTCCTCCTGCTAACACACCACTCCATTCATTCACAATTGGTTTCTGTTGTCCATGAAACCAGTTTGTTTTGACACCTCCGGATTACATTTCATGTAGTGGGTTAGTACTGAGATGGTGTGGCTATTTGACATTTTAAAAATGTGAAATGTGATTTGCTATAATAATGAACACACCATGTTGACTTTGCACTTTGCATTATTTCCTATGCTGAAAATGGCTACATAAACCCCTGAATTTAGGCGTAAGCCTGACACTTAACGGAGCCTTTAGAGATGCTGTCTGATTTTCTACTGACTTTGCTGCAGAATTGGAACTTAGACTATATTCCTGATTTTTGCTTATTATTTCACTTTTCCTATAACTGAGAACCTGCATGGCAAATGTCCCCTATATATCTTAATGATTACAGCTGGATTTGCATAATTCCCTAATTTCTGAATTAGAATTTACATTTTTAATAAACCTTCATCGTTTTTCCCAAAATTCTGATCTTGAACTTTTTTTTGGGTCAGCCCTTTCTTATTGACTATTTTGAAATGCAGTTTTGAATTTTGTCTGAGGATATATCATTCTTGAGGTTAACACCGTCTCTGACCCCTGCAAATCTGGCATATCACAATATTTGTCCGTTGCTTCCCTGGCATTAACCAAACCTGCTCAGATTTCTTGTCTTGTTTTTTGATATTTAACAGTCCCTACCCCTCAGCTCTTCCACTGAATTATCCTTTGCTCTCACGAATGCCGAGGAATCTTGGCGGTGGGTGATAGGATGCTGGGGCCCATGCTGATTATTCTGCAAGATTAGGAAAAAGCTATATCTTTATTTGTTTCTGAAGAGAATTCTGTTAGGCTGTAGTCTAATCAGTGTGGGGAGGAAGTTCCATAGTTTCGCTGCACGGTAAGAGAAGCCCTTTACCACCCATCTGGCTATCTTTATCTTGGGGACCAGGATCAGTCCTGTGTTTGCTGAACTAAGACAGCATTGAGGGGAGTACCGAGAGAATAGCTGCTGCACATCCGCAGCTCCCCCTCCAAACAAAGCCTTGCGTACAACACAGAGGGCCTTGAAATCCACTTGCTGCTGAACTGGGAGCCAGTGGAGCCCTTTAATACTGGCAGAGGTAGGGTGATGTTTAGGAAGATGAAGTAGCACCCGGACCGCCGCATTCTGTAGGGACTGCAGTTTGGCAATCTGCTCCCAGATATAGGGCATTGCCATAGTCGATTCTAGAGAAAGCCAACGTCCCAATTACTGCTTTCCTAAGAATTAAAGGAATGAACGGGAGGATTTTATGCAAGTTTTTTAGCGTGAAGAAACAGGCAGATGATACCTGATTATTTGTTGAGCAAACTTTAAATTGCTGTCAAACATAAAGCTAAGGTTCCTGGCCTTGGTTACGGGAACAGGACAGTTCCCAGCCTCAGTGGGCCACCATACTTGGCTCCATATCGAAGACTTCTGCCCAAACTCAATCACCTCCGTCTTTTCCATGTTGAGCTTTAAAAAAATTGGTCCTGCCACTCCATCATTGCTCTCCTGACAAGCCCCAGCATGTCATTTTTAAAATAGTTTTTTTATCTTTTGAAGGGTATAGCAGCTGCAATATGCTACTTGGTTGCATCTTTCACCAGTGACATCTCATAGTGTTTGGATGGCCAGACTGATTATTTTTAGGTCTCTAAAAAATATCCTGTTGAAGTTAAAGATGATGATGATGACAATGACAAAGGTGATGGCTGGCCCTGATATATAAAACATTTTAGACAACATTGCAGTTTGTCACAACATTCAAAGGTTTGAATTCAATAAGTGTTACCTACCAGCATCCTATAAATGTAGAGGTGTAGCATGCAACATAGCCCCTGGACCTCAACATAGTAATTTAGAAGTCTATAAGATATACCAGCTACTGTGTCTAGAAAGATAGCAGTGCCTGCTTCACAAACCCTTAATCAGCCAGTGGCAGAAAACGCCTGACTTTCCTTAAGATAGTGATGTCTGACTTGTCAGTTATTCTTTTTTAAACAGACTTTATTGAGTTTTCAAGTTACATATTCAAACAGATCTCAGAAAGTATTAGCATTGTCTGGGAACCCCAACACATGTAAGGAAGCAATTAAGCACAATAAACACTATCCCTCCAATTGTCCCACGTTCTCACTTGTGGAACAGGAGAATAGTATTCGTCATAAGACTGGTCCAACCAGCTACCCCTTGCTTAGTGTCAACTTAATACAATATTTATCAATCCACTCGGATCTCCTCTTCAATCGCTGTGCTCCCTGTACAACTCCAGTCTGCCCTTACCCAAACTTCCGCCCTCCCCACCCCCCAGGCATGCCTCTTACTATCAGCCCAAATACTTGTGATCTAATGTTACATCACAGTGTGAACTATTTTCCGCTCCATCTAGCATGTGCCATTGGAAGTTTGGTGGGGGGTGTACAAGATGATGGGCCAAACCTAAAAACCTAATGTGTGACCAGAAGTCAGGAACGGTAGTAGCGCCGGCTGATCAGTCGTCCCCGTCAGGGCCCTCTCCATCTAGGGTATCTTCCCTATCCTCAGCCGGGTGCCTCAGGAGCTCCACTAGCGCTACCCATGTCTTAGCCAATTCCAGCGTTTTCTTGCTCCCTGTCCTTTTAGCCATTTGCATTCTGATTGTCCCCTCGCACTCTGCCCACTTCACAAATTCCCTCAACCGTATGGATATGTTATGGCCACTCCTCGCCTTCCAATGACTAGTGATTTCCCTTTTTGCCAAAACAAGGCCTAAGTCCATGAACGTGCTAGTGACCTTGTTCCTGGCCGTGTGAGTGAACCTGTGCAGCAGACAATACCCTGGGGCCGTCACTACTTCTCTATCCATTGTAGTCCCCAAGACTGTGGTAACCTCCTTCCAGAAGCCCCCCCAAGTTTGGACAATCCGAGAACATGTGCAAACACCCTGCACCCTCCATGTTACATCATGGGCAGGCGGCTGAATGGACACCAAACTATTTGTTAATCTTACCTGGTGTGAGGTATGCTCTGTGCAGGGCATAGAAGTGGACCAGCTGGAATCTTACATTTTTGGAGCTCCGCCGGGCCCTCTCCACAAGCTCCCCCCACAGTTTCTCATCTATAGCCTCACCCAAATCCTTCTCCCACTTGAGGAGCAAGGCATTCAAAGGCTGAAGTATCTCCTGCATTAGGCGCCTATAAAGGCAAGTAACCGCCTTGAAAGATCCAGCTATTGTCACTAAATGTTGGCAAATTGTTGATGTCTGAGGCTCAGCGATCCCTTCCTGCCAGTGTTTTTGCATGGCTGCTGTCAGGGCTGCATGCAGAAGAATATCTCCTCTTTGGAGATCATATGGCTCTTGGAGGTCATTAAAGGGGAGCAGAGTGTTCTCTTCATACAAGGCTCCTATTGGGGAGATTCCTGATTCTCTCCAGGTCTGCAGTCTATGCCAATTCCCACCGTGGGGTAAAGCCTCACATATGGTCAGTGGGATATCAGGTGCATAGGGGCACCGAATCCGCGCTTGTCGGTGTGATCTATCCCAGCACTTGCACACTGTACTCAAGTCAGAGGGGACCAAGCGACCCCATGTGGGGAGTCTCAACAACACTTGTGAAAGTAGCCGCAAGCTCGGATCACTGCCCCATGGTCGTCTCTGTTCCGGTGACGCCCCGCCAACCATTTTGTGAACCACCGCAGCTGCGCTGCAAGATAATAGGCCTCACATTCTGGTTCCACAAAGCCCCCCTCCACTCTAGGCCTCACCATGGTAGTGAGTACCACCCTCTGTCTCGGAGATCCCTATAAGAAACCTGTGACCATTGTTTTGAGCTGAGTGAACAGTATAGGCGGCACCCACAGTGGCAGTGAAGCAAAGTAATACAAGAGTCGAGGTAGCATCACCTTCTTTAAAAGTGAAAAACGTCCAGCCACAGATAGCGGGAGTGTCCCCAAGAAGTTGAAGTTGCCTTTGGTGGCTTGCAACGCTCGCCCTATACTGCCCTCCAGCAGGTCTCCTTGAGTATGGTATATTTGGGTACCCATGTAAGTCAGGCATCTATCCTCCCATTTCACACCCTCTGTCTCCGGTGGTCCTGCTCTGTTTGATTTTGTTGGGAAGAGACATGACCTAGTCCAATTCACATGATGCCCCATCACTCTCCCCAGAACACTTAGGAGTTCTTTTGCTCCGCGAAGAGCTTCTCCCGAGTTGGCTAGGAACATCAGTAAAACGTCATGCAATTAGTGCTACATATTGAGTTTGATCCGACACCTCCAACCCCTGGTAGTATCATCCCGACATATCATGCACAGCCAAAGGTTCCATCGCCTGGGCAAACAACAAGGGTGACAGTGGGCAGACTTGCCTTGTCCCTCGTCCCACCCTACAGGCATCCAAGATCAGTCCCCCGTCCTAACCCTAACAGTGGAGTCCTTATACAAGAGAGCTGTCTATTCTACAAACTGCTCCCCCCAGCCCAAATGTCCTCATTACTCTGAAAAGATACGGCCACTTGAGGTTATCGAAGGCTTCCTCGATATCAACTGCGAAAATAGACACCTCCTCTTTCTGGCATTTGTCTGCATCCAAAACTCATAGGAGCCGACGTATATTTATTGCCGTACTCCTGGCAGGAATAAAGCCCTTCTGGTCGGTGTGTATTAGCTTCATGATGTGTGGGAGGAGGCGGGAGGCCAGTATACGACTTAATATTTTGTAATCTAAATTGAGCATGGCAAGTGGGTGGTATAAATCCTATCCCAAACCGGCTTTCTGGGTTTTAGGATTGGAATAATCACCTCTTCTCTTGTCGAAGCAGGTAAACAGCCTTCTTGTTTCGCCCGATTATAGAGCGCCATGATGTTGGGAGCCAAAACATCAATGTACGTCGAATACAATTCTATCAGCACCCCATCTGTCCTCGGTGTCCTATTTCTGGCCATATGTTTGATGGCCCCTCGCACCTTCCCAATCTCTTCGTCTCTACCCAGATCCTCTGCCACCTCTGCATCTATGCTTGGAAGCTCCACGTCCCCCATGAAACCAGCTATCTCCTCTTTGCCTGGAGCCAGTCCACTCTAATATAACTCAGTATATTATTCCAGAAACTGGGCGTTAAAATCTTGTTGCCTATAATAGATCTCGTCATCCTGCCCTCTAAGCTCCAGTATCGCCGACCCCTATGCGCTGGGTTAGCCAAACAAGCTAACAGTGACCCAGATTTCTCTCTCTCAGCTTGGGCCCGGGCTGTATAAGTTGTATAGTCAAAACACCGTAGCCGTTCTACTAGCGTTGCCATTGCTTCTGTAGCGTCATGGAGGTCTGTTTGCTTATCCACCATTTTCGGCCTGTGTCTCTCAACTTCACGGAGTTGTTGTTCCACCCTTTGTACATCCTGCAAAATGACCTTCCATGTCCCCGCCACTTCCTCAATGCAGCGGTCCCTAATAAAAGTCTAAAAAGTGTTCCATTCTATGAGTGGACTAGCCACCGTATTAGCATTGTCCTAAAAATAATCATCAATAGCAGAACCGACTGTGGACCGAAATACCTGGTCTTCCAGTGCCTCCGGCTTAAGGCGCCAAATGGGTATTTTAGGTCGATCACTGATCCAGTCCAGGGTCACCAGCAGCGGATTATGATCAGAGACCGTTCTGGTCAGGTACTCTATCATCCTAACACGTCTGTGTACAGCTGGAGAACACAAGATAGCGTCCAGTTGAACATGAAGTTCGTGCAGGGACAAAAAGAACGAATAATCCCTTTCCCCGGGATGTTGGGACCTCCAGTTGTCAATCAACCCCCACCTCAGCTGCCAATTACGTCTGGCCTCTGCAATTCTATGTATGGGAGCATCAGGGAGCGGCAGGTGAGAGGGTCCAAGCTAACGTCAGTAACACAATTAAAGTCGCCCCCTAACAGTGCCGATCCTGTCAGTACTGAGGCCAATGTCAGCGAAAGCTGTGCCAGAAATGCAGGTTGTTCTATTTTAGGGGCATATAAACTCCCAATTGTTATGTCCCTTCTGTCTAAGTGCCCCAAAACCACTACATATCTTCCCTCTGGGTCAATTATTTGCCTGGTACACCGGAAAGGGAACTCCCGCCCTCACCCAGACCAGGGTCCCCTTGGCGAAGGCTGAATAAGTAGTATAAAACACCTGCCCCCTCCACCTGAGCTGTAGTGCAAAACCTTCCTTCTCCGAAAAAGTGGGTCTTCTGTAATAGGGCGATCTGCACCCCTCTCATGACAAAGTACGCAGGAATTATATGCCGGTGTAGCATAGTGTGCATCCCCCTGACATTCCAAGATAGGCATTTAGGAGCAGATTTACAAGCCCCTTGCGCCACTTTTGCGTCTCTTTTCCTATGTTATAAGGGACGCAAACGTGACACAAAAGTGGCGCAAAGGGCTTGTAAATCTGCCCCTTAATGCCTACGGAGGATACCATTGTGTGATGGACGTGACACACCCCTAGCTGCTACCCCTAAAGCAACATGCCTGGCCCAGAACAAAAACCCCTGAACAATAAGAACACCCCCCAACTTCCCCTCCCAGGACAGGTACAAACAAACTAGTCCCCTTCCATACTTGAACATATGAGAAAATTCTCTGAAAGTGGTGGGATGCAAAGCTTACCTTACCGGACCCGAAACTCCTCCAGGTCATACCCCCCAACATCTTGATACAGCTGTCAGACCCAATGGTCATATCATCATCATCATTTGACTGCTATTATGCCTGAACCTCTACAAAAGACGCACACAGCTACATTGGAACCCTCTGAAAGATTTCATGGTGCTTCACTTTCAGGCTATTTCATCCACTGTTTTAGGAGTGACCTCTTGGAGATCAGTCTCATAGTCCTCATTTGCGCTGCCTGGTAGCAAGCTTTCAGATCTGTTTATGTCAGGACCATGTTTGCTTGATCCAGGGCTGGTACCCCCATGGCTAAGTTACGCGATCGCCTACAGTGCCTTTTGCTGCTCCATTCGATGTTCTTTCAGAGAAGGAGCTCTAGAGGAATGTTGGCTCTTGGTCAGATTCTGCTGAGTTAAGTCTGGGGATGGAGTACAAGCCTCTCAATTCTGCTGGGCCACTAGCCACTCCCATGCGGGGTAGTGAAAAAGTGCTTCCCTGATTTGTTGACCACCCGGAGGCGTGCTGAAAACAACATTGCATATGGGATCTGTATTTATCGCATTTTTCGCTTGAGGGCCAGAAATGAAGCTCGCTGTCATTGCACTTCCCTGGTAAAGTCTAGGAATATCATCACGCTGTGATTTCCAATCTGCAGGTCCTGTTTTTGTCGACTTTGTTGCAGAAGATGGTCATGATCCTGAACATGAAGAAGTCGCACCACAAGTAGACGAGGGGAGGCTCCAGGCTTGGGCAGTCTGGCCAGGACTCTGTGAGCTCTTTCAAGTGGATAAAAGGAGGAAAGGCCTTCCGGGCCACTTCTGCCTTAAGCCAGTCCTCCAGGAATTGCACTGCACTGCACCCTCCGTCTGTTCCAGAACCCCTATGATACTCAGATTGTTTCTATGGGACCTACCCTCACTGTCCTCCGCTCTTGCTTCCTGTATCTTGACCTTGGCCTCAACACTCTTCAAGGATTGCTGTTACGTGGAAATGGCTTCCGGGATATCAGCAATTGTTTTTTCGGTGAGACCAACTCTCTCCTTAAGCTTGTGGTGGTCATCCTTCAGCAAGTTAAGTTCCATCCCAATCGAGTCTATTTTCGTCTCCAAAGCTGCCCTTGAGGAAGTGATGGCCTGCATGATGTCCGCTAGGGTCGGCCCCTCAGGAGCTGTATTTCTCCTTGTCTCGATTGTCGCGTCGTGATCATCAGTTTGATCACCTGTAGTCTCCACGCTGAGGACAGCATACCCCTTCTTCTTGGTCACTTTCCCCATTGTCAGAGTTCTGCATTGCCCCAACGGGCTACCTCTGTTTGGTGCTGTTAATGATTGTAATTCACCTGTGGCGCAGTCAGTTCAGGATGGATCTGGGAATCCAGCACTAGCCTCAATCACTCCCCACACTTGGAGCGCCCTCAAATGAAGGCAGCCCTCCCTGAGCGTCTGACTTGTCAGTTATAATAAAGTTTTGGAAAAGGTTCTGGTCTGGGTCAAGTATGAAATCCTAGTATTTTGCACATATTGAGATGAAGCATCCAGGCAGAGCTCCTACATCCAACGAGTGACTGGGGTTTTCTTACTCTCAAGGAGCAGAAAAGTAGTAGTCACGTTGTTTACTTACCTTTCTATGGGTCAGTCACAACCAATGCATCAATTATGTGCAACAGGGTTGGACTCAGTATGCTTATAAGCACATATTTGATTTGCTGCTGCAGAAAAATTATGTTCTTGAGTGCAGTTCCAGGTCCTGAAGCTGGGATATTTGAAGACCTTCTTTTAGAATTGCCCATAGAACCAATGAATGCTTGAGGTCTTAGCCAAGATATGTTGAATATCGTCCTGTAAATGACGGTGCAGATTTACTAACATCTTGGGCCGAGTTTGTGTCCCAAAACTGATGCAAACTGGCACAAAATGAATATTTGGAATTTACTTTACAGCACAAAATGTGTTCTGTGCTGGGAAGTTGCTTGGAAGTAATGCAAAGTATCGTTTTATGTGGCTTTGCAGTACTTTGTATCAAAGGGGTTTTCCATGTGTGGTACATGGGGTTTTCCATGCACCACCCATCGTTTTTGAACAATGTTTCTTAGAGGCAGGTGTAACAAGCATTTACAATGCAATGGTTTTGCCTTTGTTAAAGTTAGAGCTATTGGCATTGCTCTTGACATTATTTTTATTTATGTTTTTTTTAACATAAATAAATGGCATTCTCATTTACAATGCCACTAGCTTTATCTCTCGCAAATGACACACACAAACACACACAGAGCCCCCCCCCCCACACACAGAGCCCCCCACACACACAGCCACACAGAGCCCCCCACACACACAGCCACACAAAGCCCCCCACACACACAGCCACACAAAGCTTCCTACACACACAGCCACACAGAGCCCTCCACACACACCCACACAGCACAAGCAGACAACAGGGGCACACGGAGGCACAAGCAGGCAACAGGGGCACACGGAGGCACAAGCAGGCAACAGGGGCACACGGAGGCACAAGCAGGCAACGGGGGCACACGGAGGCACAAGCAGGCAACGGGGGCACACGGAGGCACAAGCAGGCAACAGGGGCACACGGAGGCACAAGCAGGCAACAGGGGCACACGGAGGCACAAGCAGGCAACAGGGGCACACGGAGGCACAAGCAGGCAACAGGGGCACACGGAGGCACAAGCAGGCAACAGTGGCACACAGAGGCACAAGCAGGCAACAGGGGCACACAGAGGCACAAGCAGGCAACAGGGGCACGAAAACTGAGGCACAAGCAGGCAACAGGGGCACGAAAACTGAGGCACAAGCAGGCAGCAGGGGCACACGGAGGCACAAGCAGGCAACAGGGGCCACGGAGGCACAAGCAGGCAACAGGGGCACACGGAGGCACAAGCAGGCAACAGGGGCACACGGAGGCACAAGCAGGCAACAGGGTCATGAAAACAAGCACAAGCAGGCAAAAGGGTCACAAGCATGAATTGTAATGTAGACGGGGCTGAAGTGGAGAACGGTAATAGGGAAGTAGTGTGGCTGGTGCAGTGGTACCAGGCCGAAAGGTGAGAGGGGCTGTCTGCACCCCAGTTTGGACAGTTTCCACTACCTAACAGGGATTGGTGGGAGGGGGGCGTACTTCTTGCTTGCTTTAGGGCTGTTACTTCGGGGACGCAGTGCACGCTGCTGCCTGCTGCCTGCTGCCGCCGGGACATGACAACAGGCAGGGAGAGGACAGGCTAGGAGAGGGCAGGGAGGGGACAAGCTGGGAGAGGGCAGGGAGGGAGAGGGCAGGGAGGGGACAGGCTGGGAGAGGGCAGGCAGGGAGAGGGCAGGTTGGGAGAGGGCAGGTTGGGAGAGGGCAGGTTGGGAGAGGGCAGGCTGGGAGTGGACAGGCTGGAAGTGGAAAGGCTGGGAGAGGACAGGCTGGGAAAGGGCAGGCTGGAAGTGGACAGGCTGGGAGAGGACAGGCTGGGAAAGGTCAGGGAGGGGAGAGGCTGCTTATATTGATTTTCTGCCACTTCGGTGACCTGCAGATCCACCCCAAGTGTGGCCCCTTGCAGAATTGCGTTAGTTAGAGCCACAAGGCTGAAGAGAGAAAAAAAAAAGGAGGGGGTTGGTTGCGGGGCTTAAGATGTGTGCTGCTGGGCGCCGAACCCCCTGCCTGACGTGCTGGGGGGGTGGGGGATATGCAGGGAGGGAGAGAGATCGATAGATACATTTATCTGCTTAAACTGCCTTTTTATATATGCTTTACTATAATAATGCCAACATTTTCACAATCTCTTTCTCACTCGATCTTGTTCATCTGCGTGCTTCATGGTTGCCATGCCTCACAAGTGTACCCCATAGTTAGTCTATTATGTATTATTAAATGATTACTGGGACACTGCTCGGACGCCCGGATGAGTTATCAAGGGAAGTAGCATAGACAGTGAGGTCAACAGAGCATTGGCAGGTTTAATAAAACAGACCTTTTTGCCGAATGCTGCATACTGTTTAAACTTGTCATGTAAAACAAGGATGGTTCATTAATAATGTTGTTTTCCTTATCAGTTATAAAAAGGGCCTCTTTGATGCGCAGACAGCATTAGCAAAGACAAAATAGACTCTCAAAGAAGAGTGCTTTGAAAAGAAGTCTAAAGATACCGTAAGTGGTTAAAAGACCTGCCGCATAAAATATTGAACAGTAGGTACTTGTGACAGAGGGCCAGTAATTCAATTGGATCTTTAAAAAAAAGCATGTGCTTGCAAATATTTATTTGTGAACAAAAAAAAACTAAATCCAGCAGCAGGTTACCATGACTACGAAGTAAAATAAATGAGCATACGAGGATGATTAGTACTAGCTCTTTATGATAGTCTAAGGAATCCAAACACTACGTAAAAAACAAAAAGTAAATCAGAAAGTATATTAGCAAATTAAATGTTGCAGTGTCACCTAATATCACATCAAAGGGACTGCTTGAAACCCCATTACCCAGACCTAAACAGGATAATGTAAACATCCACGAAATGGCATTGATGCCTTGATAAACAGCCCATTAAAGCAAGGGCAAACTGTGAAAAACATGAAAGCCAATGGTTTGAAAGGGCTCACTCAGAGCGCATCCTCTCCCTGCAAATCGATTGCTCTTTTTTTGAAGAACTGATGATTGCAGCCAAAGGTAAAAAGAACAGCGGGAGAGGCGGTGCGGGGGCGGGAACGGACACACGGGGAGCGGGAGGGGGGTACAGGGGCGGGAACGGACACACGGGTAGCGGGAGGGAGCCTCCCCTAGCCCCAAATAAAACAAAGCGACTCACCTGCACTTCCTCTGAAGCTTGGCAGAAGCACACCATCGGACAGACACTGGGGCGCCATGACAGTGGGAGGGTACTAACCGGTCTATCCAGTGTTCCGCTGGTTCTCCTCCGGTTGGCGTCGGGCGAGGCTCCTCCTCTCCGGGGCCTCGCCGAAGACGGGGCGGCGGCTGCGGGCTCCTTCTCACGGCCCGAGCAGGAAGGCGGGTGCTGTCAATGGCAGACCAGATTCGGGGGCGTTCCCTTGAATTTGCTTTCGGCTGACGTAGCGTGACGTAGCCAAAAATTCTCGGGAACGCCCCCGAATCTGGTCCGGCATTAACGGACAGGCCCATCTTCCAATGGCTAGCCTCCATTTATGGAGCTAGCCAATGGAAGACGGGGGCCGTTCCTGTCTCCCCTACTATAATCATTAGGTTTTCGCCTGCGCGAAAAAGATGCGCAGAGCGCATCTTTCGCCAGGCAAAACCTAAAAAGAGACCCTCACATGACACTGTCTTGAAAGTACATCATTTAATTGACCATAATTGGCCACCATTCAGACCTAACCGCATGCTACAAACCTGTAAACGGCCAGATTTCCGAAGATAATTGACAAATATCAGCTTGGTGCACAGGGCACAAGTCCTATAGAGAGAAGCGGGGGACTAACCAAGTTAGGCTGTAAGCACGTAACGTCATGGCGCGTGACATCACAATGTGTGACGTCACTGCAGGTGACATCGCACATGGCATCACAGGTCGTGACATCACAACCCATGACCTCACAGAGAGTGACATAACAAGAAATTACATCAGATCTTAGGACCTGACACATATGCTTAGCAGGTTTATAATGAGCACATTTGAGTGCATGACAATATTTAACAAATGAGATCTTGCGAGGGGGGGGTTGCCAAAAAAGTGGCACAACATCTGGGCCTCAACTTATTCATTAACTTTTTTTAAACCCTGCCATAAAGAAATTGGCAACAGGGGGAAACGTGGCATTCAATCTGTTTTGCTTAATTGTTTTAAAGGTCTGCATTTTTGAATATCTTCTGGGGTAAGGCACCTGCTGCAGAGATCTTTGGGTGTCAACTAAATCTAAAGGAAAAATAATAATGGTAAGATAACTCTGGAGGTTAACGTATTTGCTGGGGAGATCTGGGTTTTCTCTAGTCCCAGTTTTGAAGCAAAGTAACAGTAAGAGTTACTATGTCTCCTGATTACAAATGTTTTTACACAAATATTTAAGGGGTTCCCTTATTACAAATGTATCTTACACAAATACTGTCTTTTGTTTTGACTGACGCGAGGGTTTGTGTGCGTGTGTGTGTGTCAGTCAGGCAACTGTGTAATATGGCCCAATACCGACATCATGGGGGTCTGGTAACATCACAAGCCACGATCCCAATTTATTTTCAAATGTCACCACCGAGATGGAAATATAAGACCACATTGCACATTACATTTTCACAGTAGTTGACTTGAGAACGCTGCTTTCAGTGAGGTGCAACTAGCATTGGAACTGCTTGGAATACGAATGGTTAGGTTTACCTTTTAAAAATACATTGTTGATAAAACAATGTCCAATGGTGAGAGCCAGTGAATGTATGCAAATCAGTAGCTGCAGCTTTTACCAAAGAACTAGGGATTTATCACATATGTAACATAATTTGCCACGGAAAAAATGTGTTTGTAACTCAAATGTATAAAAATTATACCGCTAGAATATATGGCCCATAATGTGCCTTTTTTAACATAATTTACACAAGCTTGCTGCATAACTTAGATAACCTTGCTCTGCATTCCTATTAGCGCTGACAGTGGGAAAGGTCTGCAACAGGTTTTGGGCTGTCATTATGATGATAGAACCCATATTTCATAGGAAATCGTGAAATATTTCCCTGTTTTCTACGAAACATGTGTTTGTGCGATAATATACCAAAATATGTGTTATTGTGCAATAAAAATACCAAAATGTAATTTAGTTGGTCAACAGTAACACATTTTTATTAATATGAATTAATTTTTATATGATGTGATTTTGAGCGCCCTTGATTTACCTTCCCTAGTGGCCCTACATATATGCTTCAGGGGCCCCAGCCTGACTTGGTGCTACCTGTTTCGGCTCTACGGTCCTTTGAGGGCCGCCCGCCAGTCGTGGCGCTACCTGCCCCGGCTCTACGGACCCTTCTGGGGCCCCAGCCTGACGTGGCGCTGGCTGTCCCGGCTCTACGGACCCTTCTGGGGCCCCAGCCTGACGAGGCGCTGGCTGTTCCGGCTCTACGGGCCTTTCAGGGGCCCCAGCCTGACGCGGCGCAGGCTGTTCCGGCTCTATGGTACTTTCAGAGGTCCCAGCCTGAAGTGGTGCTACCTGTTTCGGCTCTACGGTCCTTTCTGGGGCCCTAGCCTGACGTGGCGCTGGCTGTCCCGGCTCTCTACGGTCCTTTGAGGGGCCCCAGCCTGACGTGGCGCTACCTGCCCCAACCCTTTCAGGGCAGCAGCCTGAGGTGGCGCTGACTTCTCAGCGCTACATATCCTGTCGGGCCGCCTGCCTTGCATGGGACTGGCTGAGCACTGTGCGGCGCTCGGTACCTTTGGGAGGCCCCGGCCTAACATTAGACTGACTCCAACCCAGCTCTCCCGACCTTTCAGAAAGAACTGTACCCCAGCACCGAACCCCTTTCAGAGGCACCGGCATGGAATGGCGCTGACACTTCTTTCATTATGCAGCCTTCTCCCAGCACTGCCGTTTGGCGCACTGGCCTGCAGAAGTGTCACATCTGTGTTATCACCCTCGTCAATAGTGCTGGTTCGATCGTTTTCAGCAGGATGAACGCTGAGCCGGCCACCCCAGACGCGGTGCTAGCCTCGCCATTCTCCCAGAACCAGACGTTTGCCTGCAAATGCTTCATTATCCGATTCCCCCGCACTGCTCTCCGTAATTACTGGGACGAGGAATGCTGGATGCGGGGGCAAGGCGCCACTCTATCAGCTAGCCCAATGTGCTAATTCGATTGGCCTCAGAAGGATGAATGGCGAAACCAGCAAGACACAGGACCGCTTGTGTCAACTGTGCCGAGGTCTCGGATGTCATGAGACCCAGTTAGTTATAAGCATGCCACTGAAAATATGGGATTGCACAGCTGTGGCGTCTTTCTCATACTTGTATATTTGCCGCATTTGCCACACAATCCATCGCCTGCTGCATAATCTGCGGATTTGAACAACAAAAATCGATCTCAAGCGTTACTGAAAATGCAGCGACACGTCACACGTGTCGCCGCAACGTGGAAGGCCCCATGCAAAGCTTGGCTGTCACCTGTCTGCTGCTTCTTGCTGCCTCGGGTGCCAAACTGTTGCTAATGAGGTGCAAACAATACCAAGGCACTGTAAAAATGACAAAATAATAAAGTAATACTTCCACAAATTGTGCCATATTGCGCCGCATAATTTACTCAGATCTGCTGCATAATGTTTGCCTCTCCTAATACTTCCACAAATTGTGTCATATTGCGCCGCATAATTTACTCAGATCTGCTGCATAATGTTTGCCTCTCCCCTACCACATAATGCCAGTGGCCCTGGTTATAAGTGACTAATAATGCGCAACCCTGCTTGCCTAGTACACCAGACGCCAGACACCACGCGTGCACGTTACTGACTGCCCAGCCCCAGCCCTACTGTCCTTGCTGATGCAGGAAGACATGTGACTGACCCAGCCCCAGCCTTACCGTCCTTTCTGCGTCTCAGAGTCCAGATTTAAATGTGTCCTGTCGAGATCAGTCCTACCGGCCTCTCGGAGGCGCTAGATGTACATGTGACTGACTCCTCCCCGGCCCCACAGCCAGGGCTTACCTTGTTGATGAAGGAGACGAACTGGTTGTTGAGGCCTTTCAGCTGCTCCTTCTCACGGCCCCGAGCAGGAAGGCGGGTGCCGGCAATGCCGGACCAGATTCGGGGGCGTTCCCGAGAACCGGCTTTCGGCTGACGTAGCCAAAAGCCAAAAAATCTCGGGAACGCCCCCGAATCTGGTCCGGGATTGACGGACAGAGCCAACTCCCAATGGTTAGCCTCCATTTATGGAGCTAGCCAATGGGAGGAGGGGGCGGTTACCCGACTCCACACACAAATCATAAGATTTTTCCTAGCGCATGCGTACTTCGTACGCATGCATTTGCTAGGCAAAACCTAAAAAGGAGAAATGCATTTCTTTTTCCTGACATTTCAGACTTTGGTAGTGTGCTGTACAGTTCACCTACATTCAAAGTGGAAAAGGTTTCAACGTTTGTCTGGGCATAGTATTTTGTACTGGAAAAATAGCTTTCTATGCCATACATGATGCAGACATCTTTGCACAGTGGTGCACAGGTAGGTGTGGCACAAGGCAGCTTGACCGGGTGCCAGTGCTAGGGAGAGAGTAGGACAGTGTCATATTTTACTGGATATGACGTTGTCCTGCGCTCTCAACCTCACTTTAGGGCAGTGCGTTGACTTCTAGTTGGTGCGCTGCATTCCATGACAACTTTGCAAATCTGGGCTGAAATGATTTCCGTCTATGCATAAAGATTGTGTGAATGAGATCACCTTTGCAGCCAGAGACGTTTTAAGGCATGAACAAATTGGGCACTTGCCTAGGGCCCCGACCATCCAAGGGGTCCCCGGGAAAGAGAACTTTCTTTTTTATCTCACATCTGCCTATTTCTCCATCTCAACCTTTTCCGTATTATTCAACATTGGTTGGCATCATTGAGCTTGAGTTAGCAGAAAATAGATACTAAAATGCTCTTCCAGGCAGGGGGCTCCAAAGTATATCTCACCCCCCAAATCCTTAGGGTGCCTTTGGCCACAGCCCCTGCCAGAGAGGGTCAGTCTCACTTGTTACACTCGCTCAGTGCGCGATGGAGCTTGAATCTTCGGGGACTATGGGCCATATTATCAAGGGGGTTTATCTCCGCTTTTTTGACTTTAAAAGCCAAGAAAGCGGAGATAAAATTATCTCCCTATTACCTCGCTGTCGCTAACACCAGTTAGCGACAGCTAGTAGGAGATAGCGACCATCTTGGGCCCCACTTTGCATGTCAGTGATATTTATCACTAATGACATGCAAAGTGGGCGTGCCAAGATGCTAGCAACTGGAAACAGTCGCTAACATCGCTATCTCCTATTACCAACTTTTGGAGATATTCGCGCTAAGCGAGAATATCTCCAAAAGCTAACACCTGCCCTGAGCAGTTCTTAGCCATGTTATCCAATGGGAGGTGGATAACATGGCTAAGAGCATTAGCTCGCTAATGCATCAATATCGCTGACTTTTCAGCGATATTCATACATTGCGGCCGATTTTTATCGCATTTGCGATAAACCTTGGTAATACCAAGGTTTATCTGCGATACAAATCACCGCAGCTAGGCGTTAATTTTTTCACGCTAACCAAGCAATTGCGATAATTATCGCTATTGCTTGGTAATATGCCCCTATGTTTTGCACTGTGCCTGGTTTCCCTTGCTACTTTCAAAAGGCTGCAAATCACCGACACGGGTAGTGTTATATTTCTTCGTTGAATTTAAAAAAAGTTACTTTTTTTATCTGATGGTGTACGTGGGTTGTTTGTTTCCTGCAAAGTGACTGCAATGGAGAAACCGTTCCGCTTCACTATGCAATTCCATGCTAGATTCTATTTTTAACGTGCAGTCGGATGCCAGTTTGAGTTGTATTATACATTTACAGGTGCTCAAACAAATGGTTCAGTAAGAGGCATCACCATGACAGCGTGCACCTTTAGAAATGACACAACAATAGAGCGTGCATTAAGTCTCTTTGAGATGACACGTCTCATGCCTTCCGACTCTGACATATTTTGAGTTCACTGTATTTGAAAGGGCGCAACATCTTCGTAAGTGGAAGGGAATTTTAAGCTCTAAGTCCTATAGTACATTTATATATGTAAAAATGAAAGAAGTCATAGAGTTAACAAAAGCTTTACCTTGAACCAGTCTCAGCAATTTACTTGGCATTCGTATAAAGCTGGCGAACCTCCCTTGATCTTTACTTAGCCGGATAAACATTGAAAGCATCATTGGGTATGGGCAAATTTATAATTTTGCTGTCAAAGTACAAAAAATGTGCTCTCTTCGGAGGTGTAAAGATTGTGCAATTCACCCTTTCTTACCCTGGATTGTATTTTATGATTTAATGCATTGTTAAAGATCATCCGTTATGTCTTCTGTTTAGAAAAATTGGTGTTATTTCTTTTATTTTGTAGTATCTTTCGATTCATTGATTTTTGTGCCAAAATTGTTTTGTTACTCTTTTTTCATATTTATTGATTAATTTGTAGGTGCCTAAAGGCTCTGGGTGCTCTTGGCAGATGCTCCACAATTTAAATTAAATTAATACAAATTCAGATTATTATTAATTTAGAGAGAGCTGTTCCAGAAAAAAAACAGAAACCCGAAAGCCATCAGGGGTCAGGTGACAACTGGGCACTGGCAGGAAAGCCTTCTGGTTTTGGGCAGAAAGCTGATAACTTTATAAAAGTGTCTGTTCCTTCACAGTAATATATAATCTGACTTTACCACTATGTTGGATTCTAAAATACTATTAAAACGAGTTCTTGAACCATTTTTCAAACTATTCCCACACATAATATAACACATATTAAATGTAATAGTTTAAACCAGTGCTATCCTATTGGAAAGCCAGCATTGCCACCGTGCAAGTCAATTTTGGAGGTTTTTCACTGCAAGGGCATGTAAAACAGTAAACATATGTGTCCTACTTTTAAATAACATGCACCCTGCTCCACTGGTATTTACTGGTCACTTAAAGTATTAGAAAGGAAAGTTTAGGGCTGTCAAAAGGCTTATTTTGACAGGTTGAAATGGCAGTTTAAAAAATGCATTTTATAGCTAAAGTCACAAACTTCGAGACATGTTTTCCCTTGTCACATGTTTGTGGCACAATACATGCTGCAGTCCACTATTGCCATTAAACGTCCAAGCCCTGGGTACACGTGGTAGCAAATACTAGTACATTTATACAAGTTACAAAGTGCCAACCAGGTATTTAACTAGTTCAACGTGATTTCGGGTGTCAGAGCACCTGCAAGATACTACCTCCAGTTATCATGTCCTCCAGATTAAGAGTGGGCCTACCTTGGTCACTCCTAGGGGACCCAGCCTTACTGGCTGGACCATGTCCCCTTAGTGTCCCCACAGGGGAGCACAACCCTCTCTTAATCTTCCATTTAGTTTTCTGGGCCTGCCAATTAGGAATGGCACCCACAAACTTCAGAACGGCACGAGCTCTGGCTAAAGACTCCCCACCCCCTCCTGACACTAGGTGTTCTCCCCACACTGCTGGCAACCAGGTACCGGGGACTCTCCCACGCCCCCCTTGCCCAGTTTCCTTAGTGGTGCTGCTGATCCCTAGGGGTGCTGCTCACTCTACCTCCCCACTTTGGAGACAAGTCACTAGCCAGCAACCCCTCCTCCCTACTCTGGGATCTCCTTGTGCCACCTGTCCCTCCTTCCCTCTCTGGGGCCCCTTCAGGCCCCTGTACCCATGACCAGGGGTCCGGTTCTCATGCAGGCTCCTGGGAATCAAAGAGCTCACACCCTAACCCAGGGTGGTGCAATCCTGGAAAATAATTTCTGAGCGTAGGCTCTCCTGGGGCCAAATCAGATAACCTCTCCAAATCCTTTACCATGCTGACCACTACCCAATACTCCAGTGCACACTTGTACTCATCCACACTTGGCACTGGCTGTGCACTGCCACCAATCACACTGGACTCTGCTTGTCTACCCTTAATGTCCAGTTCCCTCATGCTTAACTCATGAGCGAAGAGAATCCGTTTCTCTTCCAGCACGAGAGCGTTCCTGCTCTCCTTTGCTTGAGCTTTAAGTTTTAACACCTCCAACTCATGCAGCCTGACCGTTTGGTTTTCCTCCAAGTCCTCTGGTGAAAAACTCCTCCCTGAATGGCTACTACCAGCCCCTTCGGCTGGTCCTTCAAATGACAAATCCTGTGGACCAAATCCATTCCCTGGGTCATTCTCATACACCTCCTCATCACCTGTCTCTTGAGCCTCTTTGGCTTTCCAAAAGGCCCACAAGGCCACCTGCAGCTCCTCTTTCTTGGGGCTACACTTCATGGGACATACCAAAGCCCTGCAGAATTTCCTCAACTGATCAATCTTGTAGGTAAACAGTGTCTCAATGTCAAACTCTAATCTCAGCCTCACCGGCTATTTGGCTCTCCCTCTGAGACATGATGTGTGGATTAAAGGATACAAAACACTGGAACCACCAAATCAAAAACAATATGTTGTTGTATTGTGGTCTGCAATCAATTTATGATGAACACCAAGTACTGCAAGTGATTTTGCACATATGCTTTTACTTTTTATTAGGATCGAATACCACCGCTCTGCCGCCAAATGTTGGAAGTGGGGTGCCTGTCGCTTACTGCCGCCACCAAATGCTGGAGGCGTGCGTCCCCGACCCCTCGCTTCAATGTTAGGCTAAGTAAGGACACCGTCTGAGATAGTCCTGCTCACCCCCTTAGTAGCTTGGCATGAGCAGCCAGGCTTATCTCCAAGGCACGAGTGTTCAGTATGTGCAACCACGCTCACAGTAACCCGATGATGTCGTAACAAATATGCTCCACACGAGTATTGATAAAATGAGTATAATCTTTATATAAGCAACTATACAATACGACCACACGATACAAAATCTACATATAAGAATGGGTAGTATTCTTTCCGGTGGGCTGGTAGGTTCTAATCCCAACCACTGCTTCTAACCAACAGTTAAGCCCACTTCTAACCGTTTTCCAAAAGGTTAGGCAAGTTGCATTGCTAGAATCACACACGTTGCAAAAGGAAACAATACTGCAATGTGTAACGATATTCTCTTATACTTTGAAACAGAGAATCAATGCCATACGTAGTGCCACAGTCATATACTTGCAATTGAAAGAATAATGCAATGCGTATCACCACCAGCATGCCCTGTACCAGGAAGAAACAAAGCAATGCGTCATGCTACAATCCTGTATGGTGCAATTAAGAAATAATACACTGTGCCACGTTATACTCAGATAATGTGCCCTGAAGAAATAATGCAGTGCACCACGCTACAATCAGGAAATATGCTAGGGAGAAATAACGTAGTGTGTAGCGCATCCCGCATACAGTACATCAGGCACAAATGAGGTCAGGCATCAGACAGTTCAAAAGTTCGTTAGCAGCAATAATGCAAAGTGTAATACAACAGTTTTACCTGCTGTTACCAGTGCTCCTGTAATGGATCAAATGATGGCACAAAAAGTGCTGCTTCCCACTCCGTCCTCAGTACTGCCCCATCTGGGGGCAGCATGGGCAAGGATCCGAGCCGAAGCAATGGCTCATGCAGCTGACTGAAGCAGGAGGCTGAGAAAGTGTCCCTCCGGACCCGCATCCCACCCCAGGTGTTGATCCACGTTACCTAGAGGGAGAGGATCCCGCTCTCCTCCCGGACGTTAGCAACTTGGGCCATGATCCAGAACTCTGTCATGGGTTGGGGCGGACTCGGGCCGGTGGCTCAGTTCTTCTGTGGCTGCTGGTCCGGGCGCTGCTGATTGACTCTGAGGGCCCCAATGACTTGGCCCTTACTCCGGCGGTCTCAGTCCACATCAAGATCCGCCCTCAGCACTGTGGAGACTTTACTTCAACCCGTACCCGGCACTCCTCACCAGCACCTTCAGGTTGCACTTCAACACGCACACTGTGCATCCAAGACTCGCCTTCTTCTTTGGTGCTCACAACGATCCGGCGCTCTTCACCAACGCTCCGCTGGTACCTCAACATGCAACCTGCACGTTCGAGCCTCTCCTCTTCTCCTGGTGCACACGATGTCCAGGCACTCTTCTCCTATGCCCTGGCTGCACCACAACACGCATACTTGCGCTTCCGAGTCTCACCTCTACTCCCGGTGCACAGGATGTCCAGGTGCTCTCCCTAACGCCCTGGCTACGACATGCGCTCTTGCACGTCGGAGACTCACTTCTTCTTTTGGTGCCCACGAAGCCCAGTTCTCTTCACCAACACTCAGGCTGCACCACGACACGCACCCTGTGTTTCTGAGACTCACTTCCTCCATTGGTGCACACGATGTCCAGGCGCTACTCACCAATGCCCCGGCTGCACCACGATACGCACACTGCGCCTCCAAGTCTCGCTTTTTCATTTGGTGGACACGAGACCCAGGTGCTCTTCACCAACAACCGGGCTGCACCACGAAACACACCTAGCGCGTCTGAGTTTCCCATGAAACGCCAGGTGCCCAAGATCACAGGGCACAACTTGCGAAGGTCTGAGGCTAGACAGAGCACACACACCCATGTGGTATCTTAGAGTCTTCTCCGGAAACTTTTATATTCCTGTGTTTCCAAAACAGGGAGCCAGCTCACCTCTGACCCTTGAGGTTTCAAGACACAGCACAAAGCACAGTCTTCCTCAAGCAGGGGGACCCAGCGCCTCCAAGCACAGTCCCAACAGCCTCTTCCTTAGTTAGAACAGCAAACTGCAGACCAGCCTCAGATCACGAAGGAAGGATTGGTCTATCCACAGCAGTCTCTTCAGTTGCTCCTTCTTTAGCAGAGGTTACTCTTGACCACAGAATGGGTTTGGAACCATTTTCAGTCTCAATTCATTTCTGTTTCATTCCAACGTTCAGAGGTTTCAGCTCTCATAGTTATACCCCTTAATGTCTTTGAAGTTTGTATGTGCTCAGGGGTCCCTGACACCTCCCTAAATCAGTTATGAGTGTCTTCCTCCCAGTGTCACCTCTCTCCCTTTGATACTGGGGCTCTGGATCCTTAATCACTCAGCAGAAGATGGGTCAATTGGTTTATAGCACCAGCCCAGGCCTTTTCACCCCCCGGGCTTCGCCTCCCCTACTCTCCAGATGCAGGGCAGCCTGGTGCCAGCTCAACCCCTTCCTGGGTCAAGACCTCTCCCAGCTCCTCTCACCTTTCAGTTCCAGACAGACAATCCACATTTCAGAAGCACACAAAAATGCTAAGGGCACAAAACTCAGCCACTTTCTAAAAGAGTGGTTTATAAACACAAAGTGACAAAACCACCTTCACAGAAATATGCATTATGAAACTGTTAGTCCATACATACCAAACTTCACCTCTCCATTATAAACTGACAGGAAACTAGGCTAACAAGACCCAGACTCCCCATTCTGTCCTATGGGCAGCATGGCCTTTCAGCAGGGAAAAACGAAATGGAGAGTTTTTCACTGTCCGAACACAACACACACACAGTTTATGTTCTGCCTTTTACCTACACTGCACCCTGCCCAGGGGTTACCTTGTACCTACCACAGGGGTGCCCCATGTGTATGTAAAAGGGAAAGTCAGGCCTGACAAGTGGTTGCAGTCAAGACTGTGATAAGTTAGCCTGGCATATGATGTCCACTAGTTATAGTGGACACCTTGCACCAGTCTAATCAACCCTTATTGATGGTGGTTGTAAAGTCAACCCTTTAACACGGGTCTTGAAGCCTGCAGTCTTTGCCCTTTATGCAACCTGTGAACGCCTCGTTTTCTACCTCAACCTCTTAATGGAAACCTATGGCCGTCCCTGAATGATTTACTGTGCCCTGAACCTAATTTGTTTGATTGAGATTGTGAGATTTATGCTGTTGTCCCCCTCCCTTCTACTCTGTGCCCTGATGAAGGTGTGGCCCTAGATCTGGCCGAACACCAAAACGCATGTTGGCGCCTCAAGATTGTCCAGCCATTTTGCCATCTAGACTCGATCTCTTCTTGAGACTCTCCGGGACTGGATACATCTTTAACAACTGGCAATTGAAGTGTGATGTGATTTGGATGAATGAAGAATGTGTGAGTATGTGTGAATTGGATACGACTGACTGAAGGGATGTGTGGGATTTGGGTTGAATTAGTTGAATATTTATTATGTTAATGTAATTATGCTCTAAACCAATGTTCTAATCTATATATGTAAAAATTGAATAAACATGGAATCTGTTTCCTTCACTTATTT
Source organism: Lissotriton vulgaris (assembly GCF_964263255.1). Classification (NCBI taxonomy): domain Eukaryota; kingdom Metazoa; phylum Chordata; class Amphibia; order Caudata; family Salamandridae; genus Lissotriton; species Lissotriton vulgaris. Next base: position 1,483,398,122 of record NC_141687.1, read on the forward strand.
GTTTTGGATGTTATGATTTCAGCTGGTCTAGTGGGCTCATTACTGATGACATAAACTTGGGACTCTACTAGAGCCATTATTCTTACCAGTTGGGGCAGATCGCTTTTGTGCTTAATTGTTCTGGACTCCCCTGCTTGTCTGCCCTATATTCGCCTTTTCAGGGGCCCCTATTTTCATTGGACCAAATGAAAGGACACCACACAAGGTATATATCAAATATATATGTATTTATTTCTAACACAACCCCTCTGCACTCTTTATGAGGTCAGAGGTCAAAGTACATCACAAGTTACTCAATTAGCATACGATAGGTTGCACAAATACAGTTATGCCCTAGGGGCCTCACAAACCATATACTAAGAAAGTGGTATAATAACCATGTCTGAAGTAGAGAGTAGGCCTAGAGCCTGGGGAATCACTGGGGCTACACTAAAAAAGCAAAGGTTAGGAAGTAGGAGGCCCACGGGAGACGCGTGCAGTGTCAAAACACAGTCGCGAGTTACCATTGACTTATAATGGGTAACGAAGAAGTTACAAAGTTACTGTTTAAGGGCACTTCCGGATGGACTACGACATGAGCCCTTTAGACTAGGACACTTCGAGAGTCAAGACCCACAGGAGCACCGGAGTACTCATGTTACCTCACCCAGGGAAGCCGGGTGCATAGGTGCCTTTTGGTGTCGAGTTTCGCCGTTGTTTTGTATGGAGATCTGCAAAGAAGTGCTGCAGGCGACCAGAGGAAAAGTGTCCGGGTGGATCCAAGGGTGGATCCAAGATCTGAAGAACCTGAAAGCAGAGGGGACAGAGTCTGGGTCACTAGCCAGTGACCAGGAAGGGATCAGGAAGGAACCAGGCGGCGTTGCGATGATCTCAGGTGAAGAAGGTGAGCTTGTCTCTTCAGCCACGAGGTCCAGGAGGTATTGACGATAATCAGGCGCTGGATTCCACCTGTCCCATAGAGGATCTAGTTGACTGCAGTGTTGGTATCCTGATTGAACCCAACAAGTCTTGGCAAACGCAACCCACGCAGGATGTCAAGATTGGCTCTGTTGCAGACTAGCAAGGTCTGTGGTGCTTTTTCTTTGAAGGAAAGCTGGAACAAGCCTGGAGCAACCAGGAAAGTAGTTTAGTTTGAAAGAAAAGTCTTCATGGGGCTCACTAGCCAACAGGCAAGGAAACAGGAAGATGCGTCAAGCTGAAATGCAAGAGTGGGCCCTACGCGGCACTCATGGAGTGTGGAGGGCTGAGCTTCAGTGCAAATGGTGCTCGGGTATGGGGCTTCTCATACTCCAATGCACAACTGCAAGTTACCTCAGGAGTCGATGCAGTTAGCAAAATGCAGGATGTCCAGGGTGTCCGGTCCCATGTCTCTTGTGTCCGCCACAGGGCTCGGCTTTGCTGTGGATTTGGGTCGGAGTTAGAGAAGTCTGAGAGTCCAGTTCTTGTGTCACTGAGTCTTCGGGTTCCAGCGGGAGCATCAACAAAGCAGACCAGCAAGTTACTGGTGGTGCCTGTTTGCACAGGGTGGTCACTCCTTGACCACAACGGAGATGTCTTCAGTCTTCTAGTCAGAATAGAATGTCAAAGGTGCCCCAGGCAGTGTCTCAAAAAGCATCTGCTGATGCAGCCCTCCCTGCCCCAATACACATCAGCCTATCTGGGGAGGAGCTAGCACCTCCATGGACAGGAAACCTATTGTCCAGGCCTCCCCTGCCGGAGTTTCGTCCAGCAGTAGGAGGTCAGACTTGTGTCTGTGGCAACAGCATCCATTTTGAGATGCTGAGGCTATGTTTAACTTTAACTGGGCAAAGCAGTAACTACATGCCTTCTCCCTCTAGAAGGGTGGAATGCTACCCCCCGCCACCAGGACTGGTGGGGGAGGGGGGGTAGTATTCCAAAGTGTTTGACACCCTACCCGACATGTTTTGATAAAGCCAATCCAAAGTTGGCATTAACCACGAGGCTTATAATGCACTAAAGAGTATATGGTATGGCTATATCATAGACCATCTATAAGGAGATGGTTCCGGAAGCTGCAGAGGTGCTCAGCTCATGCTAGGGCACCCTCTCACATAAAACCAAGCACTCTGCCTCCAGGATTGTCGAGGCCTACCATAGGAGTGACTTATAGGTGCATATGTGTCTATATATGAGGTAGATATAGGTATACTATATCTAAGTAAGGGGTGATTACACCACCTTACCCAGGCTGTGTGAACAGACCTGTGGTGTCAGTTTGGAGGGCCAGCCAGGGGTGGCTTAATACATGCTGCAGCCCCTGGTAGGCCTTGGATGCACCTATGCCCTGGGTACCTATGGTACACTATACAGGGGTCACAAAGGTGACCCAATACCCAATCTGGTATGTACCTAAAGTACATGGTATCAATTTAGAGAGAGAACAGCTGGGCTGTGGGTCTGATTAGCAGGCCCACAGCCACACTAAAGTCGTAAAACCAGAGAATCGCAGCAAAAAGTGGGGGTGACCATAGAAAGCAGACCCTACTCTCCTACAAAGACTACATGCTAACTTAGAATTCTGCATGCATGCCCTACACTGAAGGCCTGCGTTTGCTTCCCTGCGCTCCCTTTCATTACTAGTCCTTGCACACACACAGTGCACATCTCTAGGGACTTATACTAGTAAGGCAACATACCAATCATGGCCAGCCAATCACCATTACATTTTACACAAGGAACTCCTGTACTTTGACATTGATCGGCAGTGGCAAAGTACCTAAAGCATCTAAATTGGCATCTCTAGGTCAGAAAAACGGTCTAGGGGGGGAGCAAAAAGATTAGAGAACTTTAACCTAAAAGGCCAAGTCCTACAGTCTGCAGAACACATTATATATTAGGTAGGTTTCACCCTGTGGGGTCTTAAAGCATATACACAGTAAATCAGGGCATCAACCATGATTTCTCTTGTCATACCTCTTGCTAATGTCCGAACCCAAGTCATGAGGCCCCCAGAGGACCAGCCCTTACCTGCTGTGGTGGGGATCTTGGTTTATTTAACATAGACAACATGGAACTGGGGTTGGAGGGACCATGTCTCTTGAAAGCGACTCAAGTCATACTGTTCAATAAACGTACACTAGTCCGTACGTACTATTTTGGATCCCAGGCCCGACAGATACCAAGAGATAAGCTGGACCTTCCCAGGGATATCTGGTACAACAATAGTTGGATACGTTGTAGGATTCCCTGGCTGCCCTTCAATACTGTTGGGGGTATGGGACAATCTATTGTGAACTATGGTGGGATACACTTGATTATCCATTACCTCATTGGCCACAAGTCATTCCACTGCCTCTAAGCCACTCTGGACTGAGAACCTAATAAATCATGCAACATGACCGAGTGCAGCCATAGGGCATAGGCGTTGTGCTGGAGTGAGGAGAGGTAGCCTGTAAAAAAAAAAACAAGAGGGTGAGCGACCACCTTAGTTTTAGCAAGGTTGTGAAGTGCCTTGGTGCTCAAGATATTATGTACGCATGCAGACCTGCAAAATTGTAAAACAACATAGTCCCCTTCAGTATCTTTCTTAGACTGCTCCACCCATCTCACCTTTCTGGCCACTATGATTTCATTCACTCCCCAGGCATTGAAATGCTTATGACTGAAGAGCCAATCAGCAGACTTGTTGCGTAATTAGTCCCAAGACTCGGACGTGGCGGTCTCTTGTCATACCCCTTGCTAATGTCCGAACCCAAGTCGTGAGGCCCCCAGAGGACTGGCCCTTCCCTGCTGTGGTGAGGATCTTGGTTTATTTAACATAGGCAACATGGAACTGGGGTTGGAGGGACCATGTCTCTTGAAAGCGACTCAAGTCATACTGTTCAATAAACTTACACTAGTTCGTACGTACTATTTTGGATCCCAAGCCCGACAGATACCAAGAGATAAGCTGACCTTCCCAGGGACATCTGATACAACAATAGATGGATACGTTGTAGGATTCCCTGGCTGCCCTTCAATACTGTTGGGGATATGGGACAATCTATTGTGAACTATGGTGGGATACACTTGATTATCCATTACCTCATTGGCCACAAGTCATTCCACTGCCTCTAAGCTACTCCGGACTGAGAACCTATTAAAACATGCAATATGACCAAGTGCGGCCATAGGGCATAGGCGTTGTGCTGGAGTGAGAAGAGGTAGCCTGTAAAAAAAAAAACAAGAGGGTGAGCGACCACCTTTGTTTTAGCAAGGTTGTGAAGTGCCTTGGTGCTCAAGATATTATGTACGCATGCAGACCTGCAAAATTGTAAAACAACATAGTCCCCTTCAGTATCTTTCTTAGACTGCTCCACCCATCTCACCTTTCTGGCCATTATGATTTCATTCACTCCCCAGGCATTGAAATGCTTATGACTGGAAGCCAATCAGCAGACTTGTTGCGTTATTAGTCCCAAGACTCGGACGTGGCGGTCTCAAAAATTCAAAACTCATTCATTTGGGTAGCATTTTAGAGAAAGTTGTCTTCAATGGGAATCAAGCACTAAATAATGAGCATGGACATAAGAACTCTGGAAATATCAAAGAAATTGGTAGGATCAATAGGCTGATTTTACGGAAATGATTTCTAAATTAGTTTTTTTTTCTTTTTGTTTATCATATCCATAAATTGGACATGAAAGACAAACCTTTTTGATATGTATTGGTAGAACAAATGATTGAGATAACACATTATGAAAGCAATGTTATATATTTGGGATATGTTCCCTCTCAGTGATACAATGCTGGTATATTAGTTCAATCAGATCTTTCCCCTTGGGAGTACAGTACATATACATTTTGACTCACCCCTACGCCACCACCTTTATTGACCTAATCCTTGACTGCTCATCCATGCCAACTTGTAGAGTCAACAGGGTTTGCAAGGCCAAACTCCATCTCTGACAGAGTGGTTGTTGCCTCACCCAAAGTGGGTGACCTGCATTGTGACTCACCCATCCATTGGTGGACCGGACAGCAGTGCAAAGGTCTGAGGGGGTAGAGCCAGCAAATTCCTCACTCTTAGAAGCCCATTGTTCCCCCACCTCTAAATGATGCATCTTCCATAAATCTGAAAATGGCTCTATTAGTCACTCCACATTCCGATCCATATGTGAGCTGCGATGACCTTAAAAAATATTTTGTTTGTCTTTAAAAGACTGACATTGATATTGGAGGTATGTGCAGTTTTTATTATACATATGTAGTCTGGCATAATCGGAGAATTTCGGCCTGTGAACATGCAGCCAAAGGTTTGGGATTTTAAAAGCCTGCAGATGGCATATTAAAACTACTGCACTGTGCTCGGTCCCAGGACGCTTGTTTCCGGTTCAGGGAGGACCTGGCTTGGCAGTTTGGGCTGGACTGTTCCCATGAGGAACAGGGTCAAGTCTGATTTGCATATGGTTGGGTCGAAACTGGGGTGGGGTGGTGAGAAAAAGAACGATGGATTAAACCCATATCTTTGTGACTGCGGGCAAATGTTTGCATTGTTCAGCATTCCCTCCATCGTTTGTTCCTTTTGCCAGAGGTGTTTAAAGGCATGGGCAAAGTGAGCTTTGGCCCAGGGCCCCAGCCTTACAGCGACCCCCATTGAGTCAGCTGTGTTCTACAGAGTCTCTTGCCCTGATGACCTTGATTAATTCTGAAACGGATAGCTTTAGATACCGTTTTCCTTTCATTTATTTTTAATATGGCTGATGTGTGCCAGTCTATTACAGACAATTTGCAGATAAATGTACTTATGTTTTATTCAACTATTTAGACACTACAAGGGAACCCAGGGCACAATGAACTAGGGACCTTGGGTAGGTACTTGCTAACAGAGACAATGGTCCCTAGACAAGGAAAGATGAGAGCCGAATAAATATAGACTAGATAGTGCTATATTCCATGTGTCCAGCCAGACAGTTTAATTTCTCATAGTAGAAATAGAAAGGTATTCAACTATGCATTTAGTGCGCTAGGTCGACGACGTTTCGAACCATATGTAATCTAAGGTTCATCCTCAGGACAGTAAATATGCCTAAAGAACAATAAAATAGCTGTGGCCCACACATGGGAGCGGGCGGGCTCGGTGTGGCTCACAATGGTGTATAATCCGGGAATATCAAATATCGGGGTGGTGGTGTCCCGTCCAACAGAGTCGCAGAAAGATGAAAGCACAGGTCCTCAATGGGGATCCTTGTGCATCGTGGCTGGTGCTACACGAGGGTAATAGCACCAACCACGACGCACAAGGATTAGATTACATATGGTTCGAAACGTCGTCGACCTAGTGCACTAAATGCATAGTTGAATAGTGAATCTGTGCATGCATATGTGTTTGTCGTGGATCGTCTGTTTATGATTTATGATACTCAGATGACCCTACCTTGCCTACAATTCCCTTGTTTTCTTGTCCCCCTAGTGTGTTAGTCGGACATCGGCTGGTGTCCCACTTGTATCACACTGTGTATTACCTTTCTATTTCTACTATGAGAAATTAAACTGTCCGGCTGGACACATGGAATATAGCACTATCTAGTCTATATTTATTCGGCTCTCATCTTTCCTTGTTTAGGGACCATTGTCTCTGTTAGTATGTTTCCTTCAACATCCATTAAAAAATGTTCTTTTAGTTCAAAACTGGACCTCACATATCTGAAATAAGAGGGTATCACAGAGATTAGTTACAGTAAGCTGCTGCTGTGTCACAATATTGAAAACACACATCACTATCCCTGAATATTAGGTGAAAACATATTTATATTTGGATGAGTGTGCCTGTCCACTGTCAGTGACCTGGCCAATGATCCTGTGACCCAGCGACGCGCCGACGTCCTTGAGCAGGAGGATGACAGATGAAAAGCCTGTACTGTCCCCTGATCACCACTGGGTTCCGTGTGGGGACAGGGGCGGCCTTAGGCATGTGCAAGCTGTGCACCTGCACAGGGCCACCAAACCCCAGGGGCCACCACGCCAATATATATCCTTAATATAATGATCCTCTGAGGATGGATACATATTTGCATGGCGGCCCCAGGTGGCCTCCAAACACCCTGACCCCCCGCCACCCCGCCCGGCCCCCTCTTCCGGGGCCCCCTATCTACGCTCCCTGCACAGAGCCACCATGAGCCTAGAGCCGCCACTGGTGGGGACAAAGCTAAGCTGGTGTGGGTAGGCAGGAGGGTGCTTGAAATGGGCAAGTGGGTGGGAGCAGAAGGCTTGGCTGGCATGGAATCTCTGTGAAGGAAGCTCAGAGCTGCAAAAGTCCCCCCTCTGGCAAGATACATTAATTATTCAAAACATAAAGGAAGCTGCACACTTTGCAGATGTTTTCGAAAATTACAAAAATAAATGTTGAGCTGCAAATCTTCAGTCTGCAAATGTGCATACCCTTTTAATATGTCGTTTGGCAATAATTAGCAATCTGTGAACAGTTGAGCAAAAAGTATGTTATGAGCCATCTTCAATCACTTCTAGTTTAGCATTAATTGACACCTTGCATCTTTCAATTGTAACACTCACTCTCTGGAATCAAATCTAAAATGTAGCAATTGAATACATAACGTGTGATTCCATTACCTCCTCGTCCTTTTCCCTCATTAGTGTCGTTACTCTGAGAGGTGAAGTAAGGAGCATAATGAGGAAGACTTGGGCACGGAGTGATGAAGATTACTGGTGGGTACTTAGCACACTCGTTCCCTTTAATCAGTTCTCCATTGCTTGGAGGAGAGGGGCACCTATTCGCAATCACATCTTCAGGAGCGGAGTCTGTGAGTGTGACGTGTCCGGAAGTGCAGTTTCTGGTGGACTGGAACGACCTTCCATTTTGCAAGAAAGCAGAGTTACTCGGAGAGCTCTGATGAGAAGTGTCTGCTGAGAGGACCCTGCTTCCGGCTTGATGATTCCGGAGATGGTAGTTTCGACATATTGATGAACCAAACGATCCTTCACTGGAATCATGCTGACAGAATCACTTACAGCTGAGCAGCAGGCTTTTCTGGGTACCTTTGTTTACAAAGAAGCCATCTGCTATTGTTGTTTGTTTTAAAGGATTGGGTGCTGCGACTGCCCGCTGGAATTCTACCACAGAAGATTTAAAAAAATGTGGCCTTCCCAATATTGTCCTTTTTTTGCGGGTGGAATCCCGGGTAAAAAAGCGGTTTGAGTTTCAAGGTAATCAAGATGATTCTATATAATGATATCATCCTTGGTTATTGTTGCACAGATACTTCATCGAAGGAGTTTAGAATGCTTGTGGCACGTGTAAGGGTTGTCAAACAATCCTCCACAATGCTAACCTCCCTGATAAGGTTTAAATAAGGGCACATAGGGACCCATCCTGAATTTTATGAGGTAACAACCGTATAAAACAATCCAAATAATAGTGACATAGCTCTTGCAAATACAAAAAATACAAGCATTGGCAAGGCCAATCGTTTTGGCTTTTGTAAAGTAAAATCATTTTACCCAAGCTTCAGTCTGATACAGAGAATACGTATCAGAAGAACTTTAAAATTGAAACTTCACTTAAACATAGAACATGTACCTCATGCAAATCAGTAGAGCATAGCATATATCATAACCATAACCTGAGCATCACAAGTGCAAGCTTCTACCCCTCACAGAAAAGGTACATCCTAGCCATTGCCGGTGCAGGATCTCCTTACTCACTGTACAGGCCGATAGTAGGAGCTGCAGTGTAAGAATCACTATTTCCACGACAGGTATGGCTTCGCACCAGCAGCTGAAACATGTTTCACTCACAAAACAGTCACAGCTGGTGCACCAGTAGTGCTAACCTCCCTCACTCATAGAACAGATACATGCCTCGTTTCTGGCATTTTGCCGTCGGGCAGCACATCAAGGCACCTTGCTGCACTGCTGTACGACAAAGTGAAAGGGCTGGAATTTAAGCAATACTGTGAATTCCTGTCCCTTCTGCCTGCGCTGACGACAATTCGGCAGCCTAGAGCCAATGTAGGCACCTTTGCACCATGGTGTCTAAGAAGAGGTATTTTGGAGATCATAGTAGTAGAAAGGGTTTGGTAGGAGAGAGAGTGACAATAGAGGATACATTGATAGAGGTGTAGTATGAATGGTAGGACAGAGTAAAGCTTTCGAGAGAGTAATATTTTTTTCGTTCTTGTACAATAGGACTACAATAATAGATATATAGATTCATGATTACATAGTAAGGGAATACATGTGCAAGGAATTGAGATTTGTGTGTTTTGTTTTGTGGAGTAGTGAGAGAAGATATTGATGTCATGGTTTCCTCTGAAAGATTTGCATGTGCAGTACTGCTGGTGAGTGGTATTAGAATTGTACTGGGGAGATTGTGTGTTTTGGAGTAGAGTATGTGGTGTGTAAGAGGGAATGGACAAGGTTTGTGAGTGTTTGTGCCAGATTTGATCACTGGAATAGGTAATGTGTGTTGTGGAGTGGATTGTAAGGATTCTATGGTTGTGTGTGATTGATAAAAAGAGGAAGCGGGTATTGGTGGATGGTGAGTATAGGTTTTGTCATGATGAAAGGGGATCTGTTAGGGACAAGTAGAGGATAGAGCTGGTGTTTTGTTTGAACAGGGAGTGTGTGTCTTGATGCATTAAAGTTATGGATAATGCGGCTTTGTGTTGTGTTGGTGATGTGTGGATGAGTTAGTGGTATAAGTGGCATTTTGTGTCAGAATGCAGGTGTCATAGTGTTGTAGTTGGGGTAGAATTGTGTGTAGGTGTCATTTGTGGGGCTTTGTAGTGGTTGCGTAGTGGTACAATACACATTAAATTCTGTATGAGGTTTGTTTGTGGTGCATAAATAGAATGCCTTTGCTGATATTGTGTTTGGATATTGGTGGATGTGGAGGGCTTAAGAAAGTAGCTCAAAAGTGAAAATCGGGGAGCATCTCTGGCCCTAGGCCTAACCCGAAGAGGCCCAAACAGGCAACTGCCTTTATCCTCTCCTCACAGCACAAACTGGCAATTGCCTTGTCCTCTCCACCCAGTCCGAACAGATAACTTCCCTTCTCCTCTCCGCCTTTAGCCTCGACGCCGGGGCTGAGATGCCCTGAGACCTATACTTAAAATTGCTCTATTGGCCAATGGAACCCTAGCCCTAACCCTACCAATCAGAACACTAACCCTAAAACCCTAGAACCAATGGGAGACCTGGCCCTATTAACCAATCACAGCCCTAGCCCTAACAGCCAATTAAAGCCAACGCCTTAATTCCTAAGTCCAATAGGAAACCCTGGCCCTAGCAGCCAATCCAAACCATAGCCAAAGAGTCAATCAGAACTCAAACCCTAGGCTCTTTAGTCCTATAGAAGTACTAGTCCTAGCAACCAATCACAGCAACATATGCAACAACCCATAGAAAGCATATATAAGAGCCAAGAACCCTTAAGCCCAGACTGCTGTGTAAGGAAGGTGCTCCTCTATTCAGAATCTCCTTGGATACAGACAGGCACAAACCGCACTTCCTAGCTTCCAGATCATTCTACTTTTCAGGTAAGGGACAATTTTGAAGCCACTGAAATACTGCTTTTTGCAATCAATCACTTTTCAAGCCAAAAAACGAGTGCTGCTTACACTTTATGAGCACAGTTTAAAACCACAGAGCAGATTAAACATTCTCCTAATCACACTCTGGTTAGCCACTGAGGTGTATGGATCATGAGGCTCAATACAGTCTTTGTGAAAAATTAGGAAGGGAATGCATACAGCCACTGGTAGAACAAAACAGCAGTTTGAAAATGCCAAGTTTGCAGTGAGACAAGAGGTAAATTCATATAAGAACCCCAGAACACCGACCATATATACGCTCCCCGAGGTGCACAAAAGGCTGGACGACCCCCCGGGAAGACCTATAATATCAGGGTGCGGGTCCCTTTTGGAGCCATTGTGTAAATATATCGATGTGTTTCTGAAGCCCATAGCCACGGCTACCCCGACATATGTACGGGACACTGCACACACCATTCAATTGGTGGAAGGCTTCAATTATGATCACAACACGTGTATATTGGCTGTGATGGATATCGCATCCTTATACACAAACATCCCTCAAAATGAGGCATTGTCCTGTGTAGAGCGTGCCCTTAACATGAGATCTGCCCCTCACAGAGTACCGACCGACTTCATTGTTAAACTTTTGGAAATCGCAATGACTAAAAACTTTTTTGTTTTCCAAAATGAATACTACATCCAAACAAGTGGAGTAGCCATGGGGGCAAGTTTTGCTCCGAATTTTGCCATCATTTATATGAGTGAATATGAAAGCAGATTTGTCCAAAATCAATATAATCCTTACCTCAATAATATTTTATTGTGGGTAAGGTATATTGATGACGTTCTGTTGATCTGGCACGGTGGTGACTCTGATCTTAGGGATTTCCACAATTGGATTAACACCTGCTCCAACAATATCCAATTCACTTTGGAATGTGATTCAATGTCCATTAATTTTCTAGATTTAAAAATAAAAACTGCGGATGGAAAACTTTACACCACTCTGCATAGAAAAAGCAGTGAGCGAAATACTCTCCTCAGGTATACGAGTCACCACCCACGCAACCTCAGGGACAATTTGCCCTACGGGCAATTCCTGAGGTTGCGTCGAAATTGCTTCAGGAAGGACGATTATCTAGAGGAGTCCGCCGCCCTGATGTCGAGACTGAGTGAGCGCGGTTATCCCATCAGGCTCCTTAAAAAAGCCAGAAAAAGGGCCTGGCATAACCACCAAGAGCATTTACTTCACACCACTCAAAAACCCAAAGAAGATAGGCTAGTGTGTGTTACGACATTCAACACAAAAAGTAACAACATCAAAAAATGTATAAATCGCCACTGGCATTTAATCAGTAGTGAATTGGGTGGTATGCCGCCACCTTTACATGCATTCCGTAAGGGTAAAAACATCCGGGACCACCTGGTGAAAGCACTCTTACCACACAAACTACCTTCAAGCCAACCGACCATCTGGGGGGCATCACCGGTAGAAGGCCACAGAAAATGTGGGAGTTGTAAAGCTTGTCCTCTCACACTAGAGTGTAACAAGTTTGATCACAATGAGCGAACATACAAACTCACCCAACATACAAACTGCAACACATCATGGGTGGTTTATGCGGTTGCATGTCCGTGCGGTTTTCTGTATGTGGGTCAGACCACACAGAAAATCAAATGTCGGATCCTGCAACATATGAACCACATAAGGTGTAAAGTTCAGGGTGCACCTTTGGTGGATCATTTTAACAGATTTGAACACCATGAGAATAGCCTACGGTGGTGGGTTATAGAAAAAATAACAGCTAACCCCAGAGGAGGTGACCTGCACAACATCTTAAATAGAAGAGACTGTAAATGGATACACACTCTCAATACTGTCAATAAGGGGTTGAATGAATTAGAGGAGATGAACAAACAAGTATCACTGTTGGGAATATGAATTCATGATTGTACTATGCTATCTATCTTAATAAGTCTGTTTCATGTTTTCCACAATATCGAAACATGATGTAACTACGAGAGATACTTGTCACTGTTTTATGGGCAATAATTAGCTGTATGAATTTTATCTTATTTCGCTAATGTAACCAGTGTATTACCCTGATGGTGTTGTTGTATCTGTTTACTGTGTTTATCCCATGTGTCATCTTGTTCATGACTCTGCAGCACCTGAGAATTCCCAAGGGTCCAACATACTAAGTTTTGTCCTTTGTTTATCTCTACCCAGTATCGCCCCGGGTTTTCTCGAACATTTTTCTAAAGAAGGTTTTTTGAACTACAGACATCGCCGGTTCTTAAAATACGAGGCGATTGGCTCAGTTAAACATGATGTCTTTTCCTATCCAGTAATCATATTCTTCAAAAAACGCTACCGCAGATTCTAAATACAAACTAAATCAGTCCTCTTTCTATGCAGACTGTGTGATGCAGTCTGGGTATTTACTAACGCGGAAGGACAGTTGCGTTTACCGACGGCATCCTGTAGCACCGTGAGGCTCGGATGTAGACGGAAGAACGGGTAGGTGGAGAGCATTTAGAAATTATCGCTCGACTTCTCTACCACCACGCTGCCGTCCCGAGTGACCATTAAAACAAGCCCTTTGTATGTGTCTTTATACAGCGTTCCAAAATCGAGTGGGAGCATTCTCTACATTAATATGATTGGACATCCGGAAGCACCGTGAGGCTCGGATGTATACGCTGAGATCATCAATACAGCGGGTAGGTGTGGACCCCCCCTGTTTTAAAATTGTTATTTCAGACACCACCACGCCTATACCCCGAGTGAGATCCGAATCTTTGATTTTGTGTCTCCCTCAACACAGCTCCTTCGAATTTGAATTGGAGTACCATTGCCATTGCTTATCCAAAAAACAGTATATTTTAAAATCAGGTAAGCCTCTAAAAGTCTTTCAAGTTCACTTGAATGAATCTTGTAAAATCCAACAGAGTGGTACCATTGGCATATAATGAATGACGATTCATTGTCATTTTTATAGTGTCCGTTGAATTCCGGAGTGGAAGTTCGCAATTTACCGACTTGGGGGCATTGATTGTCCAAGTAACAAGGTAATTGACACCGCCAAGCAGGGTAATACATTAGTAACTATTAGCTAGTCTACACAGGGTATACTGATGTTACTTTAATTAATTTTAGGTACTGCCCGCCATGTCACATATGAAATAGCGTCTCCTTGACATGGACCAAGATATGATTTCAAGGTAAAATGATACTTCTGCAACAATAGTTACCATTGGTGAATTTGCATACCAGGTTATCTAGATATATTCTGGATTCCATTCCATTTTGTCTCTGCAGGACTCCAGTTGAGATGTGGTGAATTCGGATCACCCAACATCGTTTTCTCTACTACAAAGGGTAAGAGAAACTGCCAAACCCTGTGTGGGGGATAGGCTTCACCTTTACACCACGGATAGTAATTCCAAATTCCTCTCTTTTTAGGGTTATTCAATATTCCCTGGTTGCCTCGTTTTGCTCTTTGTCCTGATGAAGACTCGCAATCCCCAGGTCCAAATCACCGGTTGGGAATAAGTTGAGTCGAAACGTCGACATTTTCAATGTATATACCTAGGACCATTGTTTTTCCAACATTGTAGACAGTGCAAGATTGAGGACATTTATACGTGTGTACTACAATGTTGTTGATCACAATTTAAATGAATTAGGATTGTTGGCCAGGTGTTCAATACAGTGAATTTTGTGTCCAGTATTAATTGTTAAAATTATAAAAACCATCTCTTAATCACTACTGTGTAATTCCTTTTCTCCTCCTCACTTGTTTTCACCTCTCTGAATCACATCTTTTCTTTTGCACGCTCCCGTCTTGGGGCAACCTATGTTTTTATCGACAAAAATAATGTAAAAAATGAATACAGAAAAATTAAACAGGAATATATTTTCTCTAACCGAGGTGTAAGGTTCCTTTCAAAGATATAGTCTTTGAGTTACAGATAGCAGACTGATCATTGTTGCTTTTGTTTTGAACATTTATTCATTTTCTGATTTGATCAAATATTATAAAATCCTGACTTAGCCATCCCTGACATGCTGGGTGGATTATGCTGATACGACCCTGTGGGTCAAATCAGCAAGGCTATCGCCCTTTTGCACGGATCATCACTGGAAAACAAACGATGTTCCCTGCAAAAGGGCGATACCTCGATTTCTCTGGAATATTTATCGCCCTGGAGTAACGTGTTGTTAATAACGCACTACCAGGGTGATAAATACCAGAGATAGCCTTCAATAATATAATTATTGCTAAGCACGGCCAGCGATAATTATCTCTGGCTGTTGTTGATATGCCCCTTAGTTTCCTATGAGGATTCATGCCTGTTAGCCAAAATGGACTTGAACATGCACTGCCTGTTGTTTATACATTATAGAAAGACTCAGGCAGCAGCACATTGCATTCTGGGATTTGAAGTTTTTTCTTTAACGCTGTATTTGTTGACTCAAAAATTCCTGCATGCAAATCCCTCATTTCGCTTATCCCCACTGGCAGCTCTGAGCAGTGGTCCACTCTGAAATAGAGATCTCTCATTTCAGTAGGCCTTCAAAATGTATGACCCAAAACTAAAAGAGGGCTAGAAGGTCTGCCTATATCTTTCATTATAACTGGTCCAGTCAACCATCAAAAATGTTTTCCCCAAAACCAACCACATACCAGCAACAATAGTCATGGAACATCAAGAAACATCAAGACCCCGCCATTACCTCCACAGCCCTCATGTACCTACCGGAGCCGCCACCAAGTACCTAGACCTGGAATACGGTAATCAGACAAAATATCGAAAAAAAAATATCGGAAAGACAAAATATCGAAGTAAAAATATCGTAGGACAAAAATATAGGTATGCAAAAATTTCGGATACAAAAATATCGAAATAGAAGAGTATGCAAAAATATCGAAAAAAAAAATATCGAGTGTCAAAATATCGTAAAAAAAAAATATCGTGTAGTAATGGAAATAATCTATAGTATAGGAAAAATCAAAATGATGGTATGGGAAAGTTATAAAAAAGCGGATTTATTATAAATAAAACAAAAATTAATAAAATATTTAAAAATACATATTTATGTTTAGGAGCGGGTTATTGGGTTTATAGGGGATAAGGGTGGGAAGTAATTTATTAATAATTAATTAATATATGTTAATAACAAATACTAAATTATACGTATTATTTAATTAATTATAATTAATTAGTTAATTAATTAAGATCATATAGTCTATATTATTAATTAATAATTAATTGATAATTAATAAATATTAATTATGAAATTAGAATTATATATTTTAAACATTATATGTAGATAATTGTTAATTTAGTATTTATATATTTAGTAAAATAAAAAAATAAAATAATTTTATTTCTGTTTTAGGAGCGGGTTATTGGGTTTATAGGGGATAAGGGTGGGAAGTAATTTATTAATAATTAATTAATATATGTTAATAACAAATACTAAATTATAAATATAATTTAATTAATTATAATTAATTAGTTAATTAATTAAGATCATATAGTGTATATTATTAATTAATAATTAATTGATAATTAATAAATATTAATTATGAAATTTGAATTATATATCTTAAACATTATATGTAGATAATTGATAATTTTGTATATATACATTTAGTAAAATAAAAGTTTGCAAAAATTTTTTTAGTAGTTTTAGGAGCGGGTTATTGGGTTTATAGGGGATAAGGGTGGGAAGCAATTTATAAATAATTAATTAATATATGTTAATAACAAATACTAAATTATACATATTATGTAATTGATTATAATTAATTAGTTAATTAATTAAGATAATATAGTCTATATTATTAATTAATTATTAATTGATAATTAATAAATATTAATTATTAATTAACAAATATATATTTTAAACTATATATGTAGATATTTGTTTATTTTGTTTTACTACAAGTAGGAAAATACATTATTAATAAATAATTGTTTTAGGTTTAGGAGCGTGTTATTGGGTTTATAGGGGATAAGGGTGGGAAGTAATTTATTAATAATTAAATAAATATTTAATAAATGTACATATTTTTCCCTACATTACACCTAATTGGCAATTAATTAATAATAATTAGTTCAGTAATTAATATTATATAGTCTCATTTATTATTTACTCAATTCGTTGAGAAAAATTAATTTTTATTGGTTATTTATTTTTTTTTGTACTTAATTATCTTTTATTTAAGGGGTATTAGTTGAGTTATGGGTCAGTTTTCTGTTTGTGGAGAAAGGGGTATTTGTTGGGTTCAGGGTCAGTTTTCAGTTTGTGGAGAAAGGGGTATTCGTTGGTTTCAGGGTCAGTTTTCAGTTTGTGGAGAAAGGGGTATTTGTTGGGTTCAGGGTCAGTTTTCAGTTTGTTGAGAAAGGGGTATTTGTTGGGTTCAGGGTCAGTTTTCAGTTTGTGGAGAAAGGGGTATTTGTTGGGTTCAGGGTCAGTTTTCAGTTTGTGGAGAAAGGGGTATTTGTTGGGTTCAGGGTCAGTTTTCAGTTTGTGGAGAAAGGGGTATTTGTTGGGTTCAGGGTCAGTTTTCAGTTTGTGGAGAAAGGGGTATTTGTTGGGTTCAGGGTCAGTTTTCAGTTTGTGGAGAAAGGGGTATTTGTTGGGTTCAGGGTCAGTTTTCAGTTTGTGGATAAAGGGGTATTTGTTGGGTTCAGGGTCAGTTTTCAGTTTTTGGGTACAGGGCTAATTTTAGGGTTCTGGGTCAGTTTTCAGTTTGTGGAGAAAGGGGTATTTGTTGGATTCAGGGTCAGTTTTTAGTTTTTGGGTAAAGGGCTAATTTTAGGGTTCTGGGTCAGTTTTTAGTTTTTGGGTAAAGGGCTAATTTTAGGGTTCAGGGTCAGTATTAAGTTTTTGGGTAAAGGGCTAATTATAGGGTTCTGGGTCAGTTTTTAGTTTTTGGGTAAAGGGCTAATTTTAGGGTTCAGGGTCAGTTTTAAGTTTTTGGGTAAAGGGCTAATTTTAGGGTTCAGGGTCAGTTTTTAGTTTTTGGGTCAAGGGGTTATTGTTGTGTTCTGGGTCAGTTTTAAGTTTTTAGGTTAAGGTCTATTTTTGGGGTTCAGGGTCAGTGTTCTGTTTTTAGGGTAAAGGAGTATTTGTAGAGTTCAGGGTTAATTTATTTATTTTGGTACCTAGTTCTACAGGATAAATATATATGTATTTGTCATTTAATCAATTACAGGATTTGTAACATATATAATATTACATCAAGTTTAATTTACTGTACATTACTGTTGGAATAATCTATTGAAATTAATTAGTGTATAGTACATATTAACATTTGCTGTAGAGTATAGTAGGAATATTAATATTTATGTTATTACTGTGCTACATGTATTGTAATTTAATGTACACTGGATGTTGTATATTCTTCATTACATTATTATAGTCCAACATATACTCAATTGTAATATGCAGATATTTATTTTTTATTACATTTATACTTTTTAGTAAGATAATAAAATACAATATTCAGCATGATTTTATTAACTTTAATTTATTTACATTTTAACAAATAACATAAATGCATAATAATATCTTTTTATTGACATTTCTTTCGAAATAAACTTTTATAAGCACAATTAATAACAACTATACAGAACCATTATTATTTATCTTCATTTTCATATGACATTAACATTCTTTATTATCTCTTTCACATACTGTTTTGTCAGGAAAAAATTGCTAATAACAATAATATTTTTCTGTAAAGCTTTTCTCACCTTCATTTGTGAAGATAACATTTGTACAATATAAATAAACATTTTACATTTTTACAAAATAAATTTTTTCTTTTTGTGACAATGTACTTACAATTTTTAACATTGTTAACATAAACATCATTTTTATCATCATATTACATTATTATATTAATGTACATTTTTATCATGATTTCTTTGTAGGAAAAAAAAATATTTTTTTTTCTACATAACATAAATTAATACTTAATTTTTAACACATTTAGTTCTGTATAGATATTATATTTTACAAATGGGACTATTTTATTTAGTTTTTGGTGCTTTCTTTTGTAACCGGGTTTGGTCGTTTTGGGTTATTTTGAAGAAGGGCTGATCGCGGTTGGGAGACACTTTACGTCGCTGCAGGTAAGCTTCATTTTATATATTATATGTGTATTAATATTATGGTTTGACACTAGTGAGCTTATATTTAGTGCTGTTGAATGTGAGGGAGCTATGTTTCACATTTAGAAATAACATATTTACGTATGGTATATACACGTCGTGTTAGTTAGTTTACTAATTATTTATAGACTTCATTTAAGTATTTTAGGGTATATCGAACATTAACTCATCAATGTTAATATGTTACTCTGTCATTATTTGTTAAATATTGTGGGTGGGAATGTCTGTTTTCTATGTTTTTTCCTAGGTGTTCGCAACATCGGAAGTTCCGTTTTTTTTCTAAAGGAAGTGTTAGTTTTTCTAATCCTACAGTGATTTACAAACACTTCTTTACAGTTTTTCGGGTTTTCCAGAGCGATTCTTTCTTTTTTTCCACTTTTTTGGGTTTTTTATGGTAGTTCGATGGCTAAGGACCGCGTGGAATTCCTAATTGTGGAACAGTTGTATTTTTACATTTTTTTTTGGGTTACTTTTGCTCTACCTGGATTACTTTGGTGGTAATGGACGTTCTTGGATAGACAACTAAATTGGTAAGTGTTTGCTTTCTATTTTTTTTGTGGGTGGGTAATGTCATATTTATTACGGAATTGATTTTAACGTATTATTTTGTTTTAATGTGTGCATATATTAAAATAATATCATTATATATTGCATACATTAAATACTTTAAAAGCTCACGTTACATTTTTTCACATACTTAGGTGCTACATTTGGTGTTTTATTACAGTTTCGGCTTTATTTACAGTAGTGTTTTGGCTATGATGTTTAGGTATTCTATGCCTTTCGTATTAGGGTACAGTTTAACCTGCTCTTCCAGGTACTTGTGCATTTGTTTATTTTGCTTGGATGTTTTAGGGACAATTTCGGTAACAGATTGGTCCATTCGGAATTCTTGATAGCTCTGTTCTTTTTGTAGGCATTTTATGAATTTTTCGAGACTAGGTTTGCTTCTGCCAGTTGATTGGACAAATGCATTGTGCCAACCTTCAACGGCATTGTTAGTTTTTGACTCCCCGTTAAGGGTACTATGGTACACATTCCACCAGGGAATAAGGAATTTTGGATTTCTCCTGTGCCCAGATCTGTGGAGTCTGCCTACCCAGGTGTCCTCGAAGTAATCAAGAAAAGGAGTTACTCTAGCCTCGTTTTGTTTATAAAATGGACTGTCTATGATAATATTGTAATGTTCAGCTACATCTGTTGTAGGGACATAGGCAAGTGCTATAAGTTTTTTTATTTGAAAAGCAAATGAAGAATTTGTAGCATATTCGACACTTAGGGTAGTTTTTTGAAGGTGTCGCCATAAACACTGGTTGAAATGATAATAGCACCCTTGAATGGAGGTATGTGGGTGGATCTTTAGAATAGTGGAGAGCATTGCATGCTCAAAATCAAGAATGATTTTGTCCCTAGAGAAATCATTGGTTTTTTGTTTTATGACATTTAATAATTCCATATAAGTAGAATTGTTTTTGTTAGGCAATAGTGCATATAACAAAGGGATGTTGCAGTTGTGATAGAGGCCATGTATGGTGTATAATTGGAAGAATGGTTTGGGACAGATGTTAAATGTCCCATCCATCATCCAATATTGGCTTTGCTGCAGTTTCACTAAATTCATACTGGTACCAAAAATTATTAGTCTATTTTCATTGCTTTCGTTGTCATAAATTATAAAGGGTTGTTTATTTAAAGTTATTATTTCGTTAGCACTAAAACTAATATCCTGATATGTTCTAGGACATGGTGTTGAAGAAGTTGTCGCTTTTTTGGTCCGTGCTATTGTTCTTTTTAATGATAGGATGTTTGGCATTTGGGTTGAGGCTGTTTTGGGAATTTTTGGAATGGCTTCTTTCAAAATTACATTAGTTTGCTTTTGGGATCCAGTACTAGCTTCTTTTATACTTTCCATGGCTGTTCTGACTTCTATTTCTGTAATATTAGGTGGATGATTATGTTCCCTAGTATATAGTACTGTAGCTTCTTTTGTTGTTGCTCTGCCGTAGCACTTGTTGGAATAATATTTGCTACATTTCCAATTCACTTTCATGCCATATTGTTTTTCCTGTGTGTACGTGTAACCCATGTAGCATAACAATAATTTTCCTTTTTGGCTGGTCACAAACTCGGCTCCTTCGGTCATTTTGTACTGTGTATATCTATAAAATATATATAATAGTTAATATCAATTTAAATGTGATCAATAATCTATGTTAGTGATAAGTAGGAATGTTTATACTTACGTGTTTTACAATGTACAGCTAAACTTTGGACTTTCTTGTTTCTTTAGTTGAGGATAAATATTTTTGATGTTGTTGTAGCTGTTCAGAGAAATATGAAAGTAGTATATTATTTATTAATGTTTAGGTAAATTAGCAATTATAAAGCTCATTTTTACTACAAAGATGTGTCTTCATTATTCACATTGTGAAGATACTTACATAATTTTTGTTGTTGGTATTTGGCAGGTCTAATTCTTTCTTCAACTTCTGTAGAATACTTTGTAGTGTTATCTATAAAAAATAAGGAACATATGAGTTACTTTAATCACCATGTTGGTAGGTTTTTTGAAACATGTGGTAAATATGTCATTTTATATACTTACTTAGTTATTAGTTTTACTGCTGTTTAGAATGTGAAGTTCTGTATGTTGTCTGTATATCTATTCACTGTGTTTGCTCTGTAAATAAAGAATATGTCATAGAAAATTATTAAAACAGTTAGAAATGTTAGAATTGTTTTCACACATTTATTGCATTTGCATAATACTTACTTACTAAAATGTATTTTAGAAATACTACTGGGGTCCTTAGTTAATGAGGAGTGTAGTTTTCAGAAGTCGAATCTACAGAGAAAAAAATATATGTTGAGGAAAACTGTTATTTTGTAAGTTTTTAGATTTTTGACCACAAAATTACACAATGTAACTTAACTTACATAGTTATTCGATTCTGTGTTCCTATGCTTTCTTCACACTTAGTTTGAGAAGAAAATTCAGTTGTTGTAGTATCTAAAAAAATAATAATATGTTATTATTTTGGATGTTAAGTACTATGAATAGCAAAGAGCCACCGGGTATTTAGCATGAAAATAATTAGGAGTACTAAATATGCAGTTTCTATTTCATGTACTTACTTATGACAAAGTATTTTAGATATAGTTCTGATGTTTTTAGTTCTGTAGTAAAGCAGATTTCAGTAGTATAATCTATATAGAAAAATAAATATGTGGGAGAAAAATGATTATTTCATTGTGTTTAGATTTATGTGGACATAATGAAACAATGTGCCATTCTTTAAATATATTTTGGCTTCAGTATTCCTATGCTTTGTTCACAGTTATTTAGAGTAAAATATTCAGTCCTCGTGGTCTCTTAAACAAATACTAGCAGATAATTTATTAGCATGTTAACTGCAATGAATAGCAAATGGGTACTGGGTATTTAGCAGGTAATTAAGTATTACTAGCAAATGAAGCACTTTCTATTTTATGTACTTACTTAATATAAAGGATTATAGATGTAGTACTGTAGCCTTAGTTCTGTATTAGTGCAGTTTTCTGTAGCAGAATCTATAGAAAAATAAACAGATGGTGTGCAAAAGTCATTATTTCTGGGTTTTTAGATTAATGTGCATAAAACGAAACAATGTTATGTTACTTACATAATTTTCTGATTCTGTATTCCTATCTTTTGTTCACAATTATTTGGAGTACAATTATCAGTAGTGGTAGTATCTAAAAAAAATAATTTTATATCATTATTTAGAATGTTAAGTAGTATGAATAGCAAAGGGCCACTGGGTATTTAGCAGGTAAGTAAATACAAATAGAAAATAATGTAGGATATATTTTATTTACTTACTTAGTAGATGTAATAGTAGGTTTTCACTCTCGTTCTTCTACTTGTTGTGCAGCAATTCTGATAGAGATGAATCTCCTTCTGTGACTTTTGGCAAGTAGTTTGGGCTTACGTTTTTATTGCTTATATAGGGGAGTGTCAGTAGTAATTACTTTACTATTGGTTCATTTAAAAAATTAGGCTTGTGATTGGTTAGTTAGTAGATTTGAATTTCTGTTGACATTAATTAGTATTAGAATATAAAATCAAAGAATAATTAGAAAAGTATACACAGTACCATAGAATAATTTTATATGTGTAGGTGACATATTCTTAAATGAATTAAAAAAATATTTGATTTTATGGTGTTTGTATAGTAGTAATAAAAGTGTTGTATGTTATTTTTGTTGTGAAAACATATCAAGCGTTCATTAATTATGTAAAGAAAAGGTTTACAAAAGTCGATATATTTTTAAATCCGATATTTATGTTCACGATATTTTTGATTTCGATATTTTTGTAAGTGTCATTAAATTTTGCAGATTGCGATATTTTTGTTTTCCGATATAAATGTGGTCGATATCAAAGTAAACGATATTTTTGTATGTCGATATTAAAAAATCGATATTTGTGTAGATATATAGTTAAGTATAGGATTCCGATATTTTTGACATCGATAATTTTGTTCCGATATTTTTGTACTTCGATATTCTAGTTTTCGATATTTTGTCAGACATTCCTGGAATACAACTTGGGTCGAGTAAGAGACCAAGCTTTGAAACCCATGCAGCTCCCAGGGGCACCAGCTAAAGAAAAAAGATGCGAGGGCTGTGACTACAGTGTTGTGGCAGCGGAGTGTCCCGTTCCTGGAGACACATGAACGGGGAAGTCACATGGCCCTTCTGTATCCGAGGCAGTGAATGGAATGCCATATTGATCACCATTTTTTTTTGTGTTCAAAATTTTTTAATAAATGAATTTTTCATAAATATTAAACACAATACAAGAATAATACCAAACAGTAGAGTATAGGAACATATTACAATATAAGAAAAAGAAACAACCCTTAATAACGAAATAGAATACCTATACCAGCATTAACAAATACATAATAGATATAAATGATAATATACACAAAAAAGGGCTACATTGAACAAAGATTGACTGATATAAATTCAAATAAGTATTTTAAATTGAAGAACATGCAATGATATAGGAATCCAGACTGGACCACATATTAGACCTAGAAGGAGAGGATTCACTAGGAGAATGTGGAAAAGAGCATTGCCCACGTCTAAGAAAAATAATCCATTCCCACCATGAATTAACTGAGAGTAATATAGCATTTTTCCAATTACAAGTAATAGATTTGATTGCAGTAGAAATAAGGAAATCAAACAATTTACAATCCATAAGGGATATTGTAGATTTAAAAAGAGAAGATTTGAGGATTAGAATATGAAAAAATATAGTTGTTTGGACCCTAAGGATCAGGGTTAAAATATTCCATTTATATGATAAAAACTGATGAATAATAGAACAATTGAAAAATAAATGTTGTAGATCACCAGTTGTAGATTGACAATGCCAACAATTGGGAGTATCTATAAGTTTAGCTTTAAATATTTTTTATGGTGTCAAAAAGCATTGGTAAAGCAGAAAAATATTAGTTTGCATAAGAGTAGCCAGAAGATAATTAGCTGTGTTGGATTTCCAAATATCCTTCCAGGATACGCTAGGGGATTGAAGATTTATGTGTGGTGGACCTTTTTGATTAAGATGTGTAAAGGAGGAATTAGAAGTGGTAAGTTTTTTATTTACTTTAGAGGCTATATGTCTTGAGCAACTGAACACAGAAATACAAAACTCCATACCAGAGGACTGAGACTTAGAAAGTAGTTGTGGATAAGCATTAAGAACCTTATTACATCGTAATGTATATTTGGGAAACTCAGACAAAGGTAGGTTGTATTTAGCTTGAATAACATCAAATGTGTAAAACATATCATATTGACATATGTCAGCAACAAAGAAAATAGCAGCAGTAATCCATAAATTCCAGAAAGAAATATGCTTTGATATTGGAGTTTAGGATTGAACCAAAGACAAACTTTTTTAGTGGAAGACAAAGTAATAGAAAAGCTACTATCAAATGCTAAAAGGGCAATTTTTGATTTAGCAATAATGTGGGAACGTTTACCAAAAGAACCATTTTCCATGGTAAGAAACGCAGTTAATGGATATGGAGCCAAAATATTTTTCTCCAGGATAAGCCATTTAGGTGCATTAAAGGGGGAATAATCCGTAACCATAAGGAACATTGTGCCACAAGGAATGCAAAATGATATTTTTTTTAATCTGGAAGACCAACCCCACCTTCTCATTTGGGCAGTTGTAAAGTCTTAAGACTGATGCTTGCGGGTTTATTATTTCAGATGAACTTAGTAAATAATTTATATAATTTAACATAAAAAGTGGATGGGAAAGAGAAGGGAATCATAGAGAATAGGTATAGAATTAGTGGAGTTACAGACATTTTAATTGCTTCAATACGTCCCCACCAATTTAGATAAAGATTAAACCATCTATCCATTTTCTCTTTGGTAATAGCTAAAATTGTGGAACAATTGGTTTCAACTGTATCTTTAATCGAATCAGTAAAAGTTATTCCAAAATATTTGAGTCTTCTTGGAGACCAAATTATATCAGTATTTGCCAAAATTGTAGAATTACATTTTTTTTTATTGAAAACAATTCTGTCTTATTAGTATTCAGGGAGTAACCAGAAACATCAGCATACTAATGAATAATATCAAGAATAATAGGTATAGAGGTAAGGGGATCATTAACATATAATACCACATCATCGGCGTATGCAGAAATTTTAATGTTAGTGTTTTTCAAAACAACACCTGTATATATATATATATATATATATATATATATATATATATATATATATCACTAATATGGAGCGAACGTAAGAGGGGTTCAATTGCAATAAGAAAAAGTAAAGGAGAAAAAGGACATCCTTGATGAGTGCCTCTATATAAACGAAATGAGGAAGAGCACACATTAATGAAGACACACATTGAAAATGCAATAGGTCTCGCCTTTGATTAAGTTAAAGCCATTTGCTTTGCTAATGGTATTTTAGAGCAAAGCAAACTTAATGAAAGGTGAGACCTAATGTTAGTCAGTAACTACTGAATAGAAAAACACAGGCCCTGCCAGAGCAAATAAGTAGGTCCCTTAACGGGATCCTTTCAATGAGATTGCGAGCGACTGAGAACACCTGTCTGAGTGAACAATGAATAAACTAATAATTCAGCCGTTATTGAAAAATGTACAAAAGTTTTATTTACAGTACATAAAGAGAATTCATTCTGTGTAAATGCATAATCCAAAAAAATATATCAAAGAAGGAAGGTAAACACATAAGTCATAATCACAGGTCCCACATATTCCCTAAGTCACTCGGAAACATTCATTCTCTTTCAGCGCTTCAAGCATTCAATTCATTCATACTTGAATCTAACATACACACATGATATTCAGTGAGGATACAGTTTTAAACTAAAGCTACAACGAACTGTGATGTAAAGCAGGTGAGGGGGCAACAAGCAGTAAATGGTTTTTTGAGCTGATGCTGCATGGGTGCCATCCAGGTGGAAATGCGCCGACGCGCGTTTCGATGCTTGGCCTAGTGGGGCTGCATCTTCATCAGGGCGAGGGAGACCAGAGGGAACATGGGCATAACATAGAAGGGCACACTGTAATTTAGCTGGGGCTGAAGAGAATTACATCAAATGAAGAATAAAAAGTGGTGGAGACACTAGTCAATCATGCATAGTCCCAGGGGGATCTGAAGTGTGTAGGGAGTCACTCCACTACGCAATCGCAGGGAGAGGGGGGATGAACACAGTATGGTCCTGCAGGGTCCTGGAGAGTAGGGCAGCAAACAGAGTCGCGATGCGTGGTGTTATATGAATAAAAAGGGACCTGTACAGAACTGGTTAATAGATTCCAGGTCTATCTGGTTTAAAGGGGAGGCTGAGTAGGCGGATCCACAGGAGATTTCTTCATATAAGTAAAGGTCAATCCATTAAAAAGGACCTGTACAGAACTGGTTAAACAACTCCAGGTCCAGTTAATTAAAAGGGGTAGCTGAGTGGACAGATCCAAGGGTGGGTTCCTAATTAGACAGCTCCAGGTCCATTTAGTTGAAAGGGAATGTGGAGTGGAGGGATCCAAGAGAGGGTTCCTCAAATGGAAACGGGCATCGTGGACCGCGAGGCGGCGTCTTCAGGGATTCCCGGAGTTGTAAAGTCTTAAAACTGATGCTTGCGGGTTTATTATTTCAGATGAACTTAGTAAATAATTTATATAATTTAACATAAAAAGTGGATGGGAAAGAGAAGGGAATCATAGAGAATAGGTATAGAATTAGTGGAGTTACAGACATTTTAATTGCTTCAATACGTCCCCACCAATTTAGATAAAGATTAGACCATCTAGCCATTTTCTCTTTGGTAATAGCTAAAATTGTGGAACAATTGGTTTCAACTGTATCTTAAATCGAATCAGTAAAAGTTATTCCAAAATATTTGAGTCTTCTTGGAGACCAAATTATATCAGTATTTGCCAAAATTGTAGAATTACATTTTTTTTTATTGAAAACAATTCTGTCTTATTAGTATTCAGGGAGTAACCAGAAACATCAGCATACTAATGAATAATATCAAGAATAATAGGTATAGAGGTAAGGGGATCATTAACATATAATAACACATCATCGGCGTATGCAGAAATTTTAATGTTAGTGTTTTTCAAAACAACACCTGTATATATATATATATATATATATATATATATCACTAATATGGAGCAAACGTAAGAGGGGTTCAATTGCAATAAGAAAAAGTAAAGGAGAAAAAGGACATCCTTGATGAGTGCCTCTATATAAACGAAATGAGGAAGAGCACACATTAATGAAGACACACATTGAAAATGCAATAGGTCTCGCCTTTGATTAAGTTAAAGCCATTTGCTTTGCTAATGGTATTTTAGAGCAAAGCAAACTTAATGAAAGGTGAGACCTAATGTTAGTCAGTATCAGTCAGTGTCAGTCAGTCAGTGTCAGTCAGTCAGTGTCAGTTTCAGTCAGCATCAGTCAGCCAGCGTCTGTCAGTCAGTCAGTGTCAGTCAGTCAATGTCAGTCAGTCAGTGTCAGTGTCAGTCAGTCTCATTCAGTCAGTGTCAGTCAGTGTCAGTCAGTCAGTGTCAGTCAGTCAGTGTCACTCAGAGTCAGTCAATCAGTGTCAGTCAGTATCAGTCAGTGTCAGTCAGTATCAGTCAGTGTCAGTCAGTCTGTGTCAGTCAGTCAGTGTCAGCCAGTCAGTGTCAGCCAGTCAGTGTCAGTCACTCATTGTCAGTCACTCAGTGTCAGTTAGTCAGTCAGTGTCAGTCAGTCAGTCAGTGTCAGTCAGTCAGTCAGTGTCAGTTAGTCAGTCAGTCAGTATCAGTCAGCCAGTCTGTCCGTTAATCAGTGTCAGTCAGTGTCAATCAGTCAGAGTCAGTCAGTCAGTCAGTGTCAGTCAGTCAGTGTCAGTCAATCAATGTCAGTCTGTGTCTGTTAGCCAGTGTCAGTTAGTCAGTGTCAGTCAGTCAGTGTCAGTCAGTCAATGTCAGTCAGAGTCAGTGAGTCAGTGTCAGTCAGTGTCAGTCAGTCAGTATCAGTCAGTGTCAGTCAGTCAGTGTGAGTCAGTCAGTCAGTGTCAGTTAGTCAGTGTCAGTCAGTCAATGTCAGTCAGAGTCAGTGAGTCAGTGTCAGTCAGTCAGTATCAGTCAGTGTCAGTCAGTCAGTGTCAGTCAGTCAGTCAGTGTCAGTTAGTCAGTGTCAGTCAGCCAGTGTCAGTCCGTCAGTGTCAGTCAGTCAGTGTCAGTCAGTCATTGTCAGTCAGTGTAAGTCAGTGTCAGTCAGTTATTGTCAGTCAGTGTCAGTCAGTCAGTGTCAGTCAGTGTCAGTTGGTGTCAGTCAGTCAGTGTCAGTCAGACAGTCAGTGTCAGTCAGTGTCAGTCAGTGTTAGTGTCAGTCAGTCAGTCAGAGTCAGTCAGTCAGTGTCAGTCAGTGTCAGTCAGTCAGTGTCAGTCAGTCAGCATCAGTCAGTCAGCATCAGTCAGTGTCAGTCAGTGTCAGTCAGTCAGTGTCAGTCAGTGTCAGTCAGTGTCAGTCAGTGTCGGTCAGTGTCGGTCAGTGTCAGTCAGTGTCTGTCAGTCAGTCAGTCAGTCAGTCTCAGTCAGTCAGTCTAAGTCAGTCAGTCACAGTCAGTGTCAGTGTGTCAGTCAGTGTCGGTCAGTCAGTGTCAATCAGTGACAGTCAGTGTCAGTCAGTCAGTCAATGTCAGTCAGTCAGTCAGTGTCAGTCAATGTCAGTCAGTCAGTGTCAGCCAACCAGTCAGTGCCAGTCAGTGTCAGTCAGTAAGTTAGTGGGTTATCTCACAGGGGAATACCAGGACGGGTTCCCAAGGCAAGCGCCTTGATGCCTTCGGGTGATACGTGCGCTATATAAATCGCAATACATTTACATTTACATTTACAGTCAGTCAGAGTCAGTAAGTTAGTGTCAGTAAGTCAGTCAGTGTCAGTCAATCAGTGTCAGTCAGTGTCAAGCTGTCAGTTAGTGTCAGTCAGTCAGTGTCAGTCAGTCAGTGTCAGTCAGTAAGTGTTTGTTAGTGTCAGTCAGTCAGAGTCAGTTAGTCAGTGTCAGTCAGTCAGTGTCAGTCAGTCAGTGTCAGTCAGTGTCAGTCAGTCAGTGTCAGTCAGTGTTAGTTAGTGTCAGTCAGTCAGAGTCAGTCAGTCAGAGTCAGTCAGTCAGTGTCAGTCAGTCAGTGTCAGTCGTCAGTGTCAGTCAGCCAGTGTCAGTCAGTCTACCCTAGTAATTTAGGATCAGGGAAAGGATAAACATACACTAAATAGTTTGTATGTATTTTGTCCAGCCGGTGCTCTCAGGACCTGAGAGCACCATATGTTTCTTACAAAGTCACTATAATGTCTTTTACAATGGTTGCCAAAATGAATTCTAGTCTGTAATACTGACTAATAGTACAGACCGCCTTGTGCTTCTTAGCATAAGTTGCTTTTATTTGTCTTGTCTTGTTTTTTGTGGGTTACAGGCTGTGCCCACTTGTATTTAAATGTTCACCATTTGTGCCAGATCAAAATATTACAATGAAATACATTTCTTGTCCGGCTGGACAAAGTACATACAAACTATTTAGTGTATGTTTATCCTTTCCCTGATCCTAAATTACTAGGGTCCTCTGTTCTGTGAAATAGATTACTGCCCAAGGACCCTAGTGTTACTCCTTTTAGGTTTCCCTTGTTATGTTTAACAGTGTCAGTCAGTCAGCATCAGTCAGTCAGCATCAGTCAGTGTCAGTCATTGCCAGTCAGTGTCAGTCAGTCAGTGTCAGTTAGTGTCAGTCAGTGTCAATCAGTGTCAGTCAGTCAGAGTGAGTCAGTGTCAGTCAGTCAGTGTCAGTGAGTCAGTCTCAGTCAGTCAGTGCCAGTCAGTGTCAGTCAGTGTTAGTCAGTCAGTGTCAGTCAGTGTCAATCAGTGTCAGTCAGTCAGAGTCAGTCAGTGTCAGTCAGTCAGTGCCAGTCAGTGTCAGTCAGTGTCAGTGAGTCAGTCTCAGTCAGTCAGTGCCAGTCAGTGTCAGTCAGTCAGTGGCAGTCAGTCAGTCAGTCAGTGTAAGTCAGTCAGTCAGTGTCAGTCAGTCAGTGTTAGTCAGTCAGTGTCAGTTAGTCAGTGTCAGTCAGTGTCAGTGTCAATCAGTGTCAGTCAGTCAGTGTTAGTTAGTGTCAGTCAGTCAGTGTCAGTCAGTCAGTGTCAGTCAGTCAGCGTCAGTCAGCGTGAGTCAGCATCAGTCAGTGTTAGTGTCAGTCAGTCAGTGCCAGTCAGGCAGTCAGCGTGAGTCAGCATCAGTCAGTCAGTGTCAGTCAGTGCCAGACAGTGTTAGTCAGTCAGTGTCCCTCAGTGTCAGTCAGTGTCAGTCAGTCAGAGTCAGTCAGTGTAAGTCAGTCAGTGTCAGGCAGTGTCAGTGAGTCATTCTCAGTCAGTCAGTGCCAGTCAGTGTCAGTCAGTCAGTGACAGTCAGTGTCAGTCAGTCAGTCAGTGTAAGTCAGTCAGTCAGTGTCAGTCAGTCAGTGTCAGTCAGTGTCAGTCATTCAGTCAGTGTCAGTCAGTATCTGTCAGTCAATCAGTGTCAGTCAGTGTTAGTCAGTCAGTGTCAGTCAATCAGTGTCAGTCAGGGGCAGTCAGTCAGTGTCAGTGTCAGTCAGTGTCAGTATCAGTAAGTGTCAGTCAGTCAGTGTCAGTGTTAGTCAGTCATTGCCAGTCAGTCAGTGTCAGTCGGTGTCAGTGTCAGTCAGTGTCAGTAAGTCAGTGTTAGTTAGTGTCAGACAGTCAGTGTCAGTCAGTCAGTGTCAGTCAATCAGCGTCAGTCAGTCAGCGTCAGTCAGCATCAGTCAGTCAGTGTCAGTCAATGTTAGTGTCAGTCAGTCAGTGCCAGTCATTCAGTGCTAGTCAGTCAGTGTCAGCCAGTCAGCGTCAGTCAGTCAGCGTGAGTCAGCGTGAGTCAGCATCAGTCAGTGTTAGTGTCTGCTGACCTGGTTCAATGGTTCTAAAGCAGTTCTGCTGACCTGGTTCTCTGGCTTTAGAGCAGCTCTGCTGACCTGGTTCTCTGGCTCTAAAAGCAGCCCTGCTGACATGGTTCTCTCCCTCTAAAGCAGCTCTGCTGACCTGGTTTCTCTGGCTCTAAAGCAGCTCTGCTGACCTGTTTCTCTGGCTCTAGAGCAGCTCTTCTGCTCTGGTTCTTAGGCCCTAGAGCAGCTCTGCTGACCTGGTTCTCTGGCTCTACAACAGCTCTGCAGACCCGGTTCTCTGGCTCTAAAGCAGCTCTGCTGACCTGGTTTTATGGCTCTAAAGCAGCTCTGCTGACCTGGTTCTTAGGCTCTAGAGCAGCTCTGCTGACCTGGTTCTCTGGCTCAAATTCAGCTCTGCTGCCCTGGTTCTAAAGCATCTCTGTTGACCTGGTTCTCTGGTTCTAGAGCAGCTCTGCTGTCCTGGTTCTCTGGCTCTAAAGCAGCTCTGCTGCCCTGTTTCGATGGCTCTAAAGCAGCTCTTCTGACCTGGTTCTATGGCTCTAAAGCAGTTCTGCTGACCTGGTTCTATGGCTCTAAATCAGCTCTGCTGACCTGGTTCTCTGCCTCTAGAGCAGCTCTGCTGACATGGTCCTCAGGCTCTAAATCAGCTCTGCTGACCTGGTTCTCTAGCTCTAAAGCAGCTCTGCTGACCTGGTTCTATGGCTCTAAATCAGCTCCGCTGACCTGGTTCTCTGCCTCTAGAGCAGCTCTGCTGACCTGGTTCTTAGGCTCTAGAGCAGTTCTGCTGACCCGGTTCTTAGGCTCTAGAGCATCTCTGTTGACCTGGTTCTATGGCTCTAAATCAGCTCTGCTGACCTGGTTCTCTGCCTCTAGAGCAGCTCTTCTGACCTGGTTCTCTGGCTCTAAAGCAGCACTGCTGCCCTGGTTCTCTGGCTCTAAATCAGCCCTGCTGACCTGGTTCTCTGTTCTAGAGCAGCTCTGCTGCCCTTGTGCTGTGGCTCTAAAGCAGCTCTGCTGGCCTGATTCTTAGGCTCTAGAGCAGCTCTGCTGACCTGGTTCTTTGGCTCTAAAGCAGCTCTGCTTCCCTGGTTCTCTGGCTCTAAATCAGCTCTGCTGACCTGGTTCTCTGGTTCTAGAGCAGCTCTGCTGCCCTGGTTCTCTGGCTCTAGAACAGCTCTGCTGACATGGTTTCTCTGGCTTTACAGCAGCCCTGCTGACCTGGTTCTATGGCTCTAAATCAGCTCTGCTGACTTGGTTCTCTGGCTCTAGAGCAGCTCTGCTGACCTGGTTCTTAGGCTCTAGAGCAGCTCTGCTGACCTGGTTCTCTGGCTCTACAATTGGTATTGGTATACGGTATTTGTAGAGCGCAACAATCGCTCCGGAAGGAGCATCCTGGCGCTAACTTGAAGGTACAACGGCTCTGCTGACCTGGTTCTCTGGCTCTAAAGCAGCTCTGCTGATCTGTTCTATGGCTCTAAAGCAGCTCTGCTGACCTGGTTCTAAAGCAGCTCTGTTGACCTGGTTTTATGGCTCTAAATCAGCTCTGCTGACCTGGTTCTCTGCCTCTAGAGCAGCTCTGATGACCTGGTTCTTGGGCTCTGGAGCAGCTCTGCTGACCTGGTTGTCTGGCTCTGAAGCAGCAATGCTGCCCTGGTTCTCTGGCTCTAAAGCAGCTCTGCTGACCGGGTTCTCTGGTTCTAGAGGAGCTCTGCTGCCCTGGTTCTCTGGCTTTAAAGCAGCTCTGCTGAACTGGTTCCCTGCCTCTAGTGCAGCCTTGCTGCCCTGGCTCTTAGGCTCTAGAGTAGCTCTGCTGACCTAGTTCTCTGGTTGTAAAGCAGCGCTGCTGACCTGGTTCTATGGCGCTAAAGCAGCTTTGTTGACCTGGTTCCCTGCCTCTAGTGCAGCTCTGCTGATCTGGTTCTTAGGCTCTAGAGCAGCTCTGCTGGCCTGGTTCTCTGGTTCTAAAGCAGCTCTGCTGCCCTGGTTCTCAGGCTCTAAAGCAGCTCTGCTGACCTAGTTCTCCGGCTCTAAAGTCTCTGACTATTCAAACATACCTCTGTAGTTCAACCCCGCCTCATACAAAATATACTCGTCAGCTCATCATAATGCACAAATGAATGCATGAATAGATTGCTTTGAAAAGCTAAACACCAGAGAGATAAGGTGCGTTGATGATGCAGCAGAATTCACATTTTGCGAGAGTGTGGGGCTGAAGCAGGAGAGGCTGTCAGCGACCATTACAAGCATGTGGACGGTGCTTCAAATGAGAAAAAAAAATGCTTCGAGTCCTTTAAAGGAAAAAGTGTAAATCCACCTGTACACGATCCAATCCCAGTAGACGTGCCTAAACGGAGACAAGGTGGCAACAAGGAATGATTGGCATGCCTTCAGTGCAATCATTGCACTGCTTTAGGCATAATTTGTGACGCCAAATGACGCGTACAAATGAAATCTGCAGGCAGAGCTGGGATGAGGCTTCTTGGAATAGTATTGATTCCAAGAAGGCTTGTATGACGAGGGCAGCGCATGCGCTGCTGACGTCAGGCTGAGACCTAAAAATGGAAGCTGAGAGGGCTGAATACAATGCTTTAATCATATTAATACAAATAGGGCCAAAATTGAATACTTTATCAAATGCCTTTTCAGCATCTACGGCCATTACACCAATTGGACAGCTGGATTCTTTGGCAAGGGATAATACATGACAGAGCAACCGGGTATTATGAGCGGATAGTCTACCTTTCGTGAAGCCAGTTTGATCAGGTTGAATAATATTGCATAGTAAGGGTGATAATCTATTCGCTAAAATGTTGGCATATATTTTACAGTCCTGATTATTTAAAGAGATGTGGCGAAAATGTGATACTAAGGTATGGTCTTTATTAGGTTTGGGAAGAACAATTGTAGTGGCTTCATTTAAAGATCTCCCCATCATGGAAGTGCGCTGAAATTCTGTGAAAAGGGAAAGTAAAAAAGGGGATAATTGGTCCTGATAAAATTTATAGAATTCAGCTGGAATACCATCTAGGCCAGTAGTTTTTGGGGAATTTAATGCATTAATTGCTGAAAAATATTCTTTAACGTCAAAGGGATTATCTAAGGTCAATCTATCAGTATCAGAAATCTGAGGCAATCGACAAGAATTAAGGAAATTACTGATAACATTGTTATGAGGTGCGAGAGGTTCGTGATATAAGGAAGAGAAAAAGGAAAGGAACTCTTTCAGTATATCCTCAACATCGGTCACCAATGTACCATTATTCATTTTGATGGCTGGAATTTGAATCCTGTCTCGCTTGAGGCATATATATTTAGCTAATAGTCAACCAGATTTGTTGGAATTAAAATGAAAATTAGATTTTTCTTTTGAGATAAGTAAACCAGCTGTTTTACTAAGCATACATTTATATACATTTATATTCGTAGCTATATTTCTGAAGTTGGGATATATATCGTGGATCTCTGGATGTAATAAAATGTCTCTCCACAGATGCAATCTGTTTCTCTAATTTGGTGAGGTGGGAATAAAAATATTTATTATCATGTGCTATAATAGAAATTGAAACTCCACAAATATAAGCTTTAAAAGCATCCCAATGTATTATTTTGGAAGTGTCACATGAGTTATGAATCAAAAAATTATCACAAATAGCAAAGGCCATTTTTTAAAAATTGGTTGTATTAAGAACTATTTACGAGTTCATTCTCCATCTTTTGTTGGGGGTCAGAAATACATAGAGAAAAGGAAATTAAAGCATGGTCTGAAACCATAATAGGGTGTATAACTGCCTCACTGATCATGTGACATAGATTACGTGAAGTCAATAAGTAATCAATTCTAGAAAAAAGAGGAGTGAGCATTAGAATAGAAAGGACATTTCTTTGTAGTATGTTCCAATCTCCAAAAGTCAACCAATTTGGTGACGGAAAGGAAGGATTACAAAGCAAAAAACGCTCGGTTAGCAGAAGACCGATCTAACAAAGGATCTCTGAAAAGAATAAAATCACCACCTACTATAAGAGACATATTACCAATTTTGAGTATTTCAGCAAAGACATAAGACCAAAAGGTAGGATCATCACTTGTAGGAGCTTATATATTGACCAAATTTAAAATTAGTTTGTCAATTTGAACTTGTGCATAAACAAATCTACCATCTGCATCATGATGGTGAGACAATAGTTGTATCTGAGCTCTGTGTGAAAAAAATATAGCTACACCATTTTAACGTTTTACAGCAGGAGATGAAACTATAAGCCCACCCAACCTTTAGACATGATATGTAATATCTTATCATACCCATGGGTTTCTTGTACAAAACAGATATCTACATTAGATTTTTTGAGATATTCTAAAATGTCACATCTTTTAACTGGGTGTCTCAGACCCTTCACATTTAATAAAGCAACAACTAACTTTTGTGACCTAAACATATTGACCTATAAGTAATATAAGAGAATAAAAGAAGGACAGTAGCCCATATAAAAAAGACAAAACAAAACAAACAACATTAAGAGAGGTCCTTCTCCAAGACCTCATACCAATAGAACATTGGAGACAGAGGAGCAGAGCAAGAAAACCACCAGTATATGCACCTGCATAAAGAGAGAATAACAACCTACAGTAAGGACTATAGAATGTTAGCCTGCAGAAACAGAAGGCTGAAAGTCCATGAGAATAGAATTGTGCTGATCCAAGAATCTGATTAAATCTACAGGAGCTTAAAAAGACTGAGAGATGCGCATAACCGCAGGGTCAGAAAGACCATGGGCCAGATGTAGGTGGCCCGATACCGGTCGGTAACGGATGAAATTACTGAATTCCGTCCGTTACCGACCGGTATTGGGCATTTGGGATGTACGTGGCTACATTTCAGATTCGGTAATTTACCGAATCGGTAATTTAAGGAATCGGTAAATTACCGATTCCTTAAAATACCGAATCGGTAAATTACCGAATCTGAAATGTAGGAAGCACTCAAATGAGTTAAGGAGTTGGTATTTACCACCAAATAAAGGTTGGTGGTAATTATCGAAAACCCTAATAAAAAGCACTGTTGTGCTTTTTTTTACTGTGCCATGTGGCAGACATACATGCCCTTAGGGCATGTATGTGTGCCACGTGTGCACCCATGCACTATTCAGGGGTGCAACAGGGTGTCAATGTGACACCGTGCCACCCTTGAACATGGTTCCCCTATTACCGATTCAGTATTTACCGAATCAGTATTAACAGATGCGGTAAATACAGAATTGGTAATTCCCAATCAAGGCCCATAGGAATAATTGGGAATTACTGATTCGGTAAGCACAGAATCGGTATTTACAGATTCGGTAAATACTGAATCGGTAATACCAAATCCTACCGATTCTGTAAAATTTACTGAATAATTAGCGACATCCCATTTACCGATTCTGAAATACAGAACTGGTAAAATGCAGTATTTTAGAATGGGTAAAATAGGATTACCTACATCTGGCCCTATATTTGTAACCAGCTTCTCGTAAACAAGGCCTCAATTCTGAAAATTGTTGTCATCTTTGAACTGTCTCATTGCAAAGTCCTGATGAATAAAGACTTTATTTCTTTCAATTAGGAGAGAAGGTATTTCTCGGGCAGCCTTTCGTAGGAGAAGAAGGTGATAGTGCCTCAGAACTTAAAATATGATTTGGCTTGGTTTGACTTGATGAGGTTTACGAATCAAGGGTATCCTGTGAGCTTTATCAATCTCAAAACGGTCTGGAAATTTGATATTTAATCATTTAGGTAGAAGGTTTTCCAAGCATAGACAACAACTCTGTCCCTCAACTCCCTCTGGGACATTCAATATGCGTAAGTTGTATTGTCTATTTCTATTTTCTAAATCAAGTAAGGAAATTTGGAGAGAAGCAACCTGAGGAATGAGTGGAGCTATAATTGTGAAGGCTTTAGTATCATCACAAATTTTAATATCATACAAACTTATATGATAGCGACAATAGGATGGGTTCTGAGGAAATAAGTATTGAAATAAGAGACTATTTAGGAAATATACAGCTTGATATGTTGGAAATAGAAGATCAGATTAAGCTAGAGTCCGATATAACATTAGAGGAAGTAACATCAGCATTATTGGAACTCCCATCATCTAAAGCCGCAGGACCAGATCTCATTCCAATTGAATTTTATAAAACATTTTTTTCTTCTATAAGTGTAGAGCTTTTAGATACTCTTTTACAAGCACAGAGGGAAGTGTCAGTCCCAGATTCATGGGGGGGCACTGAGATCATTGTCATTCTTAAAAAGGGCAAGCCTCCTACAGTCCCAGGGTCGTATAGACCAATTGCCCTTATGAATGCGGATGGGAAATTATATTCTAAAATTCTGGCAACAAGGCTATCCACCGTCATTGAAAAACTAGTCGCACCAGAACAACATGGATTTATTCCAGGAAAAGGTACCACTACACATGTTTGAACAGTAATCACTTGCTTTGATGCTATGGAGGTTATTGGTGGTCCCTTGGCAGCCATGTTCCTCGACGCCGAGAAGGCTTTTGATAGGGTTGCTTGGTTATACTTATGGGAAATAATGAAAGTATATGGTTTTGGCGATAAATTTATAAGGGCAATTCAGGTTCTATATAAGGCACCTACAGCCAGAATTAAAATAAATCGAGATGTAACTGCACCTGTACAAATTAAAAGAGACACTAGGCAAGGTTGTCCTAGCTCTCCCCTCCTTTTCGCATTATATATGGATCCATATTTGTGTTATTTAAAATCTAACCCGAATATCCCTCCACTTATATCGAATGGAGTGGAGGTTAATGTATTAGCATACGCAGATGACGTTGCCATAATCACCCCAGACCCAGCCAAAGCAATGGAGGAGGTCGAGTTGGAGGCTAGTAAATTTGGAAGAATATCCGGGTATAAATTAAACAGCGCAAAAACACAAATCATTAAAAACGCAATGGTCCAATATAATGATAATCGGGTGGTTCCTGCAGCAACGTATTTAGGAGTTGAGATATCACCTAACTTGGACACAGTGGTAGGACGGAATATTTCTCCTTTAATTAAAGATGTAAGTGCAGAGTTGGACAGAATAGATAAGCTTAAACTTACGCTAGTAGGACGTACAAATGTGATAAAAATGATTATTCTCCCTAAATTCCTTTATTTCTTTCGCACTATTCCTCTTTTGTTTGAATCAATCTGGTTTAGTAAACTAGAATCAATACTAAATAAATTTATATGGTCATATGGGAAAACGAGAAGGGCCTATAAGTTTATGACGCTACCAAGGGTTAGTGGAGGGTGGGGGGTCCCAGACTTCAGGCTATATTATTGGGCATCTGTACTACAATACGCCCAGGGTTTGATGGGGGCAGATAATTTAGAGTTGAATGTTAGATCTTGCTCGACAATGGTATACTCTATTGTAATGGGGGCAGATGCCGCAAACGCTTTCCTAAATCACGCTGATTTCCTTTACTATAAACATACACGATTTAAAACAGTTAAAGCGCATATAACATCTGGATAGCAGTAGCAAAGAAATGTGGACTAGGAAGATACAATAGGTATACTAGACTGTATAGGAATAGAACACTACCTCCCTTGATATTTTCGGATTCTATAATGGCGGAATGGGATTTGCAAGGCTTAAAAAAAATTGGGGATTTGATGGGAATGGATGGGAATATATTACAATTTTCAGAATTGATGGGAAAATATGGCATTACAAGAAATAGTTTTTTTAAGTATCTGCAAATCAGGAGTTTCCTGGGTAAGAAAAAGGGGGGAGA
The DNA here is from genome assembly GCF_964263255.1 of Lissotriton vulgaris. NCBI lineage: Eukaryota > Metazoa > Chordata > Amphibia > Caudata > Salamandridae > Lissotriton > Lissotriton vulgaris. The sequence goes on from NC_141687.1 coordinate 1,483,437,106, forward strand.
ATGTGGATTTCGGAAGAGTAACCTTATGGAGTCCCTAGCTCAAGGGGGAGAGTGTTTTATACGATTCTTTTATGCTAGTCTAGCAGGCTTAAAAAAAGATGATACTGAGAAATTTGGAGATAAATGGGCAGGGAAACTAGGGGTACAGAGTCAACTTTTTCTGGATTCACTCGAGTTAGGATGTTCTGTGCTGTGTTCTGCTCCTCTTCAATCGCAGCACTTTAAAACTGTATTTCAACTCTATCACACGCCGGACCGCATTGCACAGTGGGGGGCGACCACAGGGACAACTTGTTTTCGTTGCAATGCTCCAGCAGCAGACAGTATTCATATTTTCGCACTCTGTCCCCAATTAGAGAATTTACGAAAGGGTATTGAAGATTTTATGAGGCATACTCTGGGTGTAAATGAGATTTTAACACCAATTGTTATCATGCTAGGGGTTAGGGGATATAGGGACGATAATACTGAATTTATATTCCTAGCGATGGCAGTGTACAGACTACTAATTGCTAGAGCATGGCGGGACCCTACCCCCCCCCACAACACAACAATGGATTGCTTTGCTATTGGGGATATTTAACCTTGAAAAAGGTATATATGCCAGGAAGGGTAAAAGAGCTAGAAAATTGGGATTAAAAATTTGGAAACCTGTATATTGTTGGAAAGAGAGAGTAAGGGTATCCCTTGGTTAATAATTTATAAGGCTTGTTCAAGTTTTCCACCGGTATGTGTGTTTGGCTTATAATTTTTTATATACAGTAATTATTTGGGTTATATTTTTGCATTGTGATCTCTGTTTATATAAATGACAAATGTTGTATGATGTGTGTCAACAAAATTTTAAATAAAATAAAATAAAAAAAAATAAAAAAATGTTATATCATTATCTGCAACTCTCATCGATAATGAAGCCATATCTCTCTGAATATTTTTGATATCTGAAGAAGTTGTGTCAGGATTAATATGAATAGCTTAAATTTCCTCCCAAATGTTTGCCAATGTGAGTCAATGGCTTTGGATTTGGTAGGAGGAGGTGAAACAGCTAATTTATGTATTTTGCCACTGTTGTGGACTCCATACTGTTAAACAGAGATCAAGCATGTAATAATTAATAAATTATGCCACAAATAGCAAAGATTTTGAAGTGTAATATGGTCCTCTGACAAGACAATATAATTAATCTGGCAAAAAAAACTCCAGAAAGTCTTAAATCAGTGTTTTAATAAAGCTTAATGAAGAATAAAAAAGGTCAAAATCCCTTTAATGGATATACCATGGAATCAAAACAAATTAACAAATTTACATATGCAAAATCTAACCCGTATAATTCAAAATGTTGTATATTTCCAAAAGAATAAGATCAGCAAAGTATCCAACCATCTGTTAGTTTTTCATTATTTTGGTAAAAACATCATCATATTTATTAAAAAAACAATACAATAAATAATAAAACAATTTATATTATAAGAAGAAAACTGTTGACGTGGCGTTTCGGTGAAAAAGATCGTCACCTTCTACAGGACAATAGTTTCAAGTTAAAAACAATCTAAATTAATGGGTTTGCTTTGCAGCCTTGTTCGATTGGCCTTTGTTGTAGTTGTAGTTATTTTGGGATTTTTCACGGAGAATTTCTTAAAATAGAGTTTTGGGTCGGTTCATTTGCCCCGATGAGTACTATTAATTTTCCTCTTGCTTGGTTGGTGTAGAATATCTCCAACTGGGGTTGAATCTGGGCAGTTCCCAATCTCGAGTTAAGGCTCCTGTGGTATTATCATTAAATGTTCCTTCCTCAATATTAATCTGGGGTTATACACAGGACGGTCATATCCCCGTTTTCACAACTTGGGGGGGGGGGAAGATTTAAGACCTTGTCCTCACATGCACCTTGTTTTAGATTTACTGGTTTGTATATTCCCCAATCCTGTTTGTCAGTTGTCCTGCTGAGGTGCTCTCCACGAACCGTCCTGCTCTCTTCTCTAGCTGCAAATTTCATTTGGTAATTTGTTTTGACTCCATGTTATACCCAATACACTGGCTACTAACACAGTAGTTTTAGATGACCGCTTGAGATTTTTTCCTTATAAAACATGGAAAAGGGACTCTTGTATTTGTTGAACAAAAACCCATTCCCAACGGGTTCCTCCCAATACTTTTTGATCCAAAATCCCTTTAATCCTGTGCAGAAACAAAAGTTGTGTTCAGCAAGAGGCGGGAAAAAACCCCTTCAAGAATGGGAAAGGTTCTGGAGAGAGGAAGTGCCCAGCAAGTTATGCCCGCCTCCACTGTCTGCGAAGCTTACAGAGACAGCTGAAGGAAACAAGAGCCCTCTCTGAGGAGGAAACCAAAACGCCTACCCCTCTTCTCTTGAAGGCACCAGACCTCCAAAATTCAGCCCACTGCCTCCGCAAGCCAAATGGAGCACCTTGGGCTAAAAAAAAAAAGTTGCAATGAAACCCCTATCGTCATCCGAAAATCTTCGTTGATGCAGGTATGATTGGAGCTCAAGGCGCGGTGGCTATCTTGGTTGGTGCGCGCTGCCAACTTCCATAATGATCACCATTTTGAAAGGGCAGATCTGATTAAATTAATGTGATCTAACACTTGCAGGGATAAATTCTGACATTTTGCCCCAAATGAATAAATCAGCATAATGTGGTGACATGTTTGACACATCAGAATTCAGATGAGGCCCTCTGGGGCTTGAAGTGATGTAAACACTATATTCCAATTACGTATAGGCCCTGACATTCTGGTACATGAATACCACAAATTTAAAGAAGTGAGAGAATTCAACCTGCGTCCATAAACTCTTCTAATGACAATTGAGTCTTTTTACTATTTATTTTTTCACTTAAAATATGATAGACTACTTAACCTGGTAGTGCAGTCTATAAAAGGATTTCATTCAATACAATTGCTTGATACATTTCTGAACATGAGAATTATTGGAATTAAAATGAATTTATATGGCTGGCTGCTGTATCTTCAATTTTTTATGCCATACATTCTCTCCTTAGTTTTATGTCCCATGCTTCTCAGCCTACGTACTCCAACTGACATTCACTCAACCAGGCGCACATCAGCATTCTAGTAACTCACACTGGCTGAGAATGCATGGCCTAGGAATGAAGACGTCAAACACCTCCCTTCTTTAAGGAAACAGTAGAAAATAACAATGCATATGAGATGTAGATACAGGGCACCCGCTGGGGCAGATGTATTGCACTCTTGTGCTATGTTGTAGAGTTGATGACTCTAGTGGGTGGTGTCACTTTTATTGCACCTCTATATTTTACTTTGTGCAGACGGGGAGAGTGTTGGTGGCTCTCTCATGTGAATTTTCCCCTGTACTCATTCTAGTGATGGGGTGATGCCCAAATCATACTTATTTTTACTTGTACTGAGGCATAGTAATTGCACCCAGATGTTGCATTGTGATGAAGGTGTAAGTTGCTACCTAAACAATAGTTACATTACAACTACTTACAATTGCTGGTGATGGGGTATTACTTTTGGGCCCAAACCTTATTCTTTGGACATATGTGTTGCACCTGCAGGGCATATGCTTTGAACTTTATTGTGTATATCTGTGTAGGAGAGTAGGGCCTGCTTCCTATGGTTACCCCCATTTTTTGCTGTGATTCTCAGGTTTTTCGGCTTTAGTCTGGCTATGGCCCTGCTAATCAGGACCACAGCCTAGCTGTTCTCTCTCTAAATTGATACCATGTACTTTAGGTACATACCTGCATGGTTACTGGGTCACCCTTGTGAGCCCCTGTATAGTGTACCCTAGGTACCCAGGGCATAGGTGCACCCTAGGCCTACCAGGTGCTGCAGCATGTATTGTGCCACCCCTGGTTTGCCTTCCAAACTGACACCACAGGTCTGTTCATACAGCCTGGGTAAGGTGGTGTAATCACCCCTTACTTCGATATAGTATACCTATATCTACATACATATATAGACACATATACACCTATAAGTCACTTCTATGGCAGGCCTCGACAATCCTGGAGGTAGAGTGCTTGGTTTTATGTACGAGGGTGCCCTAGCATGAGCTGAGCCTCTCTGCAGCTTTCGGAACCATCTACTTATAGCTTTTCTATGATATAGCCATACCATATACTCTTAAGTGCATTATAATCTTCACGGTTAATGCTTACTTTGGTTTGGCTTTATCAAAACATGTTGTGTAAGGTGTCAAACACTTTGGAATACTACCACCCCCCGCCAGTTCTGGCGGCAGGGGTAGCATTCCACCCTCCTAAAGGGAGAAGACATGTAGTTACTGGTAAACCCGGTTAAAGTTAAACAGAGCCTCAACATCACAAAATGGATGCTGCTGCCACAGGTAGGAGTCTGCCCTCCTGCTGCTGGACGTAACTCTGGCAGGGGAAGCCTGGGCAATAGGTTTCCTGTCCAGGGAGGTGCTGGCACCTCCCCAGACAGGGTTTTGTGTATTGGGGCAGGGAGGGCTGCATTCAGTGAATGCTTTCCAGACACTGCCTGGGGCACACTAGCTGCTCCATGCATTTCCCAGTTCAAACCGGTTGCTGGGGCACTCTGCCCCAGTTCTGGCGCAAAACCGGACAAGGAGAAAGGGGTGTAACCACCCCCTCTCAGGTCCACCCATAGGAGGGACCTTAAAAGTAGTCCAGCCCCTAAACTTAGTATAAGTATAGGAACCCAGTCCCTAGGACTTTAGATTACCCTGGATGAAACTCTGAAACATAAATCCTGGACCTTCGACATTCCATTTCAACTGGAAGACGGAAGATATCTCCCTTGTGGTCAAGGAGTGACCACCCTGTTCAAACAGGCACCAAGAGAAACTTTGCTGGTCTGCATTTTTGAGGCTCCCCCCGGACCCCGAAGAATCTGCGACACAGGACATGGACTTTCAGACATCTCTGACCCGACCTTCGCTCACAGCAAAGCTGAGACCAGTGGCGGATACAAGAGTCGTGGGACCAGAATTCCTGGACATCCTGCATTTTGCAAGCTGCACTCACTTCACAAAGTAACTTGAAGTTGTGCATTGAGGTGCTTAAAGCCTCAGAACCGAAGCTCAGAGGCCCCCACTCTACAAGTTTCCCATGGGCCCCGCTTTTGCATTTCAGCTTGAGGTGTCTTCCCGGTTCCTAGTCTGTTGGCTAGGGAGCCCCTGTAAGACTCCATTTTGAATCTAACTTGCTTTCCTCATTGCTCCAGGCTTGTTCCAGCTTTCCTACAAAGGAGAAGTGTTACAGACCTTGCTGGTCTGCACCAAATCCAATCTTGACATCCTGCGTGGGTTGCGTTTGCCAAGGCATGTGGGATCCAATCCAGATACCGACATCGCAGTCAACTAGATTTTTTGTGGGCCAGCTTGAATACAGCTCTTGGTCAGTATCGACACCTCCTGGTCCTCGTGGCTGAAGAGATAAACTTCACCTTTTCACCTGAAATCACCCGACATTGGCTGGCAGCTTTCCCTCGCCATCCTGGTCACTGGCAAGTGACCCAGACTCTGTCCCTTCTGCTTTCAGGTTCTTAAGATCTTCGATCCACCCTTGGATCCACCCGGACACTTTTCCTCTGGTTGCCTGCAGCACTTCTTTACAGCTCTCCTTTGAAATCGACGAAGAAATCCAACACCAAAAGACACCTATGCACCCGGCTTCCATGGGTGAGGCAACACGAGTACTCTGGTAGTCTCGACGGAATTGGCCCTCCTAGTGTCTAAGTCTAACAGGGTTTCATCGTAGTCCATCCGGAAGTATCCTTAAATTTTAAAATTGTAACTTGTTCGTTTCCCATAGAAAGTCAATGGTAACTCGCTGCTGTGTTTAGACACTGCACACGTCTCCCGTGGGCCTCCTACTTCCTAACCTTTGGTTGTTTAGAGTAGCCCCAGTGATTCCACAGACCCCAGGCCTGCTTTCTAAGTCTCACATGGTTCTTATATCACTATTTTAGTATATGGTTTGTGAGGCCCCTAGGGCAAAACGTATACTGTGCAACTTATTGTTTGCTAATTAAGTAACTTGTATTGTACTTTTACCTCTGACCTCATAAAGAGTGCAGTGGGGTTGTGTTTAGAATAAATACATATGTATTTGATATATACCTTGTGTGGTGTGCTTTCATTTGGTACTGAAGGGATTATAATTGGTAAAACAACTTGCTGAATACGCTCTCTGAAGTCTTAGCCTGATGACTACTGGTCCATGCTACCACTAGAATGGCTTTCTATAAGGTTGACTTTACAACCACCATCAATAAGGGTCGAGAAGCCTTTGTAGAACATTGGAATGTTGCTCTGCGGGCCTTTACCGGCCCGTAGAAGCAGGGAGCACTCCATTGTCTGCAATGGAGCTCCCAACATTCCAATGTTCTAATACTTGTTACATGAGATTCTTATCTTAAAGAATAAAGCATCTTGTTATTACCTATGCGTCTGGCTACCCTGCTTCCTTATTCACATCACATAGGGTCCGATTCACAGAACTAACTTACGACAAATTCTAAACTTACTTCTTTTTGTATTCACAGAAGGCATATAGTAGTCTTAAATTAGGATTTTGTCCTAAATTAGGATTTTGCCTAAAGTTAGGATTTTTTCCTTAGTTAGGATTTTGTCTTAAGTTAGGATTTTGTCCTAAGTTAGGATTTTTTCTTAAGGTAGGATTTTGTCCTATTGTCCCAAGTTAGGATTTTGTCTTAAGTTAGGATTATGTCCTAAGTTAGGATTTTGTCTTAAGGTAGGATTTTGTCTTAAGGTAGGATTTTGTCCTATTGTCTTAAATTAGGATTTCGTCTTAAGTCAGGATTTTGTCTTAAGTGAAACTTAAGTTTAATTTAAGTTTGTCTTAAGTTTAATTTAAGACAAAATCCTTACTTAAGACAAAATGCTAACATTAGACAAAATCCTAATTTAGGACAAAATCCTAATTTAAGACAAAATCCTAATTTATGACAAAATCCTAATTTAAGACTACTAAATGCCTTCTGTGAATATAAAAAGTAGTAAGTTTAGGATAATCTCGGTAATTAGTTCTGTGAATCGGCCCCTGACTCACTAAAAGTAGCAAATGTATGGCAGATAAATTTTTCTGTGGACCATATATTATGTGTTTCATAACACTGAACATCTTGTGAATCTGGGCAAATCACTTAATCTCCCCGTGCTTAAAAAAGAATCAATGTGTCCTCATGTAATGCAACTGGTGCTATGTAAAGCGTTCTGATAACCGATTCGGGTCACGTTCGTGCTATAAAAAAATGTTTTAAAAAACTATAGTCTGGATATATTTTCAGTCATGGAATGTAGGACTTGTTGCAAATGAAATCCTGAACTATTACAAATTGCAGCAGTGGAAACGTCAACCCGCACAATCCCACCCATAATGTGTGGTCATTGTAAAAAATGCATAATGAATCTTAGAGATTAGTGCTACAAAAGACAACACTCCTGCCACAAAGAAGTGTGAAAAATGGGAATACAAAACAATTAAGTGCAAAATATGTTTCATGATCATCTGGAGCATCCTCAATTAAACAAGTCACAAACAAAGTTACAAAAAGTATTACAATTTATTATATTATAATGTATTTAGCATAAATTAATTATTGATTGTATATACAAAGCTCAATTTAATATACAAAGATTGAAAATGATTTTGTAAGTCCAGCGCAAAGAAAAGACATTATTAGACCATTGTGTCGATCTTTAAGATTCAGCCCTACATATTAGTGATGTACAACGCTTATACAAATTTACAACATATTTGCAGTTCAAACAAAAGTTGGAAAACAAATAGAAAAGAGATTAATCTTTTCTTATGTAATGTCTGAACAAAGTGCTTAGCCAAGCGTGTTTCGTATACTAGACTTCCTGAGGACTGTAGAAACACAAAAGATTAAAGCCAACATGTGATCATCAATTATTTAAATTACCCCAAATATTGATTAATTTATTAATTCTTAGAATATTAATAATTGATTATCACATCGTGGCACTAATCTTTTGTTTTTGTTCACTGAACATGAATGTAAAGTTGTTACATAACTGTGGTATGCGTAGTTATGGGTACTATGTCACGTAAAGTGGCTTCTGCTTTGAAGTTTGATTTTGTTCCATTCAAGATATTGCATATGCATGGTTTATCCATAATGAACTAGCTGAAGTTAATTAAGATTTTCTTCAGAAATGCTAATATTTCTAGGGGTATGGCCATGACTTCAAGAAGGTTTATTTATATATAGCAATTTTTACGTGTATGAATAGTGCATTACTATAACACCTACTTTGCTTTGGGTTTGCGTCACACAGTAATACTAACCGGTACATAATTGATTTTGGAATTTTCTGTCCAGTGCAAAGCATGCTTTGAGCTGGAAAGCTGCTTCAAAGTAATGCAACGATTCAAAAAAGGGGGTGGTGATGAACAGAATGTCTGAATTAAGCAGACCACTCTTACCCAGTCCAAAGATCAGGGCTTGATCCATCACCGTTATTAAGCTCACTGCACCATCCCAGCTCAGAACCTGGCTATATGCAAATTAGTCTGTCCCTGGCCCAGTGCATCATGGGAACAGGGCAGACCAAACTACCAAGCCAATTCTTCACCAGAAAGGAGACAAGCTTCCGGGGACCGGTTTCTGGAATTTCAGCCGTCGTCGGCCCGGCTTGCTTGAATCCTGATGGTGCAGTGAGCAAGGGACTCATGTCTGAGTATACCCTGCCACACCTATAGTGGCCAAAAACGATTAAAAAAAGGGGGTGGTGATGAACAGAGTGTCTGAATTAAGCAGACCACTCTTACCCAGTCCAAAGATCAGGGCTTGATCCATCACCGTTATTTAGCTCACTGCACCATCCCAGCTCAGAACCTGGCTATATGCAAATTAGTCTGTCCCTGGCCCAGTGCATCATGGGAACAGGGCAGACCAAACTACCAAGCCAATTCTTCACCAGAAAGGAGACAAGCTTCCGAGGACCAGTTTCTGGCATTTCAGCCGTCGTCGGCCCGGCTTGCTTGAATCCTGATGGTGCAGTGAGCAAGGGACTCATGTCTGAGTATACCCTGCCACACCTATAGTGGCCAAAAACGATTCAAAAAAGGGGGTGGTGATGAACAGAGTGTCTGAATTAAGCAGACCACTCTTACCCAGTCCAAAGATCAGGGCTTGATCCATCACCGTTATTTAGCTCACTGCACCATCCCAGCTCAGAACCTGGCTATATGCAAATTAGTCTGTCCCTGGCCCAGTGCATCATGGGAACAGGGCAGATCAAACTACCAAGCCAATTCTTCACCAGAAAGGAGACAAACTTCCGGGACCGGGTTCTGGCGTTTCAGCCGTCGTCGGCCCGGCTTCCTTGAATCCTGATGGTGCAGTGAGCAAGGGACTCATGTCTGAGTATACCCTGCCACACCTATAGTGGCCAAAAAAGATTCAAAAAAGGGGGTGGTGATGAACCGAGTGTCTGAATTAAGCAGACCACTCTTACCCAGTCCAAAGATCAGGGCTTGATCCATCACCGTTATTTAGCTCACTGCACCATCCCAGCTCAGAACCTGGCTATATGCAAATTAGTCTGTCACTGGCCCAGTGCATCATGGGAACAGGGCAGACCAAACTACCAAGCCAATTCTTCACCTGAAAGGAGACAAGCTTCCGGGGACCGGTTTCTGGCATTTCAGCCTTCGTCGGCCCGGCTTGCTTGAATCCTGATGGTGCAGTGAGCAAGGGACTCATGTCTGAGTATACCCTGCCACACCTATAGTGGCCAAAAACGATTAAAAAAAGGGGGTGGTGATGAACAGAGTGTCTGAATTAAGCAGACCACTCTTACCCAGTCCAAAGATCAGGGCTTGATCCATCACCGTTATTTAGCTCACTGCACCATCCCAGCTCAGAACCTGGCTATATGCAAATTAGTCTGTCCCTGGCCCAGTGCATCATGGGAACAGGGCAGACAAAACTACCAAGCCAATTCTTCACCAGAAAGGAGACAAGCTTCCGGGGACCGGTTTCTGGCATTTCAGCCGTCGTCGGCCCGGCTTGCATGAATCCTGATGGTGCAGTGAGCAAGGGACTCATGTCTGAGTATACCCTGCCACACCTATAGTGGCCAAAAACGATTCAAAAAAGGGGGTGGTGATGAACAGAGTGTCTGAATTAAGCAGACCACTCTTACCCAGTCCAAAGATCAGGGCTTGATCCATCACCGTTATGTAGCTCACTGCACCATCCCAGCTCAGAACCTGGCTATATGCAAATTAGTCTGTCCCTGGCCCAGTGCATCATGGGAACAGGGCAGGCCAAACTACCAAGCCAATTCTTCACCATAAAGGAGACAAGCTTCCGGGGACCGGTTTCTGGCATTTCAGCCGTCGTCGGCCCGGCTTGCTTGAATCCTGATGGTGCAGTGAGCAAGGGACTCATGTCTGAGTATACCCTGCCACACCTATAGTGGCCAAAAACGATTCAAAAAAGGGGGTGGTGATAAACAGAGTGTCTGAATTAAGCAGACCACTCTTACCCAGTCCAAAGATCAGGGCTTGATCCATCACCGTTATGTAGCTCACTGCACCATCCCAGCTCAGAACCTGGCTATATGCAAATTAGTCTGTCCCTGGCACAGTGCATCATGGGAACAGGGAAGGCCAAACTACCAAGCCAATTCTTCACCATAAAGGAGACAAGCTTCCGGGGACCGGTTTCTGGCATTTCAGCCGTCGTCGGCCCGGCTTGCTTGAATCCTGATGGTGCAGTGAGCAAGGGACTCATGTCTGAGTATACCCTGCCACACCTATAGTGGCCAAAAACGATTCAAAAAAGAGGGTGGTGATGAACAGAGTGTCTGAATTAAGCAGACCACTCTTACCCAGTCCAAAGATCAGGGCTTGATCCATCACCGTTATGTAGCTCACTGCACCATCCCAGCTCAGAACCTGGCTATATGCAAATTAGTCTGTCCCTGGCCCAGTGCATCATGGGAACAGGGCAGGCCAAACTACCAAGCCAATTCTTCACCATAAAGGAGACAAGCTTCCGGGGACCGGTTTCTGGCATTTCAGCCGTCGTCGGCCCGGCTTGCTTGAATCCTGATGGTGCAGTGAGCAAGGGACTCATGTCTGAGTATACCCTGCCACCCCTATAGTGGCCAAAAACGATTCAAAAAAGGGGGTGGTGATGAACAGAGTGTCTGAATTAAGCAGACCACTCTTACCCAGTCCAAAGATCAGGGCTTGATCCATCACCGTTATTTAGCTCACTGCACCATCCCAGCTCAGAACCTGGCTATATGCAAATTAGTCTGTCACTGGCCCAGTGCATCATGGGAACAGGGCAGACCAAACTACCAAGCCAATTCTTCACCTGAAAGGAGACAAGCTTCCGGGGACCGGTTTCTGGCATTTCAGCCGTCGTCGGCCCAGCTTGCTTGATTCAAAGTAATGCAAAGCAGACCTTTAGGCTGCTTTGCGTTACTTTGCATCAAGGGGGTTTCTTTGGGTGGTATAAGATATTTATAAGCAAAGCCCCATGAAGTAACAATAGACAGGATTTTGCACCAAAATTAACGCATCTTTGAGTCTAATGTAAAAAAGGACATTTGAGTTACCTTTTCCCACTTTGCATGTCTGCTGCATTATACAGCACACATCCAAAGTTTTAAGATTTGTGCAGGCATATTATTTTGTGTTGGAAAGGTAGCCTTCCATAACAAAACCTATGCTTGACATGATGCAGAAACCTATTGCACTATGGCAACCTGACAGCTAAGCAGCCTGATGGTGCGGCAGCAGAAGGGACAGAGCAGGACAGTGTGATATCTTAGTATATATGGAGCTATTCTCAGTGGCGGCTCCTCCGCTAAGGCGGAGGAGCATCGCCCACTGCTTTTAAGCAGTGTAACTAAAGGAAAAATAAAATGATAATAACTCAATGTTAATATCAGTTTACTTGTTTCTGATGCTTTGCAACCGGGTGCGGGTGGGGCTGCTCTGCTCGCAGAGCAGGACAGAGGAGGAGTGGTTTCAATTGCCCATTTTAAGTGTGCATGACGCTTTGGGTTGGCCAAACAGTCTTGTGCACTTTACTAGTTCTCCACGCAGGCTGCAATGCAGCCTGGGTGGAGAACATGCCATGCCCCAAGTCCCCGTCTGAGCGCCGTACGACTGCGTTCAGACAAATCACAACTCAGGGGAGTCTGGGTGCTTCGTGTCCGCGGAGGAGAGATGTGGTGATAAGGTAAGTTTTTAATTTTTTTTTTACATCCCCCACCCCCTTATTGCCCCAGCCCTGCCCCCCCTCCTCCCCCCGAACTGTGCCGGCCGCTACGGCTATCCTGCTCTGTCCCTCTCATGCAGCACACTCTGCTCTGCATTGCATAACAACTTTGTAATTCTGGGCCATAACGTTTTGTTCAAGTTCAACTTTTTATTTCAATTACATCCAGGCCCAGATTTACTAACATTTTGCGTTGAGATTGTGTCACTTTTCTGGCGCAGCCCAATGCAAAATATATTTCTGGATTTAATAAGCCACACAATGACTGATTAGCATGCCTTAGTTAATTAATTATAAGTAATGCAATCCAGTGCATAGCACTGGCTAGCATTGCTTTGCATTGAGGAGGCATTCAATGGGTGGAGCAAGACAATTTTGTGCATCCACCCATGTATTTTGATACTAAACCTAGGTTTGCGCCAAAATGGTGCATCTACCTAAGACAGGTGTAAGGAGGAGAAATATCTTCACTTCTCCTCATTAGTTCCTCTTTCCATGTGTGTTGCATTCTTCAGCAAACATAGAAAGTGATATATGCCTTTTTGGTTTCTTTTCAGGCAAGATGGTATCCCTTATTGATCAAAAACAATCCTGCCCATAACGCAGTCACCCTCATTCCATTGGGCACGGGGCCTGTGTTGGCTCTAGGCAGCCACAAGTGCACCATATCTTTTTAAATATGCAGTTCAGCTCTCTCCCTTTCACACAACACTTCCCTCCTTGTACTGTGTTGCGTGAAAAATTTGTAAATATACCCCCAGTGTATTAGAACCATTACATACAGATAAAAACATATTTTAAAAACAAAGTAAATATACATACGAGTTGTCAATATAGAGCATTCAATAATTTAAAATAGGCACACTGGAGCTGGCAAATATTAGAAATAGGGGGTATGAATGATTTTGTGCTGAGTGCGCGTAGGACTTTAGTGGATGTTTAAAGTTCATAGAGTCTATAGATGGCCACACAAATTAATTTTGAGGAAATAGTCAGGGGTGATGCCAGGTTGCGAGGCCAGGAGCTGTCCAATAATTTTCAGCAAAGAGCCCACCACCCTTTTCTGTGCCAGGTCCTTATTATTATTGAGAAACTGCAGTATGCTTCTGTTTTTTCACCAATTACAAACAATCCTTATATCTGGCAACTCGTTTACTTATATCATTTAGTATATAAGGGGCTGATTACAACTTTGGCGGTGCTGTGCCAGCTCTCCACCAACACAGCATCACCAAAGCCATGCAAGCACCACCCGCCTCACTACGAGTTGAACTCGTGTAAGGCTGATAATCGCTTGTTTTTCACATGGTGGTGCCTGTCAAACAGGCGCGCAGTGGGAATGGCAAAAATGTTTCAGCATGTCATGGACAGTGATGTCCATATCGTGCTGGAACTTTGGGGGCCCTGAATGTATCCCCATGGTGCGGCGGCATTGGGGCCCTTTAGGGGCCCCTTTGTTCCTGCACTGCCCGCCTTGTTTAGGGTGGAGCTCCCGCCATGAAATGGCTGGCAGCGCAGGAATTTTCTAATATGCTCAGCGGGACTAGTGCAGCCCCACTGAGCATTTTACACCGCCACCGCCAAGGAACGACTCACCCGGAGACAGTTTCGAGAGAGGCAAGATGGCGGCGGCGACTTAGACCGCTGCGAGAGGCTCCACTGACCAGTACCCTGCAGTGAGGATTTGAGAGGTGCTGGCTATGCATACCAGTGGAAAATACCGGGCACAGCAGCCTAACCAAATTCAGGCTTAAACAGAATTGAAGAAATAAGAAGTCTGATACAAAGTAAGATACATTGTACTGCTGTAGCAACAACGTAACACAACTTACTTTTGGTTTTCCGCGGCACTGAAAGCCGGATGGAGGCGCTCCGCACTGGGAACCCGCAGGGCTCAGTAGATTCAGTAGCAGTCTTGGAGTTTCGATCTCGCCTGACTTTCCTGTCCTCTTTGATTTGCTTCGCTGTGCTGCGATTTGTTGGACACTGTTAGGCTTTGCACTCCGCAGGATTCACGTGCAGCAACAATGCTCCACCTCCGGACCGACCGAACACCCTGAAGTATAAACACAGGGTGCTCAGACGATACGGCGAGGGAAAAAACCCCATAAAGGGGAAAAAACCCAGAAAGAATAAAGAGGAGAAGGAAAGGGGCAGCAGGGATAAAGAAACGTAAAAGACAAAAACACACTGGTTAATACATGGCTACATCCTACTCTCATTAGTTCTTACTAACACCATACCAACATGTATTCACCTGAAAACGATTGACTCTAAACCACCCTTTGCTGTATCTCCCGTCTTCCTTCCTGATTAATACAAAAGAAAAGGGTTACTATCAAGCCTGGTTGGGGAAGCGTAAAGCCTAAAATGACTGACTTAAACCTACCCCACTGTGAGAACGTTTGAGTTGTAATAAGGATCCCAAAAGTATAGTGAAATGGCACTTTCCGTGCTTTAAACAAAAATTGAAACTTTAGCACTGTTTATCTGATTTGAACAGAAACAGATTAAGTCCTTCTTTCCTTGCTGATGCCAAAAAATACCCAAACACGGCAGTGTGTAGTTCAATCACTACCACACTCCGCTTTGGTAATTGCTTTGCCACAAATCCAATATGTTCATAAACCCTATGCCATGGGTTCGTGACGGCAGTGTGGAGGTCCAACAATCCCCCCCTGCACTCCGCCACTCGAAGGTTCGTATCCACACTAGTATGCTCGCACCTCTATGAGTTTATACACAAAGAGCGAAACGCTCGCAATGCCCAAATGTTTTCTCGCAGCAGCGAGCTCAATGTTACATAACAAACAGAACAGTTCCTCGCAGCCGCGAGGTAAATCTCCAACCACCACAGTCTTCGTGACTTCAATATCAGAAATCACTTTAAAATGTTAGCTTTGCTCCACACGCTAGCCAGCGCGCTATCAGATAACCAACAAAACCGCTCCCACAAATACCGGTCAGACTGGAACACACGGAGCCTCTGGAAAGGCGCCGTTCCGAGGAGCCGCCGCTGCCTCGGGATCCTGCAAGAATTACTGACACCGAACTTCCTGTTCTACCGGCAGATATCGCGGAATCCCTGCCGGGAACTCTGGGAAATGTAGTCCCACGCCCAGGACAGCCGGTGATTGTAGTTCCTAGTGCAGGCGCGTTGGGCTAGATCCCGACAGACACACCCGAATTGTTGGAAACGCCGGTGCTCAGCGCAGTGTGGGCAGCTCACTGGACTGTCCTGTGACGGCAACTGGTTTTTCCTGCTTCCTTGTGAGTGATTTTTCCTACCAAGTGAGCCTGCGGGACCACACAAAAAGAATGGCCCAAAGAACACTGCTTCTACAGCCGCCGCTGCAGCTTCCAAAACTCGAGCGGCGAAGTAGGCTCTCCGCTACTGAGAGCTGGCGATGAAACGAGCCGAAGCACTGGGCTCGGACGGACTCCCGACTCCGGTTCTGGCTGAGACTATTCAAAATCCGGTGCCAATTAAGCAAGTGAAATCCTCTAAATTATTGCCACCTACGCCCGGACCCGGCCCCTCGGTGGTCGATATGCTCAGGAAAGTGCCTGCCTCAATCTCCCCTCACCTTTCAAGGATTACACCGATGGCGGCTCAAACAACGATGGCTGATCCCTCCTCTCCTGGGCTGGAGTCTATAGGTGAGACGGGGGGAATATCAGGAGGTCGTGCTCTCGAGCCTAGTCAGGAGGGGGAGAGGCCAAGGAAATCTAACAATACTGTGCTAAACAAGGAAGCAAATGTTGTAGCGGCAAACCTCCCTAATCAACTGCAAATTGCAGATAAACAGCTACATGTGACTTGTGAAGTTGCTGATTTACACGTATCACCCTGTGCCACTTCTGCCCCTATAACCACCTCTGTGGATTCTATTTCTAACTCTATATCTGCTCAGTACCCGGCTCATGAAGGTCCCAATACATTACCATCTCTAATAAATACTCTGACCTTGGCTAATGAGCCTGAACCTGAACACGATCCTGAAATCGAAACTGAGGTTAACATTGGCAATCTAACCAAATCCCAGCTGCAAAATAATGAACCTAAGTGGAAGATATCAAAGCCACGTAAGAAATGTAAAGATTACACTGTATCCGACTCATTGGATACAGATAGAGATCCCTCAGACTTCTATTCAATATCTGAAGGGGTCGACGATCTCAGATGGTCACACGATTCTGATTTGGAATCGGAGGTCAATACTGGCACTGGCACTGGCTCTGATACTAGTGCGACAGAGAGTGAGCACGACCCGGCCCAAGATGATTCGAGGGGAGGTAAGAGGACTGTACGGAGGAAGAAAAGGACCCACCATGGCGCATCAGGCTTACTGTGGGACTACTCTCCAACAACTGCACCAGCTCTTAATTCTCAGGAGCATGCCTCTACATCTCAGCCCGAGCCATCTATCCCTGCAGATCAACAAAATGCTACACTGACTACAGTTATAGATACAGTCCTACAGGCAATCGCTTCCCATCGGGAACAAACCTAAAGGGATGGTCGAAGGGCACAATTAGCCCTACATAAGGTACATGGTGTTGTGCGTAAACTTTCTAAATCTGTTGCAGCGTCGAATGTAAGAATGACGGAGATGGAAGACCGCATAGTAATCAATGAAGCAGATGCTACAGTCACTCAGGAACGAGTGGAATCCCACGAGGAGGAATTAAAGGATGTTAGATGGAAGCTGGAGGACATGGAAAACCGTCTTCGACGCAACAATCTCCGCGTCCTTGGAATTCCTGAAAAAAGCGAGGGCGAGGATATACGCTCTTTCATCATCCAACTATTTAAGGATACTTTCCCGGAGCTTGCCTCCTGGAACTGGGACATGGAAGTACAACGAGTCCACAGAGTTCTATCTACTTTGAAGGCATCCTCATCACAGGGGAAGTATCCCCGCGCAGTTTTGGTTTATTTTGGTAACTTTCTTCTCCGTCAGGCCATCGCCGACAAAGCAAAACCCGAAGCACGGCGTACCAGAAACAATATCTCTTACTTTGTTAGGCCTGACTTTTGCCACACTACTGTGGAGAGAAGATGGAGTCTTCGCCAGATGATTAAACCTTTCCTAGATAAAAATGCTCACGTGTATCTCAACAACCCTGCTAAATTGAAGGTCATCTATAAAGGCCAGGTTAAATTTTTTACCTCTGAGATAAAAGCAAAAGAGTTCCTAGACAGTATGACATAAGTCTTGAGATTGGCTCCGATAGAGACCTTTATAATGTAGTAGTTAGACACCTGGTTTATGTTATCTGTATACGCAAATATACTTTTTGTGAGTTATGTCATAGGATTACAGACGTTGAGTTAACCATCTTATTTCTATAATTGACATATCAGACACGTATTCTTCTCTATATCTCTATCTTTTTGAGACACTATTGGGCACTTTTCTTGCATTCTCTCAAATCTATTGGTATTTGTTTAATACATGTTTTTGATATTAATAGGACTGGTCAGGGTACATCTCACCATCACTATAGACTCTATCAGAGTCTAAATGCCTCGAAGGTTGGTGAGTGTGGGGAGGGGGGTGGTGGGTTGGGGCGGGGGTGAAAAAAACATAAAAATAGGCAACCTCAGTCAAATAAGACAATGTCAAGCAATTCTTTTCTCATGTATACAGGATCAAATGATAGTTAAAAAGATAAACCAGATTAACCAGATTAAGAACCTGTGGCTCAATTTATGTTGTATATATCTTACTGTGTTGTCATGATCAAGTCCAGTATATATCATCGTAAATGGGGAGACTAAAACTTTGCAATTGGAATATTGCAGGTATTAATGACAGAAACAAAAGGGCACAATTGTATCAACTATTACAACAAGATCCTGTTGATATACTTTGCCTACAGAAACACACTTTGCAGAATCCGATAAAGAACTGCTAAAGATCCCAGGGTACAATGTGATTGTAGCCACTTCCCAAACATCTAAAATCAGGGGGGTTGCAATCTTGGCAAAACCTATACTTGGCAATCCTAGACGTAAGTTGGCTGACAAACATGGCAGATGGGCTATAGTCCAGCTAGAATTAGGTCCCACGATTTGTGCGATTTATGGGTCAAATTTAGATGATCCTTCAATGTTTAGGGATCTAGACGTAGAACTAGCCTTCTGGCCCTCTCCTCTTATTCTTTGTGGAGACTTTAACATCTCATTAGGGACCTTTTTACATAACCGACTGCCTCAGAACTATAACGGTCGTAAGCCTAAGGTGTATAGGGCCATACGCCAATTAATGGATAGCCATAATTTGCGAGATGTTTGGGATTTCAAGAAATATCATGATTCCGGGTTTACTTTTTTCTCATACCCACATAATAAATACGTTCAAATTGATTATATCATGACCTCTTTGATGGATCTGGAAATACTAGATATAATTAAATCTCCAAAAACAATATCGGACCATAACGCACTTACTCTTATTATCGATCTACCTAGTTTTAATAGACCTAAATCACAATGGTCTTTTGACAGAAAGTTTCTAGTCAACCTGGAATATATTACCTACATAACATCATGGGCCAAGGAGTTTTTTGATTGCAATCAATATAGTGCACCCAGATTGATTGTCTGGGACTGTTTTAAAGCAGCACTAAGGGGCGAAACTATATCATTTGTTGCTAAAAGTAAAAAGATATCGGATAACAGCAACCTGGAGCTCAAGTGTGAGCTATCTAACCTTGAGGCTTTTCATGCCACCCAGATCCATCAAGGAGAGTTAGCTAATGATACTCTTCATAAAATATTAGTCCTAAAGACCGAAATCAACAGCTCATTAATTAGGAAAGCTGCAGAAACTTATGAATCAAATAAAAGAAGCCTATATGAATCTGGGGAAAATGTTGGTAGACAGCTAGCCCTACGTACACGTCAAAAACAATCTTATTATAATATAAAGATGATTGAGTACGAGGGCAGCAATACACGTCTACACATGAAATAATACGGGTCTTCAGGAAATATTATCAAAAGTTATATCAAAACGAAGATTTATATTCGGGCAGAGACCTAAAAACCTTTCTTAACAACTGGGTGTCAGAGATAGGTCCGAATCCACTGATTGAAGAATCAACTAAAGAAGAACTGGAAAGGGAAATCTCAATTACAGAATTGGAGCTGGCATTAGCGGAACTCGCAAATGGCAAAGCCGCAGGTCCTGATAAAATTCCCTTGGACCTTTACAAAATATTGGGCAAACAAATACTTCCGTATTTATTGGATCTTTTTTTAGGGGTCCAATATAATGCAATACCGCCTGAGTCTTGGAAATACACCAATATAGCGATTTTTGCTAAAAAAGGCAAACCCCCCAATTTTCCATCTTCATACAGGCCTGTATCTCTTATAAACTCCGACTCAAAACTATATGCCAGGATCTTAGCTAACCGGTTAAGTCGGGTGGTCGAGTCTCTTGTCTCCCCGTGGCAGCATGGTTTTATTCCTGGTAAGGGCACAACAGACCATACCCGTAGAGCTATTACCCTATTTGACATCATGGGCACCACGGGGGGCAGGATGTCGATGATCCTTCTCGATGCCGAGAAGGCATTTGACCGTGTCTCTTGGCAATTTATGTGGAACATTCTAGAACTGAATAACTTTGGGGATAAATTCATTAATGCTTTAAAGGCCCTGTACGTAGGCCCAAAGGCAAAACATAACATCTGTGGTTCTGAGTCGGAGGATAGAGAGATACAAAGAGGCACAAGGCAGGGCTGTCCCTGCTCCCCTATATTATTTGCCCTTTATATTAATCCCCTTATTTTAAAATTGCTTTCCTCACCTCTTATTCAACCTGTTACGGTGGGGCTTTTTTCGACCAAACTTTTGGCCTATGCCGATGACGTGGCAGTTTTAACAACAAACCCAACTGGGGCAATTAGTGAAATTGAATTATTTACTCATACTTTTGGTATTCACTCAGGTTATTCCCTTAATAGGGATAAAACAATGGTCCTATGCACAAATAATACGACATTTGAAAGCCCTTATAAAGTGAAAAGGGCAACATATGTAGGGGTCTGTATATCTCCCGATGTGTATGAAATCAACCATCTTAATTATACCCCTCTGATCACTAAAATAAAAGAATACCTTAGAAGAGTAGACAATTTACATCTGTCTATTATTGGAAGGGCTAACTACTTAAAAATGAATATCTTCCCAAAAATACTCTACCTGTTCCGACCAATTCCGCTACTGGCTGGAGGTAGTTTTATTAAGATTCTTGACTCCTCCATGTCTAAATTTATCTGGAGTTTTGGGAAGATCAGAAGACCCCTACCACTTCTAACCTTACCTCTAGGTAGGGGGGGTTAGCTATCCCTAATTTAACTTTGTATTTATGGGCAACACTCATTCAACATATGGGCCCTCTGTTAAACTCTACAATATCTACTCCAATAAATGGAGAATTTTATATTCCCTCCATTTATGAGCTTAGCCTGGGGACTAAATGTCAGGGGCTATTCTTGAGGCAGGTTGAACCATCGTACTTTAAAAAAATTAAGTTGAAAGTAATTACCGATGCATGGAAGGTTTGGAAATCTGTATCTAAACAACTAAATATTCCTAAATTCACAAAATATACCCCCTTGTGGAATAGCTCGATCCTCCCGCACTGCCTTAATGACAGTACATCTCGGAGGTGGGAAAATGTAGGTATCAAGACAGTTGCAGATTTTCTAAACTCAGGAAATACTACTACCTTTTACTGGCTACAACAGAAATATACTATTCCTGCTACGGATTTTCTTAAATATTTTCAAGTATTTACATGTATTCGTAACTATATTCCCAGAATAGAACTAAACAACATTCATCTTTTTTCAGTCATTGGAAAACGATCTACCAGTATAGGTAACATATATCAATTATTGATTGAAAATACTGGGGATGATCTGGAGCGGGTAGAGCAAGCTTGGGCTCTTAGGTTGGGTAATCCAAATATAAACATTGATTTTTCTTTGGCCCTATCATCAAAATTGTTTATTGCTTCCAATCTTAAAGCTCAATACTACAGAGTTCTATATAATTTATATTATACACCAGCAAAATTGTTCTCCTGGGGCTTGCGGGCTGATGACAACTGCCCAAGATGTGGACAACCTCAAGCAATTTTAATTCACATGTTCGCCGAATGCCCCAAATTAGATCTATTAAAAATGATGATAATGAGATTCTGGGCCCAGGTTTTTGGACGAAATTTCAGAGACTCAACAACCCTTTATGTGATTGGACACGATGACTCTTTGGGTCATAGTATTGAGGAGCAAAGGTCCATGTTTTTAGCAACTGCAATTTTGCGTATTATTCTTGCTGCTCGCTGGAAGGACCTAGAGCCACCTACATTTCAGATGTGGCTTGGTCGATTTCTGGCCACCTATAAACAGGAGATCTCAATCTATGGCACTAGGGGTAAAAAAACAAGACTTCTTGGAAATCAGATTTGGGCCCCAATCTCTAATTGGTTCACTAATATGAAGTCACCTGTCTTAGCTGTATCATCTTGATTTGATAGGGCTATTCTGTTTAATTTACAGCTTAACTAATTAATTTAATGAACTGTATAATGTTGGATATATCGAAAATTGTATTTCCTTTTTTTATTTTTATTTATTTATTTTTGTTTTCTTCTCGCTTCTTGTCTCTCTTCTATAATTACTATTTCCGTTATACAGTTGATTCAATTAATAATATACTTGACTACTTATTTTGAAGTCTCAATGTGTTTGAAATACTTTCAATATTTTTTGACAATGATGTATTACTGTATCTTTTTGTTGACTGAATGTTGCTTACTAAAAAAAAAAAAAAAAAAAGGAACGACTCACCCCTCGCGCAGTTGGTGGTCTATCACCTGTACAACTGTGAGAGGCATAATCCAGCAGATGGTGGACTGTCACTGCTGTGCCATCACCCCGAGTGCAGCGGAAAGACTGCCGCACTCGTAATCAGGCCCAAAGTCTTTATGTCCATCCATCCCCTAACTTCTCTCTTTGCCCTCCAAATTTATGGTTGCCCACCTTGATCATTAATATATTTATTCTGTTGTTTATCATTTGTTTCAATCGCTGGTCTGCAATTTCAGTCACACATCCCCCCACCTTAAAAAACGCCCCTTCATGCATCCTTTGTGTAGTGTACGATGTAGTGACGTGGAAGTCAGCAGTCTAGTGCCCTAGTGCATGTAATACACGATACACCCACCCACCACAGACGTCACTGTTCAGGTGACGCTGTTCCAATAAAAGTGGCCGAGCGCACGTGCTCTGGGTCAGTTCACTCACCATCAATCCAGTGTCTGTGTCACACTCTTTTAGCAATGTGGGCCTAGCGCCCACCATCTCTACATACATTACTGCGATGGAAAGGAACGTCTGAAACCCGGTTGAAATATCTTAAAGAAAAGCTGCACCCATCGCAACAGACCACCAATAGCAATAAATGTTGGGGCATTGGGGGCATATTATCAAGTGGGTTTATCTCCGCTTTTTTGGCTTTAAAAGCCAAGAAAGCGGAGATAAAATTATCTCCCTATTACCTAGCTGTCGCTAACACCAGTTAACGACAGCTAGTAGGAGATAGCGACCATCTTGGGCCCCACTTTGCATGTCAGTGATATTTATCACTAATGACATGCAAAGTGGGCGTGCCAAGATGTTAGCGACTGGAAACAGTCGCTAACATCGCTATCTCCTATTACCAACTTTAGGAGATATTCGCGCCAAGCGCGAATATCTCCAACAGCTAACACCTGCCCTGAGCAGTTCTTAGCCATGTTATCCAATGGGAGGTGGATAACATGGCTAAGAGCATTTGCTCGATAATACATGAATATCGCTGACTTCTCATCGATATTCATGCATTGCGGCCGATTTTTATCGCATTTGCGATAAACCTTGGTAATACCAAGGTTTATTTGCGGTAATAATCGCCGCAGCTCAGCGGTAAATTTTTGTCTCTAACCAAGCAATAGCGATAATTATCGCTATTGCTTGGTAATATGCCTCTATATTTTTAAGAAAACGTGTATTCGTTTATCTGCATCGATCTAGCATTGTGCTTCCCACATGCAAAATACAAACACAAATGCGCATTTGGACATGTTTTTTAGAGTGATTTGTCAACTCAAATAATCGACATCGAATGTAGGTTTTGACAAGACGTGCAGAGCTCTTCCAAATACTGCACATTGCTCCTGTTTTCTACAGAATCAATTCTTACATGTTAAGAAGCAAACTGCAAAAGACTCTATTACCATCAGAGTCGCAGATTGAAAATAAATCTCTCTGAGTGGCTCACTTGAGTGGATAGATTAGCTGCTTGCCCACAGGGAGAGCAGTTCAGCTTCTCGAGAAAAAAATAGCTTCGTTGTGCTAACAGGTTTGTTCTAGCTCAATGATGCCTCAATTTCAAAAGGTGTTAGATTCCTCCTGGCATGCCTGGAATTACTAATCATCTATGTGATGTGTGCTGAATGCATTTAACTTTATCTAGGGGTGAAGTGGAGCTTTCTTTGAGCATCAGCCTAAACAGAAATCTCGCCCTATTGTCATTTGGACAAGACTAAGGCCTGGAATGACTACCCTTGCACACAACGTAACACAGCAAGGCAACTAACTACCACTACTAAGATATGGCACACTTTTGCTCGCTCAAAGCACTGGCAGTCTTTAGGCAGCTTAGAGCCAATGCAGGCACCCTTCCGCCATGGTGCAATGGTGCCTGCGTTACAGGCAGGATTCTTTTTGTGCAGGAAGGGGCACCTTTCAGAACTAAAACAATCATTAAAGGCATATTACTATTTCTATGTGTGCTACAGAATGCAACACACAAGGAAAGATGTAGTAATAAGGAGACATTAAGATCTTGGGAAGGTGTACAATTTTGGCACAATCCCAGTTTCACTGCCTTTAGTAAATCCAAGTCTGCATCAAAAATACATGGATGGATGCATGAAAAAACTCCTGCACCAGCATGTAGCGCCTACCCAACATGGGGCCTCATTTATGAAAAGTGACGCATCGCTGCGTGAAAACAGTGATGCGTCACTTTTCACTGCACACTCCTTGCGACACCAATGATGCGTCATATTTAATGTATGACGCATCATGTCGCAAGGACGTACAGATACGTCAGTATTTCTGACGTATCTGTAAGCGCAAAAGTGACGCATTGCTGGAGTGTGTCACAAAAGTGACGCAACTCCAGCAATGCGTCCTTTCACATGGGGAAAGCCCCATGTGAATGGGCTTGCGTCAGTCTTACGCCTGCTGTGAGGCAGGCACAAGATTTTGACGCAACAGCATCCTAAAAGTGACGCAGTGAAATCTCATAGATGTATGCAATGCTAATCGGCTCAGGTGTGGTTTTTTAAATTTCAACTAGCTTTTTGCGTTGTGGAACTCCGTCCAAGCTTTCTAAATGGTACTGACATTACAAATAAAGTACCATTGCTGAGGAATGGGTTGCTCTTCTCTTGAATTTGCTTCAGCACCTCTGCAAGGACAGTTTCTGATGTTAATGTGTCCTTTATTCTGGCGTTGCACATGTCAAAGTCTTTCAAGCTCCTTGTGCTTTACCGTGAGGTGCTTTTCATGTTTCATACCCCAAAATTAAAGCTTATAAACGTCTTTGTCCTCTACTGAGCTTTATTTCACACAGTGTACACATTACCATTCAGACATTCAGTTTCTTCTCTCCAGTGTCATGGGTAAAGATCTCCCAAACAATTGGATCTTTGATGTTCTATTCTGCCCCAATAGCCTTCCCTGTGCAGATGAGATGACACAGTCCTCCTATTGTTGAGAGTTAGATGAGGACCTGCATGGCTCTCACATGAAAAAGAGCAATAAATACCAGTACTGCTCTCTGAAAATAATAGATGTGGTTTCTGGTACTAAAAATGAGCACTGTTTGATGTGGTGGAAAGTTACAGAAGGTTTCTACCATCAAAACCCCTGAATGCCTTGAAACTTGTAAAATAATCCACAAACTTTCTTTCAAGTCTGCAGGCCTCAATGAAAGTCCTAGTCAATAATAGAGAACCCAACGCGGAAATTATAGCTCTGCACCTCACGCTATTTTCATTTCTATCAAAGTCTTGCCATTGTTTGTTGCCTCTAGTTTCCAGATCCTTAATCAATAAAGCGAATGGAGGTGTGCCAGGTAATGAAGTCCAGTCAGTCTTGTTGTTTCAAAACCTTTATTTATACTTATTTTTCTCAACAGGACAAACAGTAGGAACTTCAGCAGGGCTTAAGGTAAAGTATTATAGAAATCCTGTTTCAGCGCGAAATCAGTGTTCTCAATCCAGCTTATGCTGCCGGATGGTTTGGGAATACCCAGGGCATCATCATGCCCATTGTCAAAATACCTTGTTAAGTATTCTCCTAGTTCAGCGTCTAGTGTCAAACATGTTGGCTGAGCTGTATGTGCTATTGTGAAAAAATAAGTATAAATGAAGGTTTTGAAACAACAAGATTGACTGGACTTCATTACCTGGCGCACCTCCATTCGTTTTCTCAATGAAAGTCCTGCCCTCCTCGCTAGGCATGCTGGATGCAGGAACTTAAACCTTAGTCTGGGGTCTTAGCCCGTTTTCGGAAAGATTGAGTTCATCAAGAACACACTTACTAAACCACAAACTGACATCAGACCACTTCTAAAGAAAATATGTAGTTGGACATACAGCATATTTTGTATGTTAAACTGCAACCAAAGGTGTCTAGAATTCACTAACTTAAATCGAGTCCATGGAGTCATGACACTCTCAAATGGAAAGTCCAGCCCTCGAACTCTATAGACAGTCAGTCCACAAACTCTGGCAGGGGATACAGCATGGATCCAAAGTTTCATTGTTCACAAACTATTTAAAGAGTCTGCAGACTTCGGGATGGGACTAAGCAGAGGTCAATGAGCTGCATAGTGCACAACCGCTATACAGAGACTGTGAATTATGGCGGTGGATCCATCATTGATCCACAAATTTCATGGTCAATAAACTCCTTGAGTTTGTGAGCTCTGTAGAGACTCTGCAAACTACAGCTGGGGGCCTAGAATGGATCTTCATTTGTGAAAATTCTGTAAACATGGTTCAGTGTCCATGAACCTTGAGACATGTCCGCAAAAGTCTATGCCTGTAAGGGTTCACAAATCCTAAGCAGAGTTTGGCGACGCTGAGCAAAAAACATATTTGATTTTACTTTGTAAGTAAAGAGCTAGGTGATGGAGACTCCTGGGTGCCCTACCTAGGCCTGGGAGCAGGGTGTGTCCCCCACACCCTTAAGTTTTTTGTTGAACCTGTCAGCCTTAGTGTGGTCTTCCTCCAAACATTTTGTCTTACCCCTCCTGTTTTTTCTGAATTCGTTTTTGTTGGCACACTTTACCACGGCTAATCAGTGCTAAAGAGCTTGGGCTCTCTCCTTTAAACATGGTGAAACTGTCTTACAACTAATTGGCACATTTAATTCACTTGTATGTCCCTAATAAAATGGTACTGCATGTATACTGGGTCTGTAAATTAAATGTTACAAGTGTGCCTGGAGCACTGATGATGCTACCTTCTTAAGTAACCCTTTAAAATGTCCCTTATGCTCAGTTTTAAATTGCCAATTATATATGGCAAACTAAACATTTTGCCAGGCCTAAACCTTACTTTTTAATAAATGTCACTGGGGGTAGGCTCTAACACCCCATAGGACTGGGTGCAAAGTGTTAAAAAAATTGGACATGTTCCTTTATGTTTTGCATGTCCTGTTAGTAAAAAACTCCTAAATTCGTTTTTTACTACCTTGAGACCTACCTCTCCATAGAATAACATTGGGTTAACTTATTGCATTTACTAAATGATAACTTTCAATTCGAAGCAGGTAGAAATATTGAGTTTGGTCTTTATCGAATTATAATCTAAAAACCCTCTTTATTGGTGAAGATGGATTTTAAGTCACAATTCTGAACTTGCCACATTTTGAAAGCTAGTATTTTCTTATCCCAACCATTTGGTGTGTGCAACTCGGATCCTGGGTCACATGGCTAGGTTTAGCTGGTAACTGGTCCATGTCTATTTCTCACAGAGAATGAGTCAGAGGGAGAATAGGTGTTGGCAGAATAGGACTTCTCTGACTTGATAAGGGGTGGAACTGTCACCTACCACACTTGCAGATCACAAAGACTCTGCCTTAGAACACTCACAAAGGGTTTCATTCTAGTCTTTTGTGCCCCCAGACAAGCTGGGGCCAGTACAGGGAGGTAGGAAATTCTGAACACCTTTGGGGTTGGAAACCTCTAGAACCATCTCCAACTTCAAAGTTAGCACCAAGTATAAATTCTTGTTTATTTTGTAGTTCCACACTCTATCCACCACGTTTCATCTCATAATAGACATCCTCAGGGGTAGAAAAGTATACAGTAAATGAATTAATCCTAAAAAAACAATCTGGTATATGTATACATTAAAACAATAGATGACCCTTATATAGGGCACCCAGTGTCAAGTGACGAAAAAACCAGATTGTGAAAAAAGTAACTGATAGAGAAATAAAGTGAATAAACCAAAGAACAACCTCTATTTGTCACTTGTTTCTAAAATACATCCATGACTGAATGCAAAACACTTCAAAAAAGGAAGTTAGAAGATCAGCCATACCAAATGTGGGATTCGCCACAGGGCAGGGTCAGTGGGCAGGCTCTTCATCCATATTCCGAAGGTAATCAAGCCATTGTTAGCAGGCAAGCACTCGATTGACCCCCTTCCGAAAGTCTTCCTTTTGTTCATTTATTTTTTTGGCCCCATTGGACTAGAGATAGGGGGGCTACGCTGTTTTTTTTCGGGACTCTTGCAGGAGCTGTCAAAATCTCCTGCAAGAGTCCCGTGGACCGATGGGCCAAACTACAGAAAAGACTCCAGCGCATCCAGAACGCTTCAGCTCGACTCGTCCTGGACATCCCCAGACACAGCCACATCTCCGCCCACCTGAGGGACATGCACTGGCTGCCAGTCAGCAAGAGGATCATGTTCAGACTCCTCACCCACGCACACAAGGCTCTCCACGACTTAGGCCGGAGTACCTCAACAAACGCCTCACGTTCTACACGCCAACCCGCCAGATCCGCTCCGCCAGCTTCGCCCTTGCCAACGTCCCACGGGTCCGCAGAGCCACCACCGGAGGAAGATCCTTCTCCTACCTGGTGGCAAAGACTTGGAACACCCTCCCCATCCACCTGCGATTCACCCAGGACCATCTCTCCTTCAGGAAGCTCCTCAAGACCTGACTTTTCGAGCAGTAGCAGCCCCCCTTCCAGCACCCTAAGACCCTAGCGGGTGAGTGGTGCGCTTTATAAATGTGATTGATTGATTGATTGATTGATGGGACAACTTTGTTTATCCACCCCACCTCCCCAGAGTGGGTAGGTCTGAGACCCCCCCGATAAGGACAAGGGTCCTAGGTACCTCTGCCCTGTCCCCTTTTACCTCCTTTCTTTAAAAGTTCCAGGACACAGGGACTGGGTCCCCATGTCCTGTAATGACAGCCGCAATGTTTTCTTTCTTGTTGCAGCCAGCCTAAGAAATCACCCAGTCTTGCCGGACCACTACATTTTACAGAACCAAACCAGCCAACGGGGAAAAAAAAGCCATCTGACCAATCTGATGACTCTTTTATTTGAATTCACGATCCAACAGAACTTCAGCTGGGCCAAGTTTCTAGGTATCTCCATTTTTTAAGCTTAAATTTCTCAAAATCGGCTGAACAGATTAACATCAAATCACAAAAAGCACACTTTCTCTGTAAAAATCTAGGTTTCTGCCAAATTGGGTGTTAATCTGTTCAGCCATTTTTCTGTATTGTTGTTCAACATCTTTTATGGATATTACTTGGGGAAAAAGTGTTTTGGGATCAATTCTTTTTCTCAGCCCATGCTTGACAGATCACCCAAAAACGTTTCAGGAAGGAGCTGAAGTGGATGAACTTTTTTGGGAAATTTTCTTCAAGATTCATCACAGCAGCAAAGTTATTAGAAAAAGAAAACAAATAATGTGCAAAATAAAAATGGACTAGGATGTGTTTGTGAGTAATTACCAGTGGCTGAGATTAATTCAAGTATTCCATCCATAACGTTTTTGTATACTTCAGTGTAACACTCAAAGTGGGATGAGAATATCCAGATGTGGAGCCTGTGAACACTATGCCACTTGAACCAAGCTATGTCTAACTGATAAGCCCTAACAAGGGCGAAACCTGTCTTTCGTTGCCTGTGTTCCGGTTCAGAGAAAACCTGACGTGGCAGTTTGGGATAGACTGTTCCTATTGGAGCAGGGTCAATACTAACTTGCATATGGCTGGGTCCAAACTGAGTGTTCATGGTGTGCAAAATAATGGTGGATTGAGATCCAGCACTGAGCAATTGCTTGTGGCTGAGATTAATTTCATAATCAACAAAAAAGAAGTGCAAGTGCTGCTACCTAGTTAATTGCCCTAGTTTTTGGCAAAACATCTGAAATCATACCAATGTTTTTATGATCAAAAAGAATCGTTTTTTTTATTTTTGCTTGAGTCAATTATTCATTTTAGACCTTTTTTGAAAAAAAAATGTTTTTACAAAGTTTATATTTTAAGACCTTATGTACAACATAGAAGAAAAACAACATTTAGTCATATTCATATTTACAATAAACATTCTAAAAACATTCCAAAGTATATCTCATCCCACAGTCAATCATACAACTTTCATACCACAAAAATACATACAACAGACAGTGCAAAAAACATATACATTATTTTCTGGTTGGAATACAAATATTCACAACAAAGCCATAGACATTTCTTATGTTCAACAGAAACCTGTTTGTATTTTTAAGATTTTTACTTATTTCAGGCTTTAATAGTCTACGCGTTTCGAACTCAATCAGTTTTGAGATCTCGTCAGAACCATAGTCTGTGGAAAAGAAAAAAAGAATTTTCTTGATTTCAACTTCCCTTTTCAACAGTGCACTGCCTCTACCAATACTGCAAGCTCCTTTATCTTACCTCTCAATCAAAGAAACCAGAGGGAATAGGGTTGTCCCCGTCGCCAGCACACATCTAATGTAAAAGTATATATGACATGTGGTCAACAACCAGCTTCATATTCTTAACTCTTAGTCACCCATTAGATCACTAAGTCTCATTAAACTTACTTTTTATTGAATGTCCATATCCAACTTGTGTTGTTGAGGTAGCCTGGAATTCCTGTTTCTAGTGACAAAGGGGAACTGATCAGTAACGTTTTTGGTTCTCCAATGCACATTTGTTTGTATAAAAAGGCTATGTGCTAGCGCTTACCTTCAATGAAGGTTTGGGATTTTCGGGCTGTGGATTCGGAGCCTTAGCCTGCGAGTCTAAAATGAAAGATTTTGGTCTCATTATCTATTTCAGACATATCCCTCACTGCCGTCCTGCTGGGTTCTTTTTGTTGATGGCAAGTTAGCTTCTTATCTTCGTCCGACGAGGCCGTGTATGTCTTCACCGTTTGTTTTGAAGAACCGCGCCTTAGTCGCGTCTGCTTCCGGGTCCGCAAAGGATCTAGGGGAATGTAGTTTGGTCTCTTCTCACTCCCGTTATATGTCCAGAAATAGCGCTCGTGAAAAATTCCTACGGGACCCTTTGATTGTAGAATCAGTTGTATTTGATATCCATTTCTTAAATATTCACAATGATGTTCAATGAAGACATTGATGTTTATTTTATCTTTTAGAAAGCAGTATTTCTCATACGCATTTTCAGGCTGATATCTCGTTTATTGCTATTGCGTCGTATCTCAATGTGGTGCAATGCATTTTGGTGAAGGTAGTCTGGGAAAGTGAAGTCGACCCCATTGAAAAACCAACATATCACGATGTGCGAACAATTCTAAATGCTTTTTGGCATTTTGATGATAACACTCCTTATGCTACAATTGTGAGTGGCTTGCCAGTCCAGTTAGATGGATTCCTCAGGCATTGTCGGATTTGTAATTAACCCCTTCGAAGCTAATGACGAGCTGGGCTCGTCATGGCGCTTACCTGCCGTGCGCTGATGACAAGGCCAGCTCGTCATGAAATAATGTAAAACAACAATTTGCAGCACAGGACGGGAAAACGCCTAGCAGCCATGTGGTTAAAACAAAGATACATATTTTTCTGTGGTGCTATTCTGGGTAAGCCTATGTTAAGGAATGATCTAAACATTTTAGTGGGTTAGGAGTCTTATAATTTTATCTTTTTTAACAAAAGAGGCGGCTGTCAATGTTGGGAGAATTTGATTCATTGTTATTACAGAGACTCTATAGGAGTGGAGACCGTATTTCAGAGTTTGAACATTTCTGACATCTCATTTAATCCTGATATTGCCGTGTTAAATTTGACTATTAACATTGCTTCCATTTTTGTCAGTTTTGCTTCGAGATCTCCGCCCCTTGCATAATTTTCCACTTTTGCAATTACTGTCCAGACTAAATCAGTCTCTTTGTGTTGTTTTTCCCTCCAGTGGTTCACTAAGGGTGCTGTTGCCACATTGTTTCGGATTCGTGATTTATGTTGTTGTATCCTTAGCCATATTTCTTGGTTTGTTTCTCCAATGTAAACTAGGTTACATGGGCATTGAATCCCATAAACCACATAGCGCGATTTACAATTCGAAAACCTCCCATGTTTCCAGCTTATCCATTACATGTTTTGTTTACTTCGATATGACACTGTGACACCCTAAATGGGACTGGCATGCCCAGAAGTGACCCAATGCACCCTGTGCCATACACCATGCACACTTGTGTTTGGGCTCACAGAGGACCTGGCC
The DNA here is from genome assembly GCF_964263255.1 of Lissotriton vulgaris. NCBI lineage: Eukaryota > Metazoa > Chordata > Amphibia > Caudata > Salamandridae > Lissotriton > Lissotriton vulgaris. Next base: position 1,483,469,245 of record NC_141687.1, read on the forward strand.
TGGCAGTTTGGGCAGACCATTCCTATTGAAACAGGTTCAAAACTGATTAGCATATGGCGGGCTCCAAACTGAGGTGGCAGGGTGTGCAAGATACCAATACAATGGGATGAAGGCCCCGAGAAATTACTTCTGGATGAGATTAATTCAAGCATTCCATCCATCACTTCTTTGTATACATCATTCCCATTGAGTCAGAGACATGGTGATATAGTTAGATTCACACACAGGGACCTCTGTTCGGACACTGCTGCTCACTGACAGGCATAATAAGAGTCCCAAACATGCTCACTGTCACTAAATTAATGAGACACAAATTAAAGCAATGGCTGTGTCACACAGAGTTATACACGGGACATATGTGAGCTCACTGCCACACATTCAATGCACAATGAGGAGTACACTAAGGGGCCTGAACATTCTCAACCATCATTGACTCAGTGACACACCAATACCAAGGCACAGTGATGTAGTCAGAGTCATATAGAGGAACATGTGTTTTCTCACTGCCTCTCACTCAGACACACACCCAGAGGCACAGGGAGGTACATGAACATGTATACAGTGGCTGACTCAGTTACACATCAGTGGAGTCAAATGCAGAGTGACCTAATCAGAGTAATGCCCAGGGACCTATGTTACCACACCAATTCTCACTCAGACATGCCATCATTGGAATATTGAGGGTCTTGAACATGCTCACTTTTAGAGGGTCAGTGTTAAACACTAATTTAGTCAAAAGCACAGACACATCGTGAAAGTCACACACACAAACCTCTACTTGCACACTGCCACTCCCTGAGACACACAGTGAGGGGCACGCTGAGAGACACAGACATTCTTACCGTCATTGAATCAGTGACTCCCCAATGGAATGGAAGGCACAAAGGCGTAGCCACAGTCACACAGAGGGACATGTGTTCACCAACTGCCACTCATTCACATTAACACACTGAGAAGTCCCCTGAGAAACCTGAACATTCTCACCATCATTGAGTCAGTATTACGATACACCAACTGAGTGAAAGTCACAGTGACACAGTCAGAGTAACAATTAGGAGCATGTATTTGCTTACTGCCTCTCACTCAGAAGCACACTGATGGGACAGTCTGAGGGACCTAAACATGCTTACTGTCATTGAGTAAGTGGTGCACCAATGAAGTGGAAGTTACAGTGATGGAGTCAGAGTCACATGCAGGGGCAAAATATGCTCACAGTCACTCATTCAGATACACATTGAAGGACCTGAACATGCTCACAGTCATTGACTCATTGACACTGCAATGGAGTGAAAGGCAGAGTGACAAAAGCAGAGTCACCCATGGAGACACGTGCTCACCCACCACCACTCACTGAGATGAATACTGAGGGACAAAGTGAGGGACCTGAACTCATTCATCATCATTGACTCACACTGATGGAGTGAAAGGCACAATGGTGTAGACAGTCACACAAAAGCATGTGTGTCTGCACACCACCACCCACTCAAACACACACTTAAGGCACACGTAGGAACCTGTATATGCACCCCATCATTAACTCAGTGTAAAACTAATGGGGTCAAAAACACAGTTACTAAACATGTTTTATATAATTCTACATAAGAGATTTTGAAGATTAAAGGAATTTACATTCTCAACGCATTGCTGTAAAAGAATTGAAAATAAGTAATATGTGACAACAATGTAAATTCAGAGTCATTTTACATTTAACAATTTAATTTAACCTTTCCATTTTTTTATTAGAAAAGAAAGACATTCCCTGGAAAAAATACATAATTATAACTGAGCTATGTTTCTGACTGAAATGGCTAAAACCACTGAAATTTGCCAAGTATGGTTTTATTGGGCTCGGAGAGTCCTTCACTTGGTGATGGATGTGTTGTTCACCTGCCCTCAGTGCCCCAACTTTACTGATATCTGGGTCACTAATGCTGATCTTCATTCATTGTCATGGATGAACACAGGTCATTCACATGCGCATGAAATAGACCTGTACCACGGATTGTGTTATTGTTGGATTGGGGGAGGCCCCTCATAGAGGTAAAAAGCTGCTGCCTTTACCAGGAGTTAACCTCACCAACGTGTTAGAAATAAATATTAATCAAATGAGACTTGCATACACGTATTAGAATTTCACTTTGCAATGCATTCAAAACACTGCTAAGAAACTGCATAAATAAATCACATGTAGGGAAAATGTGCTTGCTTATAACGGGAAAGAAAATTAACGTGAAGTGAAAAATGCAGTATGCTACCATTTTCAATGTGTTTCTGTAACTAGATCCAATTCATATTTTGTTTTGACTCTTGCTCACAGCTAAATAGATGTTTAATTACAATATTTTGTCTAGCACTAGCATCCTACCGAAGAATGTGCTGACTTTAAGATAATATTCTTTTGCTTCTTCACACCACATTAGTTCACTCTGATTGGTGATGAATTTGCTGTTGCTTATAATGAAAAGACTGTTAGAATAAAGAACAAGTGAGATATATAATATGTATGCTTAACCAGGACACTGGAGTTAGAATTGTTGCCTTACATTTGACTGGCCCTTTGTCTTCACAACAGGATATTGGTAGCAGCTAACAGCAGGTATGAAGGTTCTCATGCAAACTTTCTCCTATGTATCTGAAACTGCAACACTAGTTTAACTATGAACCAACGTGAATGTTTTCTTTGGGAATCAGGAGGAGAAGTAACGGATGGCTGAAGATGATCTAAACCTACTAAACTTCTAAACATTATTTGTGTACTACATATTATAATCGAGTGCTCCTAACTAGAGGAGAGACTTTAATATGAAATGAAATGAAATGAAATGAAAAGAGCATTTGTAAAGCGCGGTAGCTACCCTCAGGCGTCCTAGCGCTGCAGACATCGTGCTGAGTACACAACAGTGCAGGCTATTCTGGTTTGTTGAAAAGCAGGGTTTTTAAGAGTTTGCAGAAGGTGGTTAGTTTGGGCTCAGATCTGAGTTGGATAGGGAGGGAGTTCCAGAGTCTGGCCGAGTTGAGGGAGAACGAGCGGCCTCCACATCTTGCTCTCTTGAACCTCGGTGTTACGGACAGAAAAGAAGATCCGGATCTGAGCTGTCTGTGTGGGTGATAGGCTGTTATCAGAGTTTGGTTAATGCACATTGCTTTACAAATTTGCTCTATTCTCATCCAGACCTCTGTCCTTACTACTGGAAGCTATTGCTGACAGGGATTTTACACTCCTTTACTTTGACTATTGGTACAGGGAGATGTTCTTCTTTCATTTGATCACTGCTATTGCTGTGATTATTCTTCTATCTCTGACCTTATCTTCACAGTTGCCACTGAAGCTGTGGGAAACTCGGCTAAGTTTTCAGAAGGACTCTTTATGGGAAGTTGAATGCCTTAACTATGCTCCGAGAATCTTGTTCTTTTCCAGAAAAGCCTTTCATGGGTTTCTATAGGGTAGGTTAAGCTTTCTCAATAGTTAGGGACTGATTCCATTATGAAACACTTTGTTGAGTTATGCTGTCACTAATCAAACCGTTTCTGTAATTGTACTAATATAATAAAAATAACAAAACCGTACTAATCCTTTAGAGATAAATAAAGGTTTTAGAAACGTCTTCAACATGATATCGTGGATCCCAGTTGTAAGTTTGGGGTGCTTGACTTAAGACTGATACTGATCAATCCTTGGGCGCTAACAAACGCAGTGGTGGCATCATACTGTGTAGTGATCAATAGAAGTGAAAAGATCCTTTTTAGGTCTCGCTGAGTCAGTGCATGTGCTTCTCTGCAAGACATTTAGTAGGTGAGTTTTCAAAGTGCTACCCCGCACTTTAGCTGGCCTAGCGCTTGCGTTCACACGAGTGTGCACTCGCGCAGCCGCCATCTGTTTTTCACGGGTCATTAAGTGCACCACTCGGCTGCACGTCTTGTGGCTCCTGCCATGTCTGCTTTTGACCCTCGCGTGCGCACCACTCGGCCGCAACTCTTGTGGCTCCTGCAATGTCTGCTTTTGACCCTCGCGTGTGCGCACCATTCGGCCGCACGTCTTATTTTATAATGCCAAGGAGCATTGAGATAAAAGGTCTGACTTGTTTTGGGTATAGGTGGATTATTGTCTTTTATGACAGAAAACTCATACAGAGCACCACAAACACTAGTCATGTGAACCGCTGTGTGAAACAAAGTATATCGGTGCACATATTATCAGCCGCACCCCTTATTACAATGGCCATGCTTTTTGGAAAGGATCCTTAGTTTGACTTCTTTGGTCACTCCTCTTTGAGAGAACCCTTCACCACCTTTTTCAGCCCACTTAATGAACTTCCTGCTAGAAAACTCACCTGACGTCTGCTTATTGTACTGGGTGCGTGCACCAAGGAAGTGCTTTATGTGGGAGAATTGGGTGCTCCGTAAACGGCGGTACACATTACAGGTAGAAAGAACGGTTGTTGGCTCCTGGTTGCAACTAAGGGAGTGGAGGGTCGCAGACAGGCCCATGGTAATCCAGCCCAACTATAAACTAGTTGCCTGCAAAGGCTGCCTCGTGCTCATCTGCTGTATAGAATCATGCCGTTTTGGAACAGTTCTAATGCTGGGTTCTAGGTGCATGCTGGAGCAAGGCCGCACCCCACACACATCAAGTGTATTCAGCGCCCTCTCCAAAACTTTTTTTGCAGGCCATACTGCAGTGCGCACGCGGCCCTCAAACACATTTTAAAACAAGTTGTTTAACCAAGGATGCATCATTTTTTTTAAAAAGAGGTAGCTCCAAGGCGGGGCGGGGGCAGTGTCATGGGGACTGTGTCATGGGGACTGTTGTGCATAGGGACACTTATTGTCTCTACCTCTTTCAACTCACCCCACGGACAGCACAGAGTCCTGCAGGAGAGCACAGTTCCTGTACCTCTCTCCTACATTTGTGAAAAGTCCGACACCTGCAGTGAAAGGTCCCGAGCCAAAAAGCAGGTATTTCTCTGTTGATCGGATCCCCAGCGAGTGTTTAAAGACATTCAAAATAATATATTAATTTCCCAATTGAAAGTTTTAGGATCCCAGAATGTAGTTGTGACACTGACACCCTCTGTCTACAATATTGATGTTATAAACGAGTAAACTGATACCTGAGGGATGCTTGAGAAAAATAGGTACGTCTTCCTCAAATAAAAAGGAAAGAGCCCTACTGTCCTGACCAACTTCTGAAAACCTCGAGCAGCATAATTCATGCCTGGGAGTAAAACACCAGTGTCACCCTCCAAGCAGTACCAGTGTACTCTTGCTTCCTTTTGCAGCATGGACCTAGGAGTACAAGAGTACTTTCAGGGCTGGCTTTAGCGCTGGTGGACCCCGGTCCGACAATCACATTTAGTGCCCCCACGTCCCCTGACCTCCGCCTCGGATTCTCTCACTACCACCTGCAAAAGTACCCTCATCTCTCATATCATAAGATATTGCTAAACACAGTGCCCCCTGAGGTCACAATGTACCCCTGAGGTCACAGCGCCCCCCTCACAGGTCAGCGCCCTGTGCGGTCGCACTGCCCTAAAGCCGGCCCGGAGTACTTTACTCTTTAGACGTGCAGGTCCTGAGCTGGGTGATATTATCGCACTCTCTCCTCCCCTCGTTCCCTCTCCACTTCCAGTATGAGCTTCTCTGTCCCAAGTTGTCAGCCACTATATACAATTCATCTCAACTTTTCTTTCTCCTTCGTGTCTCACTGTCCTTTCTGTTACTTGTTTGTTTTTTCCAGTCTCTCTGGTTTGCTTTCTAATAGCTGTGAGCTCTGTTCTGTTTCTCGTCTCTTCCTGTTTTCTCTTCTCCCAGACTGTCATTTTTTACCACCCCTTCTATGTTGCTCTCCACTCTCTTCATTTGTTCCACTTTCTGAAACCTGTTTCTGCCAGTTGGCTTCTACCCATGTCTTTTTCTGTCTCACTTATTACTTTTCCTTAGATACACTGCTTCCAGTCATTCTGTAGACCTAACATATTCTCCTCTTCATTATCTTAGCCAATCATTCTCTTGTTCAATCATTTTTTTTCTTTTCTCCCTTGTTCAATCCTGCTGTCTGCCCTCTCCATTCTTCCCTTCCTTTCCCTTCATTTATCGTCCTGCTGCAGACTCCTAATCCGCTTCCTTACCTTGACCTCTTTTACTATATCTCACTTCTGACACTCTAATTTCTTCTTTTCCAACGTAAGGGCACATAGGTGCAAAGATGAGCATCCCTTTGATATGCCTCAGCACACCCGATGTTTTCCGCTCCCCACCCGATGTGTCTTTCTCCGCACTCGCTATATTACAAAAACACTTTTGCGCTTTTTTCTTTTCAAGGGGCTCTCTGCAGAGCACCCTTCATTGTTGAACATTATTCAATATATTTCAGGCTTTACAGTGCCACTTCTGACGGCAACCTTTATCCATAGTGTAGTCACAAGGTGTCTTTGGCATAGCATCATTCTTTAAAGTGTGAGTAATCATATTAATACTCCTGTGTTCAACAAATGCCTAACACTACCCTTTGATAAGCCTAAACTGCTTGTCCATACTACCACAAACAAGCATTGGCATAGCCAATAGGTCTCGCCTTTGGGACCTTATAAGTGTTTAGCCAAGCAACAGTTGGTGGTGTTGCACCAATGATATTGTGCTGCATAACTAAATACTCATAAGGTCCCAAAAGCGAGACCTATTGGCTATTCCAAAGCTTGTTACCTGTGTCACAGGAGCTAGGCCTACAGGCTCACTCATTTAAAGTTTTGCTACTGTATGCTGAATTCAACTTTGACCTACATCAATTTGGTGTGTAGTGCTGTGCAGTGCATGTGTGATATACACATGCTGAGTATATTTGTGCCCGTGAGTGGTACAATACAGGGATAATGCAGTGCCATGAAGTGCTTTTTATCGTATGCAGGTCCTGGTTATATCAATCAATCAATCAAGAGTATTTGTAAAGCATGCTACTCACCCGCTAACATCTCAAGGCGCTGGGGGGGGGGCTGCTACTGCTCGAAAAGCCAGGTCTTGAGTTGCTTCCTGAAGGAGAGATGGTCCTGGGTGAGTCGTAGGTGGATGGGGAGGGTGTTCCAGGTCTTGGCCGCCAGGTAGGTGAAGGATCTTCCTTCCGGTGGTGGTTCTGTGGATCCGTGGGACGATGGCGAGGGCGAGGCTGGCGGAGCGGAGCTGGCGGGTTGGCGTGTAGAACGTGAGGCGGTTGTTGAGGTATTCGGGGCCCAAGTCCTGGAGAGCCTTGCGTGCGTGGGTGAGGAGTCTGAACTTTATCCTTTTGCTGACGGGGAGCCAGTGCAGGTCCCTCAGGTGGGTGGAGATGTGACTGTGTCAGGGGATGTCCAAGACGAGTCGTGCTGAGGCGTTCTGGATGCGCTGGAGTCTTTTCTGTAGTTTGGCTGTGGTCCCAGCGTAGAGGGTGTTCCCGTAGCCCAGACGGCTCGTGACGAGGGCCTGGGTGACCGTTTTCCTGGTTCCTGTGGGGATCCAGCAGAAGATCTTATGGAGCATGCGGAGAGTGTTGAAGCAGGAGGAGGTAACAGCGTTAACTTGCTTGGCCACCGTGAGGGAGGAGTCAAGGATGAAACCCAGGTTCTGTACGTGGTCCATGGGCTTGGGTGGGGGGCCCAGAGCAGGGGGCCACCAGGAGTCGTCCCAGGCGGAGATGGATGGGCCGAGGAGGAGGACTTCCGTCTTGTCTGAGTTCAGTTTCAGGCGGCTGAGCTTCATCTAATCTTCATTCTGTCCTGGAAGCTGGCTCTGGCGGAGGTGGGGTCGTTGGTGAGGGAGAGGATCAGTTGGGTATCGTCGGCGTAGGAGATGATGTTGAGGTTGTGCTTGCGTGCGATGGCTGCGAGGGGGCTCATGTAGACGTTGAAGAGGTTGGGGCTGAGCAAGGAGCCTTGAGGTACGCCGCAGATGATCTTAGTGGCTTCTGCGAGGAAGGGCGGGAGACTTACTCTTTGGGTTCTGTCGGAGAGGAAGGAGGTGATCCATTCCAGGGCCTTTCCTTGGATCCCGGCGTGGCGGAGGCGGGTTGTCAGGGTGCAGTAGCAGACCGTGTCGAACGCAGCCGAAAGGTCGAGCAGGATGAGGGCGGTGGTTTCTCCGTTGTCCAGCAGGATCCGGATGTCGTCGGTGGCCGCGATGAGGGCGGTCTTGGTGCTGTGGTTCGCTCGGAATCCGGACTGCGATGGGTCGAGGGAGCCGTTCGTCTCCAGGAAGGTTGTCAGCTGTTTGTTGACGGTTTTCTCGATGACTTTTGCAGGGAAGGGGAGGAGCGAAATGGGGCAGAAGTTCCTGAGGTCTGAGGGGTCTGCAGTGGGTTTCATCAGGAGGGCGCTGATCTCTGCGTGCTTCCAGCTCTCCGGGAAGGTGGCGGATATGAAGGAGTTGTTGATGATGTCCCAAAGTTTGGGTGCGATGATGGAGACAGCTTTGTTGAAGATGTGGTGTGGGAAGGGATCGACTGGGGAGCCTGAGTGGATGGTGTTCATCGTGTGGGTGGTGTCTTCCGTGCTGACCTGAGTCCAGGCGCACATGGTGGTGGTGGGGGGTGTAGGTTCGGTGGTGGGGTACGTGTTCTGAGCGCCGAAGGTGTCGTGTATGTTGACGATCTTACGGTGAAAAAAGGTGGCCAGAGAGTTGCAGAGGTCTTGAGAAGGCGCGATGTTGTTGTTGCTGGCGTTGGGGTTGGAGAGCTCTTTCACGACGTTGAAGAGTTCCTTGCTGTTGTGGGAGTTGTTGTCCAGTCGTTCTCTGAAGGATGACCTTTTGGTGGTAAGGATCAGCTGGTGGTGTTTGCGGGTGGCATTCTTGAGGGCTGTCATGTTGTCCGATGACTGGTTGTGGCGCCAGGCTTTCTCGAGGTCACAGCAGGATTTCTTGGAGTCTTTGAGATCGTTGGTGAACCACGCAGCTTTCTTGCTGTTGAGGTTACTGGGAGGGTTTTTCAGTGGAGCAAGGGTGTTGGCGCAGTGGTGATCCACTGTGTGAGGTTGCGGGCTCCTTCGTTGGGGTCCGTGGTGTTGGTGGGAGGGTTTAGGCGCAAGGAGGTGGTGAGTTGGTCGGTGGTGATCTTGCTCCAGCATCTTCGGGGGGTTTGTTGAGGTCGGTGGTGGGTCGTTGTTTTCCTGAAGTTGAAGTGTACGCAGCTGTGATCGGTCCGGTGGAGCTCGGTGGTGTGGCTGAAGTAGATGTGGTTGCTGGAGTAGAAGACAGGATTGAGCGTGTGGCCGGCATACTGGGTGGGGTGTTGACCAGTTGCTTGAATCCGAAGTTGGCGAGGTTGTCTAGTAGGGCGGTGGTGTTGTTGTCCTGGTCGTTCTCCAGGTGAGGTCTCCTAGGAGGATGTAGTCGGGGGAGGCAAAGGCGAGTGGGCTGATAAAGTCTGTGATGGCCTCACTGAAGTGTGAGCGTGGTCCCAGGGGTCTGTAGATGAGGGTTCCTCTGAGGGTGGTCTTGGGGTCGGTGTGAATGTGGAAGTGCAGGTGCTCTGCGGTGGCGAGGGTGTCATCGGTGTTGGTCGTGATGCGGATAGCGTTTCTGTGAGCGATGGCGATGCCTCATCCGGTCTGGTTGATGCAGTCCCTCTGGATGATCTTGTAGCCGTCCGGGATGGCAATGGCGATGTCTGGGGCTGAGGAGGCGTTCATCCAGGTTTCCGTGAAGAAGGCGACGTCTGGTGCCGTTTTGTCCAGGAGGTCCCATAGTTCGACGGCGTGCCTGTGGATGGAGCGGGTGTTGAGCAGGATGCGCTTGAGGTGGTTGTTGTTGGCGGCTGTTTTGGCTGGCGCGGTGCAGGACCGAGTGCAGGTGATGTATATGAGGTATATGTGTGCCTGTGAATGGTACAATACATTGAAGACTATGGGTTCTACTTTAAGAGACCTATGGATGACTGGAGGAACAGGAGGAGGAAGAGGAATCCTCCCAGACACATTTGTATGTTGATTCATTCCAGTAAGCTGGGTGGGACACACTGGAGGAAGGGAGAGCCAGGGTCTCCAGTGCACTTCAAAGGGTGCTGTTTGATTCAGAGAGAGCAGTCAATGAGAAGGGACCTGGGCACATCTCAGGAAGGAGATGAGGCAGAGAATAATAAAAGAGACAGTATGAGGCCTTGGGGTAATCTTTTGATACACACATCCCAGTGGTTGACATCCCGAAGTGAACCTCTAGTCACTCCCACGTCCTGTGTTGGGGCGCTATCAGTTTTTGAGTAATTTCTGTTATGACAGACTGCTTTCTGTTACAAGAGGAAACAGAGGAGATCTTACTTCGAAAGGAAGCAGAAACTGAACATAAACTTCTAAGACTCAGACTGTGGTAAAATTAAATTACCTATACTTAATTTATGCGGTAAAGTTCAATAAGAATAACTCATAAAAATAAGAGGCAAAATCCGTGATATTTGAGGTTTTCAAAAGGGGTTTTTATTCCTTAAAAAGGAATTGGGTATTTGGCTCGAGCCAAGGTGGCATACCATTCCGTCACCACGTAGGTTCGGGAAGGGACTGACAGACAACATTTTATTAACAATCATTCATATATATAGTCAATGCATTACAGTAATGTCATATTGCAGAAGGCGTAACAGCTGAGAGGAGAGATAAGAATACATATACGTAATAAAAAGGCGTTACAATAGGCGTGCATGAAGGCGTGAACTAGAAACAGCATTGACATGATGTCACAAGTAGGTGGATCCATCTGAGAATCCTGCAGTGTCAGCAGAAATACATGGCAGAGATGCGCGCGCAGCAGCATGACGTGTAATTTACGTGTAACTGGAGGGTGAAGGGGGACTTGACTTTTAGCCCTACATGTGGAGACAGAAGTCTGGGATGTCAGATCAACCTAATCCCAAACTGTATCTAATATCTCATGTTTAAGGAACTATATTATCTGGAAGGAAAGGTCTCTCGGGCAGAGGCTATTCTATACTAACTGGGAGTGCGTGTATAAGCGTCTGCGTGTCTGCATGAGATGCGAGGGGGCATGGGCCTACCATGGTAACAGGAGCTATGAATTACTTATACGGAGACAGTGAGGCCGGGCCCTTTGCTCTGCAGCTGGAAGGATGTTTACTTGAACTACGAGACAGGAATGTATTTTCGAGGAGCGGAGCAGATAATTCGAAGGTTGAATACAGTCTTGGCAGGCAACAGGCTGAGCCAAGCGCCGTTAGCCGCACAGGGAGTAAGGCAGAGGTCACGGGTACAGATGCAGGCCCAGGCTGAAGCATTCAGAGTCAGAAGGCAGGAAAAAGGCTCGATGGCAGAATTCAGGGCCTACTTCGCCAGGGCTGAAAAACGTGTAAAGTACACCACATAAAGACGTTGGCAAGGCATACTTAGGAACGGAATATTCAACCCATTCATGGTGGAACTGAAAGAGGACATGTTAACGTTGGACACAAATGTATTTGCGTCTTCATAGCTAGAAGTGGAGGGAACATACATGTACTTGTAGCGCGTACACGGAGTCGTTGGGGTCTAAGATAGGGGACACAATTGATCATAAAATTTATATTTCCTCATTCCCTCCTTGTCCCCTACGGACCCTTCATGATATATCGATCCTCATAAATCGATCAATCTGTTCGCGTAATATCATTTGCTCTTCTTTCTTCTTATGGCGTTTTGAATGGGTACTTGAATGAGGAATACATGATGTGGCGCACAAGCCGCAAATCGCTGGTCCACATTGTAAACAGAGGCAACAACTGAATACTATGAGAAGGCCAATACCTAGGAAGGATAGAATCTTCCATCCCCAAGCGGTCAACGTAGTCCAGAACCAACCGGACCAAGTCCAGGTGCCTGGATTCTGATGTATCAAACTTGCAATCTTATGAAGACGTGTGATAGCTTTATATACTGTTGGCGCGTTTTCTGGAATGAAAACACAGCAACTCGACCCGATGACCTTACAGGCTCCGCCCCTATCTGCTAGGATGACGTCAATGACGAGACGATTTTGAAGAACAACAACCCGCATAGCAGACTGTTCCTCTGTTAAGTTGCCTAGAGCAGAAGTAGTTTTATTCACTACCGCTTCGAGGGTTCTAGTTAATTTGCGTATCAGTTTACTATTAAAGACAGCACCTAAGTAGGGGAAGAAACCTTTATTGAAGTCTGTGTATTGTTCCCATGCCGTTTCAGTGTAGTCGACAATCGGGAGATCTCTTCGAAGTCTATTGTTTACTAGATTGGTATTTCTGTGATAATCAGGAGGGGCTAGGAAAACAGGTGGCAGAAGGAATGCAATGTAACAGGTACCATCCCAATCTAAAGGTAAGCGTATGTATGCTGTATGACCACAAACGAAGTAGGAGTGTCGCGTAGCTCTGAATGTAGACTTGCCTTGATCATTGAATTCGACTATGGTAGTACATTTACTATGACCTAAGTGTACTGAACCATTCTTTCTGATACATAATTCACCTGTGATTGGTAATACTGACATAGCAGGTAATACTGGTGCAGCTTCGGATTCAACAGTTAGAATCAGGAGGTTAATCGTATAGTTACCTAATCCATATACTTCGTTTTCTAGATCAGTTCCTGTCCTAGTGGGAAGTCCCTTCTTGTCAGGGTAACAGGCTTTAAGCAGAACTAAGTTCAGGTTTCCCCAAACCCAATTCCCGTCATAGACCACAGTATCAGAATCTAAAGAATTAATCATTCTAAACCACGCACCACATGAGCCGTTGTGAGTGAACGGGTACGGGAAGAGGGGCAGGACTCCCTTGTATTTCTGGTATGGAGGGAGTCGGCCACATATCCAACAATTTGTAGCGTTATTGGTCAGATGGGAGTGATGTAACATACTAATGAATGTGTTGTTGCGCAGCGCAAGTCTGTAAGACAATTCGTGTGGAGGTAACTCACTAAAAGAATGTTCGGCAGTGACATTGTAAGCAGATTGTGCACGCTTGAAGATAGGGTAGTAGATATGCAGTAATATACTGGCAACAATAATCAAAAAACTTAGAAAAAACATAATCAACAATGTCACTATACAGTGACTACGAAGTGATTTACAATATGCCCGTTTCTTGAGTTGTCTCTGTCTATCTCTCTCTCTATCTCGGTCTAGGGGATACATGTCAGAAACTAATTTAACCGATTCACCTAGGGGAGGACTTAAACAATTAAACTATCTGACTTGCTAGACCGTAACTTTAGTCTATATTCTTCGGAGGCGTTTTTCTCAACCAGGGGGAGTTTTGAATCAGTCTGTGGAGGAGGGCAGGGCTTAGAGTCCAAGTCCGAAGGGAGTCCGTGAAACTTTTTAATGTGGCTCGAATGCAGCCACCCTTTTCTGCCCTCCACTTTAACGGCGGTCCTCGTCGTCAGAAGAACCAACTTCGGGGTTTGCCAGCGGGGCTCCAGTGGACTTTTCCGGTCGAAATTACGAACGAAGACAAAGTCGCCAGGGACCACTTCATGGGGCTTCACCTCGGTGTTGTCGGGAAAAGCTGCAGCTACCTGTGAACGACAAGATTGTAGTGCAGACATCAAGGAGGCAAGGTAATCTGTCAGCATAATACAGTCAACATCTGTGATTTTACGAGGTATAGGCGTCCCCCACATATTTGGTGGCCTACCAAAAACCACCTCATACGGGGATAGCCCGGTTCGAGAATGCGCCACCATCCTCATATAGAAGAGGGCAACTGGCAAGGCTACTATCCAGTCAACGCCTTTCTCTCTACATATTTTTGAAAGTCGGATTTTCAGAGTCTGGTTATGGCGTTCCACAAGACCTGCTGCCTCGGGATGCCGGACACAGTGGAACTTCCACTGATAGCCTAACAGGAGTGTAATGTGTTTCACAAGCTCGGATGAGAATGGCTGACCATTATCTGAGTACACGATACGGGGCAAACCATAACGCGGGAAGAATTCACGAACCAGCTGCTTGGCAGTGGTCGGAGCAGTGTAGTCTGGGACTGGATATGCTTCTGTCCATCGGGAAAGTGCACATACAACTACGAGGACATACTTGAATCCTCAACAACGTTCCATCTGGATATAATCCATCTGGAGGACTTCAAAAGGGTGATCGGGAGGCTGAAATCCACCTTGCTCTACGGGGATGCTTTTACCTGGATTGAACTGACAACAAATCATGCAAGTACGCACTTTTTGTTTGGCTGCTGCTCGTAAGTTTTTATTGTACCATATGTGTTGAATCCTGTCTAGCATGGCCTTTTCTCCTAGGTGTGCTGGACTATGTACTGTGTTAATGATAACTTGAACCATGGAGTCGGGGAGAAACCATGTAGATTTTCCCTTTGTCATCCATCCTTGATCTGTTTGGATCCCTCCTAGTTCAGTCCACTTCTTGATTTCGTCTGGTGTTGCATGTGTCTGTATGTCAATTACATCATGTGCGGGATCCCTGACTGTCATGCAGTGTGTCGGTGTCGGAACTATTGTCTTTGTCACGTCAGTTATATGAATTCGATTTTGAGCAGTTTGCTTAGCTGTTCTGTCTGCCAGGTCGTTACCCTGGGAGATAATATCGGTGACCTTTGTATGTGCCTTACACTTCATAATAGATATCGCAGTAGGTAGATGTATTGCATCTAACAGAGCTTGAATGAGGGGACCCTGTTGGATGTTGGCACCGTGAGAAGTTAAGTAACCTCTCTCTCGCCAGAGGACTCCAAAGTCGTGAACGACTCCGAATGCATAACGTGAATCAGTGTATATGTTGACTTTCTTATTCTTGGCTTGAATACAGGCTTGTGTCAGAGCGATGAGCTCTGCTGCTTGAGCTGACAGGGTGTCGATACAATTGGTTTCTATAACTTCGGTGTCTGTCGTGACTGCGTAGGCTGCCACTAATTCACCTGTACCGGTTCTCATGCATGAACCATCCACATAAAGTGTCAGGTCTGGGTCTGGTAAAGGAACATCTGTCAAGTCTTGTCTGGGTTTCGTCATAATAGTAATAACTTCAATACAATCATGTTTCAATGGATCTACACCACTTAGTGGCAAAAGTGTGGCAGGATTTAATGTGCTACAGCGTCTGATTTCTATGTGTGGTTGAAACAATGTCAATTCATAGCCTGTCAGTCTTGCTATGGTCAAGTGTTGGGTCTGTGTACGATTTAAAAGAACTTCCACGGAATGTGGAACTTGTACTGTCAATTGGTGTCCTAATACTATGGAATCGCTTTGTCTGATTGCTAAAGCTGTTGCTGCAACTGATTTCAAACACGCAGGCAGAGCCTGGGCTACTGGATCTAATGTGCTAGAAAAGTAAGCACACAGTTTGTGTGAACCTGCTTGTTCCTGAGTGAGGACTGACAAGGCAGTACCTTCACGTTCTGTGACAAAAAGTGTAAAAGGCTTACTATAACATGGTGTTGCTAAAACAGGTGCTTGACATAAGGCTTTCTTTAAGTCTTCAAAAGCTTGTGTATGTTCCTGAGTCCAAGGGAGGACAGTCGATGTCGCTGCCTCCTGAGTTGTCAACTGAATGAGTGGTTTTGCTAGAAATGCATATTGGGGAATCCATTGTCTGCAGTACGAAGTGAGGCCTATAAAAGCCCGCACCTCCTTTTGTGTCTTCGGTGGTGACATATTTACAATTAACTGGATGCGGTCAGGAGTGAGCTGTCTCCCCACTTTGGACAGCAAGTGACCCAGGTACACAACTTGCTGAACACAGAATTGCAACTTCGAAGGGGATACCTTGTGCCCCTTGTCAGCTAGAAAATGTAAAACCGTCAGTGATGCTTTTTCACATTCGGGTTCGCTTCGGGCGGTGATCAGCAGATCATCGACATACTGGAGCAGAGCGGTGTTAACAGGCATGTGGATACTGTCGAGTTGTCTTTTCAGTGCTTGGCTATAGATGCTGGGACTTTCTGTGAATCCTTGAGGTGCGCGTGCAAATTTGAAACTTCGTCCCTTTAAACTGAATCCGAACAAGTATTGGCTTTCCGGATCGATTGGGACGCTAAAGAAGGCGTTCTTGAGGTCAATTACAGTAAAGAACGCCGCTTCTGAATCAATGGCTGTCAATAATGAAGAGATATCTGGAACCACAAGATACTGTGGTACAATACATTTATTCAATTCGCGCAGATCAATAACTAATCGATAAACAGGTGGTGCATTTGGATCAGTACGTTTAAGAACTGGAATGATAGGAGAATTACATACATTGGAGTCGGTTTCCACAACCACTCCCTGTGCAATGAGCTCGTCAATGATTTTCAGTAAAGCCACTACAGCATCTGGGGGTAACTTGTATTGTCGAATTCGTGGTAATACCACTCCTGCTTTGAGTGTGACTCGATATGGTGTAATGTGCATACAACCTACATCAGTGGGGCCTTGCGCCCACAAATGTGCAGGGACATTCTGTAACCGGTGATCCATGTCTCTTAATACATAGTGACCTTTAAAATCTCGCAAGAATAATCGCACTCCTTCCGGAGAACAGTATATAATAGCTCCTAGAGCTTTCAGTGTCTTTATACCTAGCAAGTTTTCTGGGCATGATTTTGTAAGCAATAAATCTGTGGTCCGTGTCAAAGGGCCAACTGCAAGAGGAAGGGGTTGTGATACTTCATTAATAATAGGCTTTCCTGAAAATCCAAGGGAAACATTCTGTGAGCCTGAGAGGGGTGCCCCTGGAACCTCATTGTGGCTTATCGTGGTCCTGCTTGCCCCTGTATCAATGAGAAACTTCTGTCTTTCCCTAATACTTGACTGTGTACATAAGGACCCTCTTGATCTACAGGAACTTCAATAAGAGGCAAGCCAAACTCCCTCTCTAGGCTGTTTCATGTATATCGCTGATAATCGGGGTAATCATTTTGTGCATACTGGTACATCTGTTGTGTCGTGTTTTGTGTTGCGGTAATGGGCTGTTGCTGTGGTACTGCTACAGTCTGTGATGAAGCTGGCATAGGCGGAATATGTTGTATATTCTGAGGTACTTGTTGCTGGGCCTGATCTTGTCTAGGGGGACGCGGTCTCTCCTTGGTCTTACCCGTGGAGATATTGTGTTTCAGAACTGCACAATCGTTTATATAATGACCTGGCTGTTTACAATAGTTACAAACTCCTTTAACAGGAGCCGTCGGATTACTGGGCTGGGTCGCACCCTTTTTGTGACCGTCAGCAGGAACTGACTGGGCAACTAACATTTTCATTTTCGTGTCCTTCATACGTCTTTGTTCGTGTTCTTGTTCTTCTCTAATTCTATTCTGGTGATACTGTAACATTTGTAACATTTGTGAAGGGGTATTAGCTTGCCAAGTACTCTCGACCTTCAGTACTCTGTTCTTTACCTGAGGCAGGGAATTCTCGACTAATTTCGTTACAAAAAGGTGTGGATATGATTCGCTACTTGCTTTCAGGCCGCTATTAATACCAAAACATTTTTCGAAACGGGAATAAAAATCACTAGTATCTTCATCGGGTTTCTATTTGCAGGCTGAGATTGCACCCCAATCTTCCTTTTTCGTACTTAATAAGCGTGGCAACACTTGTACTAACAATCCTGGTAACGCTTTAACTTTGTCCCCAAGCCCTAGGCCTGGACCCCGAGTATTTTCTTCGTTTTCTAATGCAGCCCACTCAATCTTTGCATTTCCTACTTCCCATTCTTTTTCTTTAAGTTTCTCGTAAATGCCGGCAGGCAGTAGTACTTTCAATATTTTCATAAGGTCAGGATAAGTGTAATCACCCATGAGTAACATATCTTTTATTTCACGGTGAAAACCTGCGGGATCTTTGTCATGGCTAGGTACTAGTTTTTTCATTTCCAATAATTCTATTTAAGTTATGGGTGTGTACACAAACACACGTCTAAGTGTATTATCAGCATTCTGAACTGGGTGCACTTCTCGTAACGGATTCTGTCTGTCTATGTAATACATTTTTCTTTCCATGGAGTGTGCTGAATCAGACTGTGGACACAGGAAGGCACTATATCTGTGCCGATGTTCTAGAATAACTTTAATTAGATCGGTCCCTAGACCTCTCCATTTATTCATGAGCAGTTCTGCTAATATATCAGGCAGGGGACCTGGATCAGATTGTTGGCTTCTATACAATAAGAGCAGGTGCTGTATCATGTATGTACCAGCTAAACGCTGTTCGCTTGGTGTCATGTTCAAAAATGTGTGTGCTAACGCATCATCACTATATTTCTCAGGGTTGTCAGCCCATTGTACTGCTGACCTAGCTAATTCTTGTTCATCCATAGAATCGAGCACATGGTACCCCATTCGATCTCGAAGTCTGTTGTCAGTGGCTTGGAATAAGTGTTCAGGAGTTCTCGGATTACACATGGCTTCTTGAAAAATTCTTTTACTTTCTGGACGTACTGGACGCATTGAATTATTAAAGGGTCTTCCTTTACCTACATAAGCTATTGTTTCCCTAACTGGTAATTGTGCTTGTCCTGTCGCCGTTTCTAGTTGGTCCTCCTCCCCTGAGGATTCAAACTTGTCTGATTCTATTTCTGGTTCTGACTGTCTTTTTTCATGTATTTTTATTACTACGCCTCTGATTCTTTGATACATGTTTTTTATACAATTCTGTTTATCGTGATTCCCGTCTGCTATATTCTGACCCCATCTATGAAGTGCTTTCATTTCCTCCGGGTCTACACCCGGCCTATCTTGTTCTCTTATTAGGCAGTTTATAAAAAACCGTAATATCTTAGCTTGAGTGTCAACTTTCTGGTGAGCCATGGCCTGGCCAATACTTTCAGGGCCTTCCCCTGTTTGAACAAAATGATATATTCTGTCTAGATGATCAATCATTCCGGGTAGTGTCAATAAAAAGTTGGTGACCCGTCTTAGTCGCACTGATGCGAGTATTAATCTTTCATCATTTCTACTGGGTACTGGATCATATCTACAATCCCCGAGACGTTCTTTTATTATGTCAAAATCGGCTGCCCGAGGTGTACGTTGTTGTGCTAGGTCCCTATAAGTCCATCTATGTGTTTGTGGTGGGGTTTGAAAACCTGTCGCCCCTCCGGACGCGCCTCCTGAGGCGTCGGCTCCGAAGGGATTGTTTGGGTGTAGAGTAAGAAGATTAGTTGCAGGTAGAGGTGGAAGAACTGCTGGAAGACCAGGAGGGACATTCGGGACGGGAGGAACGGGAGGAGGAGTAGCTTGTCGCGGAGGTGGGGGCTGATTATCTCGGGGTGGAGCGCCGCCAGGAGGAGGTGTGCGTGCCGGTGCAGTATTAACATATTTGGCGGCTACATCATCTAGATAGGAAGAAAGGAAAATGTCCTTTGCGGTTTTCTGATGCATTTTAGTCGGGAGCATTGGAGGTGGTAGATCTTTTGGTACTTCCGGGGTGGCTTTAGGTAAACCTTCAGTTAAAAGAGGATACATACCATTCATAAGGGTGTTTCGTTGTCTATCTACTTGTTCTATTTTTACTCGGATACCCTCCTCAACTAATACGTTTTCTTGGGCCTTGTCTGAATCCTCTTTCCTTTTCTCTTCTTTTCTGTGTGCTTTTTCTGTGCGCCTATGCGATTCTTTACGCCATAATTCAATGGCATCTTTCTGTGACTGTCTGGCTTTCTTTTTCCATAATGCTTCTTCTACTCTCATGATGCAATCTGCATCCCATGTCACAGCAGCGGGCCATCTCTGATTCTCTGCTAGATCCTTGGTGTAGTCCACCCATAAATCGAGATATAAAACGGCATCTAGGCCATGTTTGTGGTACATAAAGTACCCTGGAGTATCCATAGGTGGAATGGGAACGGCTTCCTCGAGTATCCCTTTTCTAGTTTTTATTTGTCTTAATTTAGAGAATAACGGCATCTTAAAATCAGGCTACTTGATCCTTACTCAGATATGAACACACTGAACACAATAATCACAATAATGAAGATCGAACAATCACTCATACCACGACATTTTGAAACACATTAAAACATTTTTAGACGAACAACAATGATTAGAATAAAACTAGCTAACTGCATGATACTAGATGTACTGCTAAACAGTACAGATACACTGCTAAACAGTGCAGACAGGATATACTGCTAAACAGTACAGATACACTGCTAAACAGTGCAGACCAGGTCTGTGTACCCAAACCCGTCTTGACCGGCACAAACTAATGCGCACGTCTAGATGCGTCCCCAGCAACGGTACTCACCGGGAAGCACAGAAACGGAAGGCCTCGGAAACTCTGGACTGGACTGGACCGGACTGGATTCGGACTCGACTCGTGACGCAGATACTTCGGAACTTCGGAACCTGGTGGGCCTCCGTATACCTCGGATCTTGCTCTCTCAGCTAGGCTCTGGTCGGGATCCTCCGCACTCCTCACCGCCTCGTCTGGGTGTTGATCGCAGCCTCAGTCACCTCCGTTGGCCTGAGGGAGATACAGGAAATCCTGCGGGTACGCGTAGTTGTCCGTCCGGCTGTGGCAGGGGGCTAGGCCTGCAACGCACCTCCGGCGCGTGAGATGGGGGAGGGGTCCCTATTCTGGCGCCAATTATGTAGTAAAATTAAATTACCTATACTTAATTTATGCGGTAAAGTTCAATAAGAATAACTCATAAAAATAAGAGGCAAAATCCGTGATATTTGAGGTTTTCAAAAGGGGTTTTTATTCCTTAAAAAGGAATTGGGTATTTGGCTCGAGCCAAGGTGGCATACCATTCCGTCACCACGTAGGTTCGGGAAGGGACTGACAGACAACAATTTATTAACAATTATTCATATATATAGTCAATGCATTACAGTAATGTCATATTGCAGAAGGCGTAACAGCTGAGAGGAGAGATAAGAATACATATACGTAATAAAAAGGCGTTACAATAGGCGTGCATGAAGGCGTGAACTAGAAACATCATTGACATGATGTCACAAGTAGGTGGATCCATCTGAGAATCCTGCAGTGTCAGCAGAAATACATGGCAGAGATGCGCGCGCAGCAGCATGACGTGTAATTTACGTGTAACTGGAGGGTGAAGGGGGACTTGACTTTTAGCCCTACATGTGGAGACAGAAGTCTGGGATGTCAGATCAACCTAATCCCAAACTGTATCTAATATCTCATGTTTAAGGAACTATATTATCTGGAAGGAAAGGTCTCTCGGGCAGAGGCTATTCTATACTAACTGGGAGTGCGTGTATAAGCGTCTACGTGTCTGCATGAGATGCGAGGGGGCATGGGCCTACCATGGTAACAGGAGCTATGAATTACTTATACGGAGACAGTGAGGCCGGGCCCTTTGCTCTGCAGCTGGAAGGATGTTTACTTGAACTACGAGACAGGAATGTATTTTCGAGGAGCGGAGCAGATAATTCGAAGGTTGAATACAGTCTTGGCAGGCAACAGGTTGAGCCAAGCGCCGTTAGCCGCACAGGGAGTAAGGCAGAGGTCAGGGGTACAGATGCAGGCCCAGGCTGAAGCATTCAGAGTCAGAAGGCAGGAAAAAGGCTCGATGGCAGAATTCAGGGCCTACTTCGCCAGGGCTGAAAAACGTGTAAAGTACACCACATAAAGACGTTGGCAAGGCATACTTAGGAACGGAATATTCAACCCATTCATGGTGGAACTGAAAGAGGACATGTTAACGTTGGACACAAATGTATTTGCGTCTTCATAGCTGGAAGTGGAGGGAACATACATGTACTTGTAGCGCGTACACGGAGTCGTTGGGGTCTAAGATAGGGGACACAATTGATCATAAAATTTATATTTCCTCAAGACCCTAAATTATATTTTGTGTCTTGAAATAGACTGTAAGAAGGGAAGCTTGAGACCTCAAAAATTGTCAACTGTCAAGCAGCCAGTTGAGCTGTGCAAAGAGGAGAAGTTCTACAAGACTTCCACTTGTAACCAGGACTGGGAGCCAAGGCTTTCCAGTCTCCCAGCTGGTGAGGGGACATCTCCCAGGGACTCCAAGATCACCTGGCCATGGAGCCTAGAGCACCAGTGGCTGCCTTCTTGCCAAGACCAGTGTGCTCTGTAAGGGAAAGGACAGCATTGGAGGGAGCAAGGCCCAGTGGGGGGATGCCGGGGAGTGGATCCCCATGGTGAGGTGTGAGATGATGGCTGCTGCACTGATCGGGTTCTTGACCATGTGCAGGAAAATGTCAGCGATGCCCGAAAGCCAGAGTAGGGCTGCAGCGAAGTGAGCTGTGACCATTGCTGCACCACTCTGGTCTTTACTTGTGCCGCAAAATCCTTAAGATGTTACTGTGTTTGAGTTAAAGAGGTGTTATTCAACCTGCTGTTTAATTTAAGACACACCATTAGAAAGGATAGTTTTCGTATTTTAATATTTCAGCACAATTAAATAAGTTGTTTTTGATCTAGGTTAGTTGTGGGAGTTTCTGAGGCCTGCTCTACTGAAGTGGAACTTGTACCAGATCTAATTACATTTTCAACACGCAATGCTCATGGTAATTAGGAGTGACAATGATTAATAAGACAGTTCACTGTTTTTAAGAGGTCGACCAGTTGGTAGATACGTCTTGTCCAAGCTGGAAAGTTCACTTTTATGGTATTTATTGGCTGTATATATCTACCAAACATATGCAAAAAGACCTTTGTTTCCAGTCTATCTAGATTATTCTCAAACTTTGACACCACACCTGTGATGGTGGGGGAAGGTGGTAAATGGAACCTAGTGTGAGACCGTTTCCTGAATAGGACACAATCTGTAAATAAGTGTGTTAGATCTTTCATCCTTAGGGTGGTCTTCCCCCAAACATTTTGCCTGTTTACCTCCTCTTTTTGCTGTATATTGTTGTTGACTTTAGGACGCTGAGCACTTTGCCAATGCTAACCAGTGCTAAAGTGCATGTGCTTCTACCCTACACAAGGTAACATTGTGATATACATAATTGGCATATTTAGTTTACTTATAAGTCCTTGTAAATTGGTATACCATATACCCAGCCTGTAATCTAAATGCTACTAGTGGCCCTGCAGCACTGGTTGTGCCATCTACAAAACTAGCCTTTCAAACCTGTCTCAGCCCTGCCATTGCAAGGGCTGTGTGTGCAGTTTACTGCTACTTTGACGTGGCATTTAAAATCACTTGTAAGACTTAAAGTCCCCTTTTGTTACACATAAGTCACCCCAAGGTAGACCCTAGGTAGCCCTAAGGGCAGAGTGCTGTGAAACTAAAAGGTAGGATATGCACTTTTAAAGTTTTACATGTCCTAGTAGTGACAAACACGCAAATTAGTTTTTTCACTACTGTGAGGCGTGCTCCTCCCACAGCCTGGGATTCTGAATTCCTTAATTCACTTTTAAACTGTAATTCTTCATTAGAAAAGAGTAGCTGCATCATGTTTCATATCTTTGGAATGGTAACAATAAATCCTATTTAATAGTAAAGTCAGGATTAACATTACTGTTTTAGAAATTCCACTTTTAGAGAGTGAAACTGACCAAATCTGGGCATGTGTCACGCGCTCCTTGCTGTTGCACTGCCAAAGATGGGATTCGTTCCCCATGTGTATCCAATTCCTCTCAGTACTCATAAAATAATCCATTGAAACCTTTTTTCTCTTTTCCTGATTTTTGACTTATCCTTGTTCGACTTAATTCATCACCAAGGAGACGGTAAGATTACATCTGCACTTTTTATTCAACTTTTTTTTCACTAACTGTATGCCTATTCGGGCTTCGTACACCGGCTCGTTAATCACAGATGCATCAAATGGAGTACACAAAATGCTTCCAAACCCAATGCATTTCGAGCCATCAGGGCTCTTCATAAGGGGTTCCTATAACAAAGTAAAGAAAATATCTTAACTGACTAATACCACAAAGCAAAATAACAAAACATTAATAGTGCCATAAACATGAGTGAAACAGCCCAACCCATAACCTTCCCTATTAAGAGAGTGGACATTTCCCTGCTCTTACTGCTCTGCATGGCTTACAGCATCTCTCCAATACACGTCTGAAGTGGGTGGCAGCTACACTTTGTGCATTCCTTCTAGAAAGCCACAAGCACAGGAAGGGTGGGTGTTACACAGAACTCATCTGCTTTCATCTACATTCTGATAGCTTTTTCTAGGCAGGAAGAGAGAGAGGGAGCTGACATTTACACCTGAATAGGCAGTGTCTTGTTACCTACACAAAGGGCTGATTACCCCTTAGTGATAGTCTGGAACCATGGCTGGGATGAAAGAGGGACATATGCACTTTTAAGGGCCTGCTTAGAAGTAACCCCTTCTTCAAAAAGGCACCACTGGGCATAAGTAATGTGCTCTAGCCCTACCAGGACAGTACACTACTGGACCTGTGAAGAACTCTGCCAGGAGTAAAGACTGCCATGCTACAAGGATTGCCACTGTGCTTGACTGCTGCTCTAGAAGGACAGTTCTTCTGCTTTGCAGTGCTGCCCTCCTGATCTCTGCTCTGCTGAAGACAAGGACCGGACCCATCTCACTTGAACCCAGAGCGACTCCAAAGACTTCCTTCAACTCTGCAACAGCACCTGGACTCTGCCATTTATGAGCCCTGCCAAGCCAAGTGGTGCCAATCCAGTCTTGGACCCTTGAAAGGTGATTTCTGCTGTCCAGAGTCATAAAAATCTACGTAGTGATGAGATGACTTTGAGCTGATCAGAACCGATACATTGCCCTTCGACGACATTGCTTCAATGGACCGCTTGGCTTGACAATGACAGACCGCACAGTTTGACGGCAACACAGCGCCTGCATCTTAAAAGGGGTTCGTCATCAAAGGCTTCATCGCCTGCGGGGATTGGAACCGACGCATCGAGTCTCACCATCGATGCTTGCTCCAGCGAAGATACTTTTTTAGCGGGACCTGCTTGAGTCCTGTAGCCGGCCTGCCTTCCATTGCTGTCGGGTTGAAATTTGGATTTACCCAGCCCAGCGTGACCTCAAGTATTCCCTAAGCTCTATTTAACTCTAAGCACTAAAGTGATTTAATCTTTAAAAGTTCATAACTCCGGTTCTACTTATTGGATTTTTGTCTTGTTTTACTCATAAAAATATCTGTTTTTCTAACCCTGTGTGGAGTATTTTTGTGGTGTTTATATTGTGTTACTGTGTGTTGCACAAATACTTTACACATTGCGTCTTTAGATAAGGCCTGACTGCACTGTGCCAAGCTACCAGAGGGTGAGCACAGGGTATCTTTTAGTGTGTATCTAGCTTACCCTGACTAGACTGGTGGTTCCCACTTGTACATGGTGCATTTTCTGACAACCAGAAACCCCAGTTCTAACAAGGCGTAATAATAATGACCATGCTGTTCTGCATATCATGAGCGACCATGACCTTATTGTCATTTTGAGTTTAACTTACCAACAGAAGGAAGACTTTACATTCTATTTGCTTGTTCACAGCTTATCCATTGAGTAACAATTTATTTGTTATCCAAGGCTCTCTCATGCCTATGATATTGTCACTTGGCATCATGGAAGGTGGCCTTGTTGATCGCTCTCCGAGTCAATTTTGATTGAACCATAGCGCCATGACGTATCCATCTGGCTTTTGTAGAATGCAAGCTGGCAAATATAGGCTCTCTGAAGAAAAGGAATTACTTAGATGTCATATCTGTCTATATAAAGCAGAGAATGAACAATTGGTATCATTAGCTCAGATTCTCTGGGCAGTAGGGAAAGTAACATGGATAGGCCTTCTGATTCGGAAGTGTACAATCGTCAAACAGTAAGTAAAGGCTGAATAACTGCAAGCTGAACAACCAAATTGATTCCTTACAACTGAATGTGATACCAGAAGCTTTAGGATGTCGTACTGCTATGATTGGAAGGACAGATTATCTTTCTTCATTCTCTTCATATGACCAAAGCTGAGAAAGCCATTGTAAAGCTTAAATGGACACACAATAAACATGGAGAAAAGGCAGAGAGAACCAAAGCCTCTCAACTGTGGCAAAGGAAGACAAGAATGTCCATTATAGCCATTTATGATGAGGCCGTCCAACTACTGGCTCATCCATTTGATGTGACTGTAACCAAATTCCATAAAATCTGTACGTCAGAAACACCATCAAACACTGCCATGGAGTAGTGTTTCCTAGACTCCTTCACTTTCTCTTCAATATCCCTTCAGGGGAAGCTTTGTTCAATGATGAAATTACCCTGGCAAATTGCAGCGGCCATTTCTAGGCTCTATAAGTGTACCCATGCTCCACAGACACGATGTCTGATGCATGTACAACTGGACCATAAAAAATATGCGGTAAGGTACATACACCACACGATTCTTAATTTGCGACTAAATGACAGTAATAAAGTTTACGACATTCAAGTATGAGCAGCCAGAGGGGGTCAGGGGAATTGAGACATTTATCTGTTTACATGATGTTTGGATAGAACCCTGCAATTGTACACAAGTCAGAATGTACAAGAAACTGTACTGAGATATATTACACAATGTGACAGTTGTAACTGTGCTGTACAATTTCTTTGAAAATCAATAAAACTATATTTAAAAAAATGTACTGATGCTATTTGGCATGTTTAATGAGTAGAAAAGTTCTGGTCACTGGGTCCTATTGTGTCCTTGTAAATACAGCCCCTTTTCACGCAGCAATTTGTGTGAAAGGGTCGCTCCATGGGTGTTGCTGTGGGTGTTCCCAAGCAACACCCATGGATTCTGCTGTATTTCCAGATTTACAATGTCTTGTAAACCTGGGAATGCGTCAGAATCCTACACCTCCCCAAGGGAGGCATAAGGAGGTGCAACAAGGAGAAATACTGCAGCACAGATAGAAAGGGGAAAACAACTCTTGTGATTGTTTTGCGCAGGACGGTATCCCTTCCTGCACAAAAACAATTATCGCCACAACGTAGGCACCCTTGCACCTTGGTGTAAGGTTGCCTGCATTGGTGCATGGCATACAATTGTGCACCAGTGCTGGGGAGAGCTCAGACATATGTCATATTGTAAATACGACGCATCCCTTTGCTTCATAAGTAATGCGGCGCGGTGCAGCCAAATGGCTTGCTGCACTGCGTTGTGTTACTTCCTTGTAAATATGGCCCAAGAGGTTTAGATGGGGTTAGTCTTCATCTCCAAAGTTTGTTAACTGTATGATCTACCCATAGTGCCAATCAACTGCGGGGCCTATCTTTCCATACTGATGATGGGCCAAATTTACAAGAAACCGAGAAACCGACTCGGCACTGCAAGCCATTTGGCTGCATCACAACGAGTCACTTTCAAAGCACAGGGTGGCATCACATTTACAATAATACGTTGCATCCTTGTGCGTTCCCCTGCGCTGGTGCTCAATTGGCTGCCATGTGCCAACTCAGGCACCGTTGCACCATGGTGCAGGTGTGCCTGCATTGCGAGAAGATTGCTTTTGTGCAGGAAGGGACACCTTCCTGCTCAAAAACAATCAGGAGAGGTGTTTTTCTGTGTCTATGCATGTTGTCTAATGCACCACACATAGAAAGAGGAAAAAACGGGGAGAAATTAAAACATTTCTCCTCGTTGCGCCTCCCTGCGCCACCCCTAAGGGGATGTAGGTTTCTGACGCAGTCCCATCTGAACAAAAGGTTGTAAATCTGGGAATGTGCCAGAATCCATGGGTGTTGCATGGGAAAACCCACAGCAACACCCATGGAACGCCTCTTGAACACAAAATGCTGCTTGAAAAGGGACCGTATTTACAAGGACATGAAGAGCCATGTAGAATGGCGTTACGTGTCCTTGTGAATATGGGGCAGCAAAATGCGCCGCCGATAGATCACAAAAAGTGTAGCACCGGCGGCACAAGGGTCTTGTAAATAGGCCCCTTAGTACTGAGAAAGAAGAGTCAGTGTTGCACAATATCTCCTTTTCTATTCACTTTGCTCTTAAGCCTGTGTCGGTTATGATTAGGTAATCTTGAATATTTTGCGGTGTTCTCACATCTAGCAGCCTAGTGGCGCAACGTAAAACGGGCCCCTCTGCAGAATGTGAAAAAGGGCCCCTGAGCCTCCCGTACCTCACAGATATTCATTTTCCTTGGGGAGAATAACGATCCACATAAGGGTTGGAGATCACTGAATAGTTGGGGCTCCACTGCGTCGCAGGGGCTGCAGAGATCTCTTACATCCCTGTATAGATCCAGTCAAAGCATTTTTATATGCATATGATATATTGCTTACTACTGCATCACCCACCACCTCTTTGCTAGCTTTAATGTATTTGATACATTGTTTCTCTGAATTTTCCGGGTATAAAATAATTGGTGAAAATGTGAAGCATTTCCATGTCATTTACCATCACCAAATCCAGTCTAGGTGAGTCCTCTATGATGTGGATGTACAGGGGCTTATGACATCTAAGTGTGTTTATTAACAGAGACTTTGACGTCATGGTGGCAGATAACCTCATCCCCAATAATGAAAATCAAATGTTTTTTGCCAGAACATTCCATTGGGGCAGAATATAAGTGGTATAGGTAGAAGTATCCAATATTTATATATACATTTTCAGAATCCTCTTTCTGATGATCCCCATTTCTTTGCTATCAAATATCAACACTGGGGATGCACTGAAGACCCAAAATTTTCAGGCTCAGACTACAGCCACTCCTATGAATTTCACATTTGGATTCATAATCATTAGTTCATCAACTCTTTAATTGCCATGAGTTGGAACTGGACCTTTTTTTTGAAGATTTATCCCCTGACTTTTTGCCTTTTGTCTCAAATTTTTTCTGACCTGGCTTTGTTGGCTTTGGGACTCTGAGCACTTTACCACTGCTGGTCAGTGCTAAAGTGCATATGATTTCTGTGTAAATTGTTTTGGTGATTGGTTTATCCAGGATTGGCATATTTTATTTACTGGTAAGACCCTAGTAAAGAGCACTATTTGTACCGAGGATCAGATGCCACTAGTAGGCCTGCAACACTGGTTCTGCCACCCACATGAGTAGCCCTGTAAACTTGTCTCAGACTTGACCTTGCAGTGCCTACAAGTGTAGTTTTTAACTGTCATGTTGAACTGGCAACTGCTTCCACTTCGTCAAAAACAGGAGTTTGGAGGGGAAAAAGACGCAGGTTGCCCTCCACTCACAACTTTTTTATTACAAAAAGCCTGCTCTCTATAATTTGGGATTAAACATTATGAACATACTCTGCACCCTTGAATGGTGAGAATACTTAAAGAACTGGTGACACTCTGCTGTACTATCAGGGTGTTCCTATCCTATTCCTTTAAGAACACAACAGACTGTGTCACTCTCTTCAAAACATATCCTATGTATATATACTGGCCACAACTCCTGCCAACCAAACACCAGAAAAAATGTGTGGGAAGTGAGGAGGCACCTCACGGAAACAACCGCCAGGGACCTACTGATAGGTACTCATCAGTGTGTGCTACTTATTATCATCGGTAGCCTCCCCGCTGAAATCAACTAGAAAAAAGTGTGCCCAACTAAATTAGTGAAATAACCTGACCCCAGAGTAAGAGCAACCAAAATCAACTTGTCCGACTTTTACTCACTGGCACTATTTCTAACTTTATTTACTGCTGTGTGTTTGCTCATATTAAAAACAAAGACCCACTGTCATCCTTCATCTTTCTTATATGAATACATGTTTCATTGCCTCTTACTACGTGTTGGCAATTTCTTCAGGGCTAGGGATCAGTCCTCCCCACACTGTGAATTCACAACTTGATACCTGTGGAAAATAGACACAGACAACACATACATAAAAAACACTAAGTGACACATCAAATTTGCTCTATACACTGCTAAGTACGCATTATTGTTAATGCTCATTGGACACTAGGTACCCCCATGGGCAGGGAGCAGTGCATGTTAAAGGTAGAACATGTACTGCTGTGTTTTACATGTCCTGAAATACTGCCAATTTAATTTTTTCACTACTATAAGAACTAGCTCTCCCATAGGCTGTCATTGAAGCCGCCTTGTAGCATTTTACAAGTGTAACTTTCAAGTGGGAAAAGCTAGAGATTTGGAGTTTGGGATCTCTGAGCTCAGAATTTATAAACAAATCTTTTAGGAGAGGTGGTTTTCAAATTGCGTGTTTGAAAATGCCACTTTTGAAAAGGTGGCATTTTCTTGTTTAACCCTCTTATGCCTCTGCCTGCCTGTGGAATCAATGTTAGGTTTAGACTGACAGCGGCCTATTTGTGCATTCACTCTAGACAGTCATACAAAGGGAGTTGAAATGTTCCCTGCATATCCTGATTGCCCATCACCAGGCTGATAGGTCTTCCTGAGCTAGAGTGGTGGGAGGCGTTAGCACATACACATGTATAGGGTTGTGCCTGGCCTCTTACAATGCTGTCTCCACCCTCCTGCAGTGCACCTGGAGACAAGACGAGGCAAGAAAAGAACCTGTGCAATAAAGAGACAATCCTTTGAAGAATACCTAATTCAAAGGCCAAAGGGTGTATAAGTATTGGACCTAAATCTCCAGACATTTAGAACACTCATGGATCAAGAGGAATCTCTGCCAAAGAGAACAGCTGTGAGGAACAGTACTGTCCCTTTGCTGTGCGTTGCTGCGCTGGGTTGGCCTGCAGTTTCTGCTTTTGCTTTGGAGAGGAAACGGAGTGGACTTTGCTTTTTACCCTGCTTGTGAAGTTTCTCCACGGGCTTGTGTGTGCTTGCTTCCTATTAAGAAGTCTCAGGGCCAGCAAAGACTACACCTGCAATATCCCTGAACTCTATTCCTGGGACTTCTGACCTGCCAAATGGTGCCAATTCCAGTTCTGGGCCCTTGGTGGTCTTATCTACTGCACATTATCGCTTGAAACCATCAAATTTGAAGCATCGATCTTCCAGCACCTGTTTTTCCGACACAGCACCACTGCACAGGAGAAATTTCTACGCACTGCCGCCGTGCGGCTGAAGATATTGACGCAGCTCTTTCCCATAGCCAGGGAAACTGCCACAGCCAGAGTTCAGCGCACTGTGTCTCCAAAGTCCGAGAGCACCGAACTGACTCCGGTGCAGGCCCTGTTGTGCGGTTGACAAAATTGACGCATTGTGAGACCGCAGCTCAAGAAACTGAAGCAGCGCCTGTTTGCCACTGTCGCATTAATCTCCAGCACGTCTAGATTTCCATGTATCACACCTGTGTGACAAGTTTCCCGCTGCATCACCCGCAGACCAGAATCATCTTTGATTTCAACACATCACTTCCCCCAACAGTCGGATTCGATGTAACACTTCTGCGTGCAACAAAACTGATGCATTGCCTCCCCTAGGACTCAGTAACCAACACATCACTGTGTTGTCCAATACTTACCTCCTCTACGGCTGTTGTGCTTTGCAGATTTTGACACATTTGCGGTACTTTGTGTAAAATCACAGCGTCCATAGAGTTCTATGGACAGAATTGCGTGAAACCTTTTAAAAGTCAGATTTTGATTTGTCTATGTTAGATATTTGTTGTTTTGGTATTGTTTGGGTTAGATGAAGATACCTTATTTCACTAAACTGGTGTGGTGTCCATTTGTAGTGTTTTCACTGTGTTACTGTGTATTATGTAAGGTACTTTACGCATTGCCTCTGCGATAAGCCTGATTGCTTGTGCCAAGCTACCGAGGGGGTGAGCAGGGGTTATCTGGGTGTGTAACTCCCTTATCCTGACTAGAAGGAAGGGTCCATACTTGGACAGGGTGCATACCACTGCCAACTAGAGACACCCACTTCCAACACTGGTGGTCAGTGGTGAGGATAGGACTCGTGTTTGTACTTTGACATACAGTGACTGGTGTACTGTACTGCGTAGTGCAGACCATTATGCACCACATGTTTTTTTCTTTGTTCACCTTCTGGATCTTTGTTGATACTTGGAACTCTGGTTAGTTCTTGTACCTGTGAGGCCTTAAAAAAATAGAAATCAACTTCTGACACCTGTACGTCTATATTATTAAGGAGCGAAAAGGTATTTGCAAGTCTAGGGGGCTGGCTGTGATGAAGAGATCAACATGGCAGGATCTTGAGGCAGCCCTGTTTTGTTATGAGGAAACGCACTGGGTAGCAACATCATCATATGACTCTGAGGAGGAATCTGAGGAGAAGGATCCCCAGCCAAAATCCTAAGAGAGCAGTGACTCTGAGAGAGAAAATGGAAGATAAAAGTGGTTCTCTATTAGAAGAGACGGATTCTCGCTCATGACAGGAGACAGAGAGAGCTGGACCCAGAACTCAGGAGAGCTGGGTCCAGCAAGTAGGGTGGCAGCAAAAGTGTTATGTCCAGTGCTGAAAAACAGTGCAATCACCCAGAGACTTGGTGCCCGACTGGTAGGAGGGGGATGACTTTCACCAGGCGGTTCAGGTTTATGAGGTAGCTCATGGTCCCTGAGGTTGATTGGGGAACTGGCATGGAGAGTCATATTCCTAGTGGTGGGAGGGGTGCTCCACTGGCTCTAGGTGTGAGTGACAGAGAGAGAGGTACCCCCATGGTAGCAGCCTTAGTAAGGAAGTATGGAGACACCTCAGTTGAGTGTAGGTTGTGTGGCAGGGACAGTCATATACTATCTCACCAGTCTCAGGAGGGTAATGTGGGGTACTTTTCAAGGCCCTGGATGGTGAGGGGAAGGTAGTGTGGTTAACCCATGTGTGGGGTTGAACAATTTGATTGCTGGAGAGCATATGTTCAGTCACAGTTTTCCAGAGCTATGCTAACACCCAAGGAGTGTGGGTTCTCGGACCCCAAGGAGCTTCCACTGGAAGTAGACTTAATTGGATGATTCCAGAAGGTCTGATGAGGCTTTTGGGAGTGACCCCCGGAGGGGGTGGCTCAGGTTTTCTCCACCCAAGGGAGGTGAGGGAGATTTGCAGTAGCCCAGATAGGTCCCAGTGTAGTGGGATGGGTAGAGGGTACCATGTCCCTTCTCAGGGTAGGGGAGAGGTGGGAGTGGGCAAAGGCACAGGTTTCTCCACATCCAGTCCCAGGGCTAGATGGTTCCCAGAGGGAGCACTAGGAGGTGGGCCTAATTTGTACTGGAAAGCCATTCTCTGAGGAAAACCCCACGTGTCAGGAGAGCTAGGGGCAGCTGACAGAAGCATCCCACCAGTTCTTGTGTCTGGCAGGAGCATTCCAGGTGAGAGAGTACAGAGGTCCAGAGAAAGAGATGAGGGGGAGACAGTCATGAGTGGAAGGACCAGTGGGTCAGGGGTTGCCAGCTCTGAGGTCAGAGCAGCCCAGGAATGACCCTGGTGAGTCCACTTCTGGCCTGGGGGATCTTCATGCACTGTCAGACGGACAGGACAGGAGGCTGGAGGCCTGCACCAGGCAGACACTCACACCTGAGAAAAGTTTTTCTCTTGGGGGGGGGGGGTTAGGATTACTGCACTGGAGGTCCTGGGTTTCTAGGCACAGGTTCAACCTATGGTTACAGACCCTGGGTTCATTGTGTCCCCCCTGACCTGGAAGGAGGGGTGACTGCTAGCAGTGTCCCTACCATTTTGTCTTCATGGGGGTACCACCCATGTGGGAGGGTACAGAGCCCCAGGAGGGGGTGGGGCAGGGGCAGAGATGCCTCATCCCTGACTCCTGTCCAGCCTAAGGGTATAGACCCTAGGCTGGGAGACCAGTTGCAGGAAAGCACCCCTGAACTAGTGGGAGACCTGTTCAGGACACTTGCCACAGGTGCCCTGACAGTTCTGGGGGTACCTCTCCACAGTGGAAAGTATCAGACCCCAGAGGGGGGAACAGGGTGTGGGAGAGCCCACCCCAGTCTCCTGTCCAGCCTCAGGGTACAGACCCTGGGCTAGTGGACCAGTGTCAGGATGCCATCCCTGCCCTGGCAGGAGGGAGAGTGGACAAAGGGTGCCAAGTACCTGGGGCTCCCGTCCCCACTCTCCAATGCCACAGACTTTAGAGAGCCCTGAGGAGCCTGAGGACTTGCTCTCATCATTAACAGCTGTCAGTGGCAAATGTACTTGCTGTCTTGGTGGACAGAGTTGCCCCTGGGAGAGGGAGAGAAGTCACACCCCGGTGGTGGGCTGGGCCACCCCACTGTGTTGGCCATGATAGCACTGTCTGCCTACTGTGAGCAAAGTAAGATTAGGTGCGACACAGATGGGACGCCCAAGTACGGAGAAGGGTACTCCATAGGGTAGCTTATTGGGCCCTGAGAGTATGGACAGAGGGATCTAACTGGGTCCAGAAATGCAGAGAACTGGAATGTTTCCCTGCTGTTGCAGGCCAGGGTCTATGTTCTATCACCCCTATCAGGGAAGTACATCAAGGTATTGATCAAATTCCCCTGGCTTTAGGCTGGTGGGGGGTTGCGTTGGACCTGGCCCTTTTGTGCAGGTTTATCCCCTGACGTTGTGACTTTTGCCTCCTATTTTTTCTGACCTGTTTATGCTGGCTTTAGCGCTCTGGGTATTTTATCAATGCTGATCAGTGCTAAAGTGCATTGCTCTCTGTGTATAGTGTTTTGGTGATTGGTTTCTCCATGATTGGCATCTTTGATTTACTGATAAGTCCCTAGTAAGGTGCACTATGTGTGCCTAGGGCCCGTAAATCAAATGCTACTCACATGAGTAGCCCTGTAAGTTTGTCTCAGACCTGCCCTTGCAGTGTCTGCAAGTGAAGTTTTTAACTGTCATTTCGACCTGGCAAGTGTGCCCACTTGCCAGGCCCTAACCTTCCCTTTTAATACATGTAAGACACCCTTAAGGTAGGCCAAAGGTTCTCCCATGGGCAGGCTATAGTGTATGTGAATGGTAGGACATGTACTGCTGTGTTTTACATGTCCTGGTAGTAAAATACTACCAATTCAGTTTGTCACTATTGTAAGGACCAGCTCTCCCATAGGCTATCATTGGAGCTGCATTGTAAGAATTTTACAAGTGTAACTTGGAATTGGAAACAGTTAGAAATTTGAAGTTTGGGCTTCGTGAACTCAGAATTTACTACAAAAGTGCTGTGACAACAAATAATGGACGAAATTCTGAATGGATCAAACATTAATCCCCAGTCAAGAGATCTGGGTTAAATGCATCATTCTATTGCTGACAACACCACCTCCATCGTCCCTTCCACGCTTCCACGCTGTGCCACAGGATTTAGGTTAGCTTGCTGATACCTAAAACTGGTCCGAGGAGGATTGTTTCCTTCCAGGCAGAACCCGGCTAGGCTGTTCAGGCTATAACTTTCCCCTGAGGAACATGGTCAAGACTGATTTGCATATGGCTGGGTCCAAACTGGGGTCATATAGTGAGACAAAGAACAATGGATTTAACCCAGATCTCTTGACTAGGGGTAAATGTTTGATCCACTCAGCAATCCTTCCATCATTTGTTGCTCGCTGTGCCATTGGATTCAAGCTAGCCTGGCTGATGAGGAGTATTACCCCGAAAGCGGTCCAAGGATGCTTGTTTCTAGTCCAGGGAGAAGCGGCTTGTCAGTTCGGGCTGGACTGTTCCCATGAGGAGCAGGGGCAAAACGGATTTGCATATGGCTGGGTCCAAACTGGGGTGGTATAGCGAGCAAAAGAACAATGGATTTACCCTGATCACTTGACTGGGGGGGGGGGGGAGTGTGATTTATTCAGCATTATGTCCACAATTTGTTGCCACAACACTTTTAGAAAGTGTACATTTTCTTGTTTAACCATCCTGTGCTTCTGCCTGCCTGTGGAATCAATGTCTGGTTTTGACTGACATGGGCCTGTTTGTGCATTCTCTCTAGACAATAATGCAACGGAAGTTTCGGAGTGCCCTGCATATCCGGATTGCCCATCACCAGGCTGATAGGCCTTCCTGAGCTAGAGTGATGGGAGGAGTTGTCACATACACCTGAGTAGGGCTGTGCCTGGCCTCTTACAATGCTGTCTCCACCCCCCAGGAGTGTGTCTGGAGACAAAGCCAGGCAGGAAAATAACTTGTGGAATACAAAAACAATCCTTTGAAGAATATCTACTTCAAAGGCCAAAAGGTGTATGAGTATTTGACCTAAAACTCCGTACTTTTAGAACACTTCAGGCTCAAGAGGAACCTCTGATTTCAAAAGAGAGGTTACCCACTTTCACCAGGGAACAGGGCACAAAGTACAAAAAGTCAAAGAGGGATCCCTGGGATGTATATGTTAGATTGTAGTATCTATACCCATACAGTTATACTGTGGTACCCAAGTTACAGGTTACCCTAGAAAACTGTTTAACAGGACGCAATATATATAATGATTCCCACAAAGAAAGAAAATTTGTTAACAGTCTAAATTTTTATTAAAATGAAAAGATCATACACATTAAAAAATACACAAGTTTAAAATTTCAAAGGAACTTTCCCTGAAACATAAAAGTTAATCTTTGCAAAAACAATAAACAATATGAAATCATAACACATATAGGTACATCATATATCACAGACTGCAAGATTATATTTCCAAAATACAGTACATAGCATAAAATAAAATAAGGAAAAAGGACCCCTATTAAAACGGTGGCACTCAGATATTATTACCACTGTAGATTACTTGATCCACTGGCTATAGATGGCATATATACAAATACACATATGTGGCAAAAATATTCGCTTCAAACGGGCATATTGTTGGGGGCCTCGCCGGAACTGGATATGTTCTCTTTTTCCGTGGCTCCTAGCTTCTGCCTCGTTTGATCTCCTCTCCTTTTAAAAATATCACAGATATTGTACCTTAAGAAAAAGAAATTGGAAGACAAAAGAACACCATTAGAGGAGTCTTTCAAAAACATAGAGGCCAATACAGCCATTGTCCACATAGAATTGACCTGGAAGAATCCAAGTGGTGCACACCACCCAATCCAGGGAGAGTGAAGCCCCCTGTAGCTCGGAAAACCCCTGCTAAGAGGTCCTGAAGAAGGTGCCACATTATCGAGTGTATCGCACCGAAACGCGTCGACGCATTCCCATATGAGAATCCACCTTAAGCTCAAATACACTGGATGTACATATATTTTTGCCACATATGTGTATTTGTATATATGCCATCTATAGCCAGTGGATCAAGTAATCTACAGTGGTAATAATATCTGAGTGCCACCGTTTTAATAGGGGTCCTTTTTCCTTATTTTATTTTATGCTATGTACTGTATTTTGGAAATATAATCTTGCAGTCTGTGATATATGATGTACCTATATGTGTTATGATT
Source organism: Lissotriton vulgaris (assembly GCF_964263255.1). Taxonomy (NCBI): domain Eukaryota; kingdom Metazoa; phylum Chordata; class Amphibia; order Caudata; family Salamandridae; genus Lissotriton; species Lissotriton vulgaris. The sequence goes on from NC_141687.1 coordinate 1,483,506,356, forward strand.
TCATATTGTTTATTGTTTTTGCAAAGATTAACTTTTATGTTTCAGGGAAAGTTCCTTTGAAATTTTAAACTTGTGTATTTTTTAATGTGTATGATCTTTTCATTTTAATAAAAATTTAGACTGTTAACAAATTTTCTTTCTTTGTGGGAATCATTATATATATTGCGTCCTGTTAAACAGTTTTCTAGGGTAACCTGTAACTTGGGTACCACAGTATAACTGTATGGGTATAGATACTACAATCTAACATATACATCCCAGGGATCCCTCTTTGACTTCAAGAGGAACCTCTGCCAAAGAGAACAGCTGTGAGGAACAGTTCTGTCCCTTTGCTGTGCGTTGCTGCGCTGGCTTGGCCTGCAGTTTCTGATTCTACTTTGGAGAGGAAAAGGACTGGACTTTGCTTTGTATCCTGCTTGTGTAGTCTATCCAAGGGTTTATGTGTGCGTTCCTCCTGTTAAGAAGTCTCAAGGCAAGCAAATACTTCACCTGAAGCATCCCTGAACTTAATTGCTAGGAGTTCTGACCTGCCAAGTGGTGCCAATTCCAGTTCTAGGCCACTGGAGGTTTTTCCTGCTGCAAAGATCTGCTTGAAACCATCATATTTGATGCATCCCCTTCTAGCGCCTATTTTTCTGATGCAGCACCGCCATGCAGGAGAAATTTCCACGCACTGCAGCCATGCGGCCAGAGAAATCAATGCAGCTCCTGCCCAAGGACGAAGAAACCGCAGCAGCCAGAGTTCACTGCAATGTGTCTCTAAAGTCCAAGACCACTGCTCCGAATCAGGCCCTGCTGCGCGGCTGACAAAATCGACACATTGTGAGACAGTGGCTGAAGAAACCAAAGCAGTACCTGTTTGTTGCTGTTGCATCATTCTCCAGCACGTTCAGATTTCCACACATTGCACCTGTGCAACAGGTTTCTCAATGCGTCACCTGCAGACCAGAACTGTGGAGGGAGAGTACAGCGATCTGTTTTGAAAACTTGCTCTATTTTCAGCTAATCTCCATTGTGAATCACTGTGCTCACTTGGAAGTGTTTTTTGGATGCAGTCTGTGGTGATATGTATGATAGAATGTAGCTATGGCACGGAATGCCTCATTGTCACCATGGCATTTCAGACAAAGCTGTTGGTATCTGGCCCCTGTTGAGAGAGACCTGATTTCCACTTATGGGAAATAACAACTTCAACCACTTCCTGGTGTGCGGTCCTCACTTCAAGATTTTGGCGACGATCTTAAAAGGACGAATTATGACACGTGAAAACTAGAAAATTATTTCAAGCAAGCAACAGGGGCCAGCACAATTTTTCAGGACGCTTACTTTGATCTTGTCTTCACACATCTTTTGGGTTTTGTCCTGCACAATGTAAAAATGTAGGACATGGTTTGTAGAGATGTTAAGAATAGCACTGTTTGTTGTGTTATCAATGAAGAGAATGATGATAGCGTAGAGGGGAGTTATGAATCATGTACAGAACTAGTATTAGGAGTGAGGAACATTCATATTGACAATGGCCAACACAATGCAGACCCTGATGTTGATGTCATCTTTGAAGGACATGGATATTTAGTTGATTCCTGTTGCAAAGAGCTGCTTTAAACAATCAAATTTGATGCATTGCCCTTCCAGCGCCTGTTGTTCTGACACAGCATCGCTGTGCTGGAGAAATTTCCACTACTGCTGTGTTGATAGAGAAATTGACGCAGCGCCTGCCTGTGGTCAAAGGAGCCACCACAGTCCAATTTCAGCACAACATGTCTCTGAAGGCCGAGACCACTGCACTGACTCCAATGCAGGCCCTGATGTGCGGCTGACAAGATTGACCCATCAAGGGACCATAGCTGAAGAAACTGGTGCAGCGCTTGTTTGCCGCCACTACATTGATCTCCAGTGTGTACAGATTTCCACACATCGCACCTGTGCGATGGGTTTCCCGATGCATCACCTGCAGACCGGAAACCAGCTTGGATTTAAATGCATTGCTTCCCCCTACAGTACTTATTCAATGCTACACTTCGTCTGCGTACAGCAGAACTCATGCATTGCCTCCTCAAGAAACTGACGCATCGCTGTGTTTTCCAACACTTCCTCAGTGGTAGCTGGTGACTTTTCAAAGTGGTGAGGCGTAAATGTTAGGGGCAAGTTTGATTTAGTGAGAAAGCATAGTGAGGGAGGCTGATGGACATTCTGGAGATTTGGGGGGTCCTTGCTCACAAAACAATTGGAGGAAATTGGAGGAAATGGCGTTCTTCAAAGGTAGAATTCGGTGTGGCTGGTAACTTTTCAAAGTAGTGAGTCGTAAATGTCAGGGGCACGCCTGACCTAGTAAGTGACCATAGTGAGCAAGGCTTAAAGACATTAGGGAGATTTGAGGGGTTCTCAGTCACAAAACATTTGAAAAAAATAGAAGAGGAAGTAGCATTCTTCAGAGCTTGAATTGCCACATTTGCATCTCCGCTCTTGTATAAACTGGACCATCATCCCTAAAATTCCCATCTGGGTTGCACCATCAGATATTCACTAGACTATGACCCACAGAATGTCTCTTTGGTGCAGCCTCTCTGTTCTGGGCAAACACCCTAAAATATCCTATGGCATGCCATTTCGAGTCAGCATTGGACACTCAAACATACAGCGCCCCTCCTGTGTGCCCTCTCTAGTCTGCAATCAAACATCACTCATGGAATGCCTGTCTCGTGTGTGGATCCCAGGGCTCCACTGGACCATCACCTTTGGGAGGCACTCAACCATCACCCACAGTAGGCCCGTTTCTGTGCACCCTCAGGTTTTCACTTGACCATCTCTTATTGAATCCCCCTCTGGTGTTCTCTCCAGTCCACAGTCCTCTATTGTCAGCAGAGATTAGATAGAGAAGGGCGTTATTTATGGAGACCCCTGAATCAGGCAAATGCAGAAATGTATACTCTTGTTTCTCTGTTTGGGGATGGAGTGGGGCTGGGTGACAGTGTTCAGCTATCGAAGCAGAGCAGGCATTTCATTGGTGAATCTGCATTTGTTTTGGAGCCTGGGGTTTTGACCAATAACCATGCTCATCCGAGTAAAAATAAGGATGAAGGATTATAAATAATAACAGTCTCTTTACATAATGAACACTAATTTGCTTCTCGGAGGGCAAACCAGATGGTTTTCTGAATAAACCCAATGTTTTGAGCCAGCAGCAGCTCCCGCACAATTTGAAATTCATAAACTCTGAAAGTGCGAGCACCTTGTGAAGGCCGTGCAGGAGAAGTTAATCATCTGTAGTTTCCGGTCATGATCCTTGTAAAACTGCAGACACAGACTCTGAAGCGAAGCAAGGAAGCTTACAGGAGCCTAATAATGCTAGGCCCCAGCATCATGTCTTTATAATCACTGACGCTTAACCATTACATGTATCTCGATTGGGTTTTCACACTGGGATGACAATTTAAAAGACAGTTTATCATGCGTATCATTTTCTGCTCGAAAATAAACAAATACTGGCAAAGCAAATGAATATGTTTGACCATGGCAAGCGGTCACGGCCGGGCTGGCATTAAGGGTGGGGGGTGGGTGGGGGTGGAAATGGGGTTGTCGCGGCGGAGGGAATGGGGGGGGGGGGGGTGGGATAAATAATAAATAAACTTACCTTGGCTTCCCGCTTTTCGTAAGTCCCGAGACTGCAGACTCCCGACTCCCGCTGTCCTGGATTTTGAATTTGTCTGGGCACGTCGTCATCAGGAAGGCTGCAGGCAGCCTCCCTCCCCCTCCACCGCAGCAGTGCTGTGAATGGTGCGGCCGCTGCCCCACCAGCGTAATTTTCTCTCTGTATGCTGCAGCATACAGAGAGAAGAGGGAGAGTGGGCGGTGTTACTCTAGGGCAGGGGGGAGTGGCTTGCCCACTGTTGTTGATACTGTCTTTTTGGGCGGACTCATATACTTTATATTTCTTTACTGGTGTCATGTCCATTTGTAGTGTTTTCACTGTGTTACTGTGTCTAATGTATAAATACTTTACACATTGCCTTTGAGATAAGCCTGATTGCTCATGCCAAACTACTAAGGTAGTGAGCAGAGGTTATCTGGGTGTGTAACACCCTTAACCTGACTAGAAGGAAGGGTCCCTACTTGGACAGGGTGGATACCACTGCCAACTAGCGACACCCATTTCTAAAACAATCTGAAACTTTCCCACTGGTCTAGGTCAAATTTGAAACAGATTTACTGTTTATTGGTCATGGTTAATTGCCCATGGTTTGGTCTTTTGTAATATTGCAACTTCATTTCCCTAACCTCCATAACCCTGTCCTCAGGGTTATGTTTCATTCATGATAGTCTGTTCAGAAAATACTTGATTGGTATCGATTTGATATGGCCCCAAAGGGATGTCCATATTAGATTGTTTAATATATATATATAAAAGGCTCAGTGGGGGGGCGTGGCCAAGATGGCGTCGGAGTAGGACGCTTCTCTGAGCCTCTCCGACGCCTCACCGAAATAGCTTCGAACAGCGGGGTCCCTGGAATGCTGCTCGGCGCCTGCTGGAGGGTGAAGGCTGGCGGAGTGCTCCGGTGCCGACTGTGGGGCGATTTGGAGCCTGTGGCGTTTTTTAACGCGGACCCGGACTGCGGCCTGTGAAGCGGCGGCCTCGAGTGCGGGAGGTCCGCCCTCGGCCTGACCGGAGCCTGGCCTTTGTGGGCCTGTTCGATGCGGCCGATCCCGGCCGAGTCCTGCGAGACACCGGACGCATCGCACACGCAGGGACGCGGTGCACAGTGCGGCGTGGAGGGAAGGCACAGCGACTCCGGCGTTGGGAGATCGAGGACTGGTCGGCCGAGCGCCGGCGGAGAGGGCCCGGCTGGGCGCGTGATCGGCTGCTCCCGCCACCGGGACACATCGGAAGGGAGCCGGAGCGACGGAGCAAAGGAGGGGTGAGCAGAACCGGAGGAGGGCGTGAGGTGCACTGCTGCAACGGGGGGCCTGGCCGGAGGGGGGAATCAGGAGAGGCGTCCTGGACTGGATGGGAGGAAGCCCGACTGGCGACAATGAGAGAGCCCTCTCGGCCCCCCCGCAATCTGCACTCAGGATAGGCTACCTGTGATAGTGGCCGCTTGCTCGAGGGAGCACATTGGACGGGTCGAGCGACCAGGCCGCTTTGCTGCCAGGGACAAGCGGACTCAGAGGGCAACCCAGTGGCGCCATTTTGGGGAGACCCTGGAGGACACTCAGCACTACACTTTCTCGGCTACCTCCTAGCTGGGAGGAGCGCGCCGCAACCTCGCCGCGCCTTTAACTGGCTGCCCCGTGGTGGTGACTGCCTCGCCCAGTTCACAGCAGGGGGGCCGCCGCTGGAGAACACGGAGACCGGATTGGGGAGTACTGGGTTACCTAGCCGCCCGGGTGACGGTCTCCTCACGCGGACACACACGAGACTCTCTTTCGGAAGGGCCTTATATAGCGGCCTTTGGAGGGCAGAGCCTGAGGGTCCCTAGGTGTGCACGAGACTCTGTTGCTGAAGGGCATTGCGTAGTGGCCTGTGGAGGGCCGATTCTGATCCTGGATTTTGGTGAGAGCGCAGACTGGGGGGTGCCGGGATCTCTCCATCAGACGCCAGCATCGAGGTGAGGATCTTCCCGGCCGCTCCCTGCTATCTGGACTGGAGAGGACTCCCGGTGCCCGCGGCGCTGGTTGATCGGAGGACGCTCTTGGAGGAGTGACGCGGCACTGCTGACAGGGTGTCCCGTACCCGAAGGTCGCTGTCCTGCCCTTCATCCCCCCGGCTACGACCACCTGGGGCCTGGGGATAGGAGTGCGGCGGCAACCCGCAGCCATGTCCAATTCGCAGCGCAAGGGGGGGAGGACGGTGAAGGACGCGGCCCCCAAATCTTCGCAGCAGCCGGCGTCGCCTGGAGCCAGCGGATCCTCCAGACAATCAGATGATGAGGCACCTGCCACTAAAGCCTTCATGAAGGAGCTTTTCGCAACTATAAAAGAGGACATCTCCGAACTCAAGATACAGTTGGCGTCGGACCTCCGGGAGGTGCGGAGGGACGTAGATGGGATTGGCGAAAGGGTGGCGACGCTGGAGGACCATGACCTTAGCTTGGCAAATGACATGCACCAGCTCCAACAGGACATCATACGGCTCACGGAGCAGAATCTGGATTTGCAAACCCACGCAGAAGACTTGGAGAACCGCTCCAGGAGAAATAACATTCGCATCAAGGCGGTACCGTGGGATGGTGAATCGGGTGACCTGCGGGGTTACGTCCAAGCCTTGTTTCTTCAGATCCTGGAGGATGAGGAGCTGCGGGACATCCAGATGGACAGAGTGCATAGAGTGGGGCTACCTAGAAGGGGGGGGGCCCGCCACCTGATATCCTCGTCTGTGTGCACGACTTTCAGGTCAAGGAAAGGATCTTGAGGAAAGCTAGAACCATCTCCTCCTTGCAATTTAAGGGCCATCACCCCCAGCTTTACCAGGACCTGGCGGCGACAACCTTGCAGAAACGGAGGGACTTCCGGCCTGTCACCACCTTCCTCCGGGAGCGCGGGATATCCTACTCCTGGGGTCATCCTTTCCGTATTATCTTTCGCTGGGAGAACAGGCTACGGCAGATCAATTCCCTGCGGGAGGCGAAGGATCTCCTGGGCATCGAGGAGGAGGAACCGTCTCGGGAGGCTCGTAGCTCACCATTCCGGCGGAGGCGGCGTTCTTCTTCCTGGCACAGGGTGGGCCCGTCCCCAGAGCGACAACGACCGGACCCAGCGACTAGAGAGCAGGAAAGAGGGGCCGCTGTGGCTTCGGTGGCCTCTGCCACCATGACAGACTCCCAGTTGGGCTCTGGAGCAGCATGACCCCGACATCATGGCAAGGCGTCGGAGGGGCTCTTGGCCTGAGGTCCCCGGGGTATACTGGTACTTTTGGAGAAGACACCCCAGACCTTGGACCTGGGGGTCACCATGTTGACGCCCCTGCCCCGATTCCAGTCCAGTGGGGGACTCCCGAACCTTGCCCTGCTGGAACTGAAGACTGCGAGATTCAGGTTCAGTGCCTTGCACTGCATTTTGTTGTTTCTTGTTCTTAGTGGGCTTGTTTTTGGGGAGGGTGGGGGGGAGAATGGGGATGGGGAGGGACGTTGGGGGGGGTGGGACTTGGGGTTGGGAGTTGTGGGGGAAGGGAATACCGGAGGTGGTGACGCGGATGAGTTGTGGAGGGTGATGTGTGCTTGTGTGATGGAAGGGGTGGTATCCCTGTGGTGGGGGTGGCGTGTGATGGGCTTGCAGTTGCCTCACATTTGGGCTTGCGGAGCTGGGGGAGGTGTCTGGGGATTCCTTTCTGAGTTGCTTGTGGCCGAGGGGCCTTCCGACGAGGGAGGGGGGCCTGACGAGGTGTCCATAGCTGGTTCCAGTTTTATGCTTTATTATGCCTGTTAGCATAGGGACTTGGAACGTTAAGGGGCTGAACTCACCACAAAAGCGGCAGAAGGTGTGGAAGTACATAACTGATCACCAATTAGATGTTGTGGGGCTCCAAGAGACTCACCTAGCGCGCAGGGATGAGCTGCGCCTTAAGCATAAGGCTTATCCTCTAATGTACAGATCATCTGCATCCACGAAGCTTCGAGGGGTTGCTCTCCTCTTCCGCGCTGCGCTGCACTTTCAACCTGTAGAGATACGCACCGACAAGGATGGTCGATGGCTGATGGTGAAGGGGCTGGTACAGGGGAGGATGTGTACTTTTGTTGTGGCGTATCTTCCCAATGCCGGTCAAAATAAGTTCCTGCAGGGCTTGCTGCAAAGGGTGGGTGATTTTGTTGACGGGCACTTGTTTCTCATGGGTGACTTTAATCTGGTATGGGATGGGTCGATGGATTGCTCCGGCACTCACAGGGCAGATACTGGTGTGTTCTCTACCGTGTCACAACAGATGGTGGGGGAGATGGGGATGGTGGATGGGTGGCGCTTCTTCCATCCTGCCTCACGGGACTACACATTTTTTTCTCATGTACACCACTCATACTCACGACTGGACTATATATTTCTCAGCCAGGCTCTTAGAGGAGATGTCCTTGACTCTGCCATTTTGCCTCTTTCAGTTTCTGACCACAGCTTGCTGGTGCTTACTTTGCGTTGGTCTTCGACCAGCGTCGGGCAGCGAAAATGGTACTTCCCGGCTTCGGTGGTCCGGGACGATACCTCTAACAAGGCGTTACGGAAAGCTATCAGGGAGTTCTTTGAACTCAACCCAGCGTCGGATACCTCAGTACCCAATACCTGGGACGCCTTTAAGGCGTCCATCAGAGGCACGTGCTTGGGCCTCAATGCGCAACTCAATCGGTCCCGACGCAAGGAAAGGGAAGACCTGGAGGCTGAGCTGACCTCCCTCGAGCGGGCGCATAAACTCAACCCCTCGAGGGTGACCCTTCGGCCACTGACGGCGATACGGGGGAAACTGAGAGCACATTATAATAACAGGGCTGAATTCACCCTGTTGAGGTTGGGTCGCCAATCCTACGCATGTGGGGACAAGGTGGGAAGACACCTGGCCCGCCAACTGCGCGATAAGAGAGAGCGTGAATATATCGGCGGGATCTGCGACGCGGCGGAGAGTTGCAACACCGGGATGAAACGAAAGCGGCCATTTTCGGCCGCTTTTACTCGGACCTCTACGCGGGGGACGGGTTAGAGGCGGCAGCCCAAAGGGAGTATCTGGAGCGACTGCCCCTTCCACAGATATCAAAGGAATGGAATGAGCTGTTAGGAGCCCCAATTACCAGGGAGGAAGTACTCGATGCCATCAAGAACTTGAAACTTCACAAGGCACCTGGGCCGGACGGCTACACCGCCACTTTTTATAAATCGTACGCTTCCGACCTTTGTGATTTTTTGGTGACCCTCTTTAACGATATGGCCATATCCGGCTCTTCTGCTGGCTCTTTGGCAGAAGCGGTGATCACAGTTCTGCCTAAACCAGGGAAGGACCCCACCCAGTGTGCTTCCTTCCGCCCGATAGCGCTTCTTAATATAGATGCCAAACTTTACTCGGCGATCCTGGCGCGTTGATTACAGGACCTAATGCCGGCAATCATACACCCGGATCAATCCGGGTTCATCAAAGGGCGCCAGACCCACGACAATACGCGAAGGGTGGTGCGCCTCATCGAAAAGGCCGACAGATTTCATATTCCCACGGTCCTTGTGGGGCTAGACGCCGAGAAGGCCTTCGATAGAGTGGATTGGGGCTTCTTGTTCAATACGATGACGGCCTTCGGCTTCTCGGCGACCTTCATTAACATGGTGAGGGCTAATTTCTGCTGCCCCCGATCAAGGGTCGCGGTGAATGGCCATTTATCGGCGTTCTTTCCGCACTCACGCGGCACTAGACAGGGGTGCCCTCTGTCCCCCCTCCTGTTCGCGCTGAGCATCGAACCTTTGGCAGTGGCGGTGCGGGAACACGAGGGGATCCGAGGTCTGCCATTCACGGGGGAGCAACATAAGATCTCGCTCTTCGCGGACGATATTTTGTTCTCTATAGCAGACCCGGAGCGCTCACTGCCATGTGTTAGGGAGGTCCTCCTGGAATATGAGGAGGTGGCCGGCTTCAAGGTCAACTACAGCAAGTCGTATATCCTGAACCTTACTCTCTCGCAGACCGAGGCGGCGCGTGTGCGGCCATTGACACCGCTGGCTTGGGCCGCCGGATCGATCATCTACTTGGGGGTCCATCTGACTCCGACAGTGGGCGGACTGTTCTCGGCTAACTTCCCACCCCTACTGGCGAAATCCCGGGCGGAATTGGATAGGTGGAAACCTAAATTTTTGTCCTGGCTGGGCAGAATCCATGCCATAAAGATGGTTCTTCTCCCCAAATACCTATATCTGTTCCAAGCACTGCCTATCCCCTTAGACAGCGATTTTTTTCGGCGGCTCAAAACTCAGATACTGCGTTTCGTGTGGCAGGGGGGTCAGGCGCGTCTCTCTTTTTCGGTCTTGCGTCGGCCGAGGTCCGAGGGTGGGGTTGGCCTTCCTGACTTGCAGCTTTATTACAAAGCGGCTCAGCTCAGAGTGTTGGTGGAGTGGTCGCAGCAAACATCCGAGAAGCATTGGCTGCATATGGAACGGAGCGTGGCAGGCAGGTCGATCTGGGACCTGGCCTGGAAACCAAAAAAGGACCGCCCCCTCAACGCGTATATTAGTACCCCTACAAGTACGACACTGAAGGTTTGGGGCACGCTCGCCGCGGACGACCGCTGGACCACATTCCCCTCGCCCTTCACGCCCTTGCACTTCAACCCGGCCTTTCCACCGGCGCTGCGGGAGGGGCCATTTGACGTGTGGCGGGAGGGGGGTTGCAGGGCCTTGACCCATTTGTTTCATGGCCAGGACACTCTCACCTTTGCTAATTGTATGAGGGACTATGGAGTCCCCCGATCCGAGCACTTTCGGCATGTTCAGCTGCTTCACTGGGCCACGTCGCCTGGGGTGTTAGAGGCGGCTATGCGACCGCCGACGCCTTTTGAGGCCTTCATACTCCGGACGTCTGCCATGAAAGGGGCCATCTCCTTCCTATATCAGCTTCTGCTCAAATCGACTATAGCTCCTCGACCTCGCTACATGGGGCAATGGGAGGAGATGTTGGGGAGGGAGGTGACGGATGTGGAGTGGTCGGCGCTTTGGCGGGACTTGGCGACCTTCAACCATTTGCTGCATCTGAGGGAGGCTCATCTCAAGACGGTCGTGCAGTGGTATATGTGCCCGACCAGGCTACACCGCATTTACCCGACCACCTCTGATAAGTGCTGGAGGGGCTGCGGGTTCCTAGGGGACTTCCGCCACATCTGGTGGGACTGCCCGGTGATACGGCCGTATTGGGAGGAGATTCTCTCACACATCAGAGACATCCTTACTTACCCCATTGAGGATTCCATGGCCTATGTCCTGTTGGGGCTGCGGGAACCTGGACTTGAATACCAGACCAGGGCGGATAAAAAGATCTTGTGGCTCTGCCTCGGGGCAGCTAAGCTCACATTGGCCGCTGCCTGGAAAAAGAAAGAAGCACCGGCGATCTCTTTGTGGCACGCGCGACTCTGGAGGCTGCTCAGCTTGGAAAGAGTGGCAGACATCTTCCTTGGCCAATTCAAGAACTTCCAGCACCAATGGGGTCCATTGGTTGCTTTCCTCTCTAAGGGGTTACCTTCGGCTGTATGCCCTACATCCTTACGGTCACTACACCTCTTTCAAGTATAGTATGGTTGCGGTATGAATGTAGGTATGAATGGCGTCACCACCTGGGGGGGGGGGGAGGGGAGGGGAGGGGAGTTTAACATGTTGATTTTCGGGCTGTGGAGGCGTTAATATTCGGATGCATAGCCTGACTACCCAGATATGCAAATTCGAGGACCGACCAGTTACTATACTGTCTATCTGCATTGCACTGGTCCAATTGACAGGCTCCCCGGGACTTTTTGTGCTTCCACATTAGCGCCATGGTTCTTCGCCCTCGGAATGGGTATGCTTATGTTCTCTTGGGACATTATTGATATGTGGCTTTTGATTTGGCCCCTGTGTGGGGTACTGTGCTGCGCCTCCGCAGCCCCATGTTTGTTTTTCTCTGTAACTCAAAATAAAAATTTTATTAAAAAAAAAAAGGCTCAGTGGCCATCATAAGCATTTTGAAATTATAACAACGCTTGCCAATTCTCTTGAAAACTGTAGTGGAGGGTCTTATCTTATCCAGGCTGGCGATTTTAATACAACTTATGAGGCGGTAGATTTTGTACAAGAGTTAGTGCAGGAAGAAGAGCAAGCTAGGGGTGTTCATAAACTGCATACTTCTCCTATTGAAAGGCTCACTAAGGATGGGCAGCAGGTAATGTCTCTCACTTTAACCCATGGGGTGCAAGCCTTTAATGGGTGGACACCCTCTGACGAGGAGGCCAAGTTTATATTCAAGAGGGGGAGTACTAAAAGCAGGATAGACTATATTATGGTGGACCTTGACTTGTGGCCATACTTCAAGGATATGACCGTACAAAACCGCAAGGATAGTGATCACAATGTCCTCCTAATAGAGTTAACTGGCCTCCCTAATTTCGATAACCAAACTCACCAAACAACAGTCCCAATTGTGACCACGAACAACAACAGGAGAATAAAATGGCAGCTGGCCATAGCAGATGGGGAAATACTCCCTAAAATCTACAAAGAAGTGGCACAGACTCTTATGGTTCTTAGCGACCTATATCAAGAAGAAGATAATTCCATTTTGGCTAGCTTTCTGAAATTATCCAATAGCATTAAATCATATTTTAGTAAATCGTCTAATTTTAATCTTTCTTAACGAAACATTGCCCTATGGTACAATGAGGACTGCAGATTAGCTAAGTGTAATTTAACGGTGGCAGTTAAGCAGGGAACACATGACGACATTAAGAACGGAAGAACGATGTACAAGAGGGCTCAGGATAGGGCTAGAAGAAACTGGGAGGCTGTCAATTGGCGTGTAATGGTTGAGGCCTCTAGACAGAAGGATTGTCAACTCTTTTGGCACCTACTTTCCAAGGGCTCCACTAAGAAGGTCAGTGAAGATGATTATTATATCCAATCCCATCTGGGAAGGATATTTTAAAAAGCTTTATATTGGCGCGACCCCCAATTCAGAGAAGGGAAATGCAGTAGTAGGAGAAGGCATCCTAATGCCTGCACAGAAATATGCCGAAGGCTTCTCCTTAAAGGAAATTACAACAGCAATTCATTTACTTCAGACTGGGAATGCGCCTGGCTTAGATAGACTCCCAGGTGACCTGTATAAAGCAGAACCTAATACTTGGGGCCCATTGTTCCTAAAGGTCTTTAATGCTATCTAGCGTGGTGGGGATATCCCCACAACCTGGAAAGGAACTCAAATAATTCCCATTTTTAAAATAGGGGATAAAGGGGACCCTTCAAATTACAGTCCAATAAATCTCATAGATGTCTCCCAAAAAGTATTTTGCAAAGCAATTCTGCTACGCCTCCAGAGCTGGATTGAGGAGCATAACATTATTTCACACTTGCAGGCAGGCTTTAGGTCATCAACAAGTACCCTAGATCAATATCGCCACTTTATCCGCAGTTTCCTGCCGATAAAGCGGCGATAATTTTATCGCCCAGGCTTGATAATATGCCCCATGGTTTTAACCCTAATAAATTCGCCAAGGGAAAAGTTATGTTGTGAAAGTACGTTTGAGCCTAGAGATTAATACGAAGTTATAGTCAAACTCGACAATTGTTACAATGCTACTCCTTCAAGATGACGCCTGATACTGTGAACTAGTCCCCTTTTGATCTCCAAACAAATTAATTTAAACGCACTCGAACACACAGTTGGACTTTTTCCTCCACTCGGCGTGTATCTTATACCAGACGACTTAAGCACCATATCAGGTAACTGCCTTGCAGCGACCCTAGCGCCTTTATTGTTTTGATTTACTCACTTTGCTCTATACAAAAAATAGCAAAACAATTGTGCCATGATTCTCCCCTCCCTTTTTTAGATCGATTAAAGACGATCTCCGCATTTATTGCGATTCCTCTACATCGCATTGCACCGCATTGACTGCGATTGCTATACATCGTATTATCCCAAGGTAATTAAATCGCGCTTGACTTTATGAGTTTTTACAGAGCGCTTGCAAGCAATGTGTAAAGCTACATCCAGATTATGATATTCTGTTTCATAACCTTACAGATTACATGATCTAAAATCTACCGGTTTTAAGCTCCTCGCTCAGCCTGGCGTTTTGAGGCATTGTCGATATTTATACCACACGACTACTTGGATTCTTATGAGGTAACCACATGTAATATTCAACCTCAGTAGGCTGATTCTCTTCAGCTCATGCCCCCTAGTTTAATTAATATTTAGTGTACCATACATATGCCATTACAGGTCTACTGACGTTGCCTGCCCTTGGTGTTTCAAGTTCTTCGTTCACGTGACAGAGGACATTCTAATAGGTACGATTAGGAATTTACATCTCCTCTATCAAATTATGGCCTTTAGAACACTGGTTCTTACACAGATTCCTTTTTAAATTTTCCTGTTTAGCACTGTGTGCCAGAATTCAACTCCGCTGTATCAGTAATCCTGTCTACTACTCCGTGGGCTAATACATTAAGGTATTGATTTATGAAAATGCTCGAACTTTGCAAAGGTTGCCCCACTCCAATGATTATGCAACTTTTGAACAGAAATATAATGTAAAGAAATAGAATACATATAGTGACTATTAATCGGTTTTATCTCACATGCCGGTTATATTCCTTATAGGACCCTCAGCTAAATGCATCATGAGACTCAGAGGCCCTAAGTGTGTAGCACAAATTACTCTGTTTTGCTGTATTAATTTAGAAATGTAGCACCCAATATTGTTGCATTTTGTATTTGTACAACTCTATGTAATGTTTAGTCTAATGGTTAGTTTGTCATGTTAACTCACTCATGTATTGTTTAGTCTAATGGTTAGTTTGTCATGTTAACTCTAGGTGTGTAGTGTTCAATGAAATTATAGGATCCAATCTAATTGTAATTGTAAATATTTATTGTTTCATTTTACAATAGGGCTTTACAAATATTAATTGATCAGTCCTGAAGATGGTCTCAAAGAATTATTCATAGGAGACCGAAACGTCAACCCTCACCCTTATCCTATGGGAATTAATAACTTTTACATATTGGATAGGTGTTCACAGGTTCTACGGAGAAGTGAACTGAGACTCTTTGTATTCTTCCTGTATTCCTGTTTATATATTTGTATTTTAAATCCCTTGTGACTTTTTTGATAAAATCTAATATTTTGCATATACACCTTCTTGTTGTTTTTCTTGTTTATTGTTATATGTTTAACCGCTTCCGTGCGGCGCAGATTCTTCCCCGGTGCTGGACATTCCACAAACAGGGTGCGGTCGTGACGGAACCATTCCGTCATCAGCAGAGCTCAACCGTGACTGATGACGGAATGGTTCCGTCACCAGCATCGAAGGGGTTAATGTATTTACATGTGAAAATTCAGTTGTGCATTTAATACATATGATTGACTGAACTAAACTCCTCCAGGACCATTAAATTGTCCTACATAATAAATATTCTCAAAACATTAAAATATTCCTTTGAATAAACTCCCTTGGAGGCACTCCTTACCCATTTCACCCAGCATTTAGAGCAGGTGAAGGTTTTCGACTACCTGGGATTCAGAATTAGTGATAATTTAGCATGGACTCCCCAAATTCAGAAGAGTGAGCTGGCATTACAACATGTGGACTACGCAATAGCATAGAGGGCAAAACGCTCACCTTTTCGCCCAATCTCTCCCACATTCAAAAGGAACAGGACCAAAGACCTAGGTACGGTCCTTTATGGGGACGAATTGTGGGGTTTGGAGAATGTACAACAGCAGAGGTAGCGGAACATACATTTTCCCTCAATCTTCCCATCAACACTCCAATACTGCCACTACGCATTGACTTAGGACCTAAGTCCATCACACATTTTGCTGTTTTTAAAGCGTTAAAGTTTTGGGTTAGAATTTGGACTAATAGTACTGAGATCCATGTAAAAGAAGCAGTGGTGGAATTATTTACCCTTCAAAGACAGACAGGCCAACTGCCCTGATTACAAAGGGACAGGGAGTGGCTTTTTAGGTTGGGCCAGGACGTGATGTGGGAGGCCCCACATTCTATTACAAAACAAAATGACCCCGTTGTTAAAAAATAGATATTGGGATTTTATAGAGTCTTCTGAATTGATACTGTAGCACGTGGTACTTCAATTCTTAAATTTTTAAACGTTAAAAGTTGTTTTAAGTTTGACATGTATATGGATGAAATCGAACCCCCCCAGGCATGAGCACTTTCTATACAGTTTAGGTTAGGGACTCTGCCATTAAATGCATGAAAAAGCAGTTGGGAAAATGTTACTATATCTCCCCTGTGTCCATCTTGTCATACTACCCCAGAGACCATAGAGCATTTTCTTTTCTTGTGCCCTGTGTATCGAAAGTGATATCATAATAGGTGCTGGGGTTGGAGAGGCCTTAATAAATGTGTTTTTATACTCATATCTCTATTCTATAGAACTGTAAAATTGCAACTTGCCTTAATTTTATTCGGCAGTTGACTCAAGCTATGTTTTAAATAATTGTTTTAAGAATTTGTTTTAATGTTTTTATGTGTATTTGATATTTTTTATGCTGTCTAGGATCATGCTATTGGTCGATTAATACACTACTACTACTCGACTTCCTCCAACCACCAGTTCAATGAATCCCTAAGGCACACTGCTGGTGTTGCATTCTGTTTCGCAATGCAATGGTTCTTAGGGTGCATTGTATTTCTATGAAGATCTTGAGGCTGGAACAGATCCTTACCCATGGTATTTTCAAGTCCTTTCCTACATTATTGCTGACTTTGGCTGGGTTAACGGTCAGCTTTGGCAAGATCACCCATTGTCCCATTGTCTGGGTCATAGGCTAGGGTATCCTCCTGTTACTTTACAATAATTCCTTATATTGAAGCTTTTCATAATGTGTGGTTCTTTCAAGATGGTATTCTCTGCTCTACATGGACTGTTCATCGGTGACCTCTTCTCTACACAGGCCAACGCAATCTCTAAACAATTCTAGCAGCTTGTGCTTTAAGGTACTTCTCTGAAGTGGAATTGGCCTCTACTTGTTTCACACCAAGAATATATCAGTATAGAATGTCTGATGTTTTCCTACTCTTACTTAAAGATGCTGAATAACTGGTATTGGATGTCTATTAGGCTACACAACATCAGTCTACTCACTCATTCTGACTGTTGGAGATACCTCCACCCTCATTGCAATTTACACCACATACTAAAGTCTTGCCCTAATGTGTACAACTATTGCAACGTAGGTTGGAACAAGCTGTCTTTAAGCTTATGACTAACACATCTGCACAGTTGGCACAGGTACATGACATGTCTGATAATGCGGTTGTCAGTGCGCTAATCTAATCATACCATGTTCGCAAATGGCTCGGAACAAGAGCGGTGTAATCTCTCTATGGACATTGGTGCTCCACGATTGAACAACTCAATAATACATTTGAGATCAAATTCTATAATTAGAACTGAGATATTCTAATAAGAATAAAAATACAGGTTATAGTTTTGAATATTGATATATAAGTAATCAACAGGCAAAATACTTAGAATGTGCCATTAACACTTTAGCTGCAAGGCATACAAATTATCCATACAAAGAGCTTAATAAAGCTCCATGTGCAGTCGGGCATAAGTATGCCTTCTAAGAGTAGGAAATGGGAGCTCTGGGGTACAGAGAAAATGCCCTTTTATAGGACTTTTGACAATGGCTTTCATACAGTGGCACACAAATAAATTATACTCAGGATATGCACCAATGAGGAACAAGCAAGAAGAAACACTCTACTACAGAATACATTTGGGGATTCTCTTGTAGTAGTATTCCATTAATTTTAGTCATTCACACAGTTTTTTCTAGCCTGTTAATCAGGGCCACTAGATTTATGCAATTGTGCAACACCTGCGATTTCTGCATAATCATAGATTAGCCGCATTTACCACACAATCCATCATCTGCTGCATCATCTGCAGATTTTACCAAAATAAATGTGTTCCTAGCTCAAACGGGTTCAAAAGTTACCTTAAAACTCAGCAACACATGTTGCTGCACAGTGGAAAGCAGTTTGAAAAGGGTCACTGGTCATTTATTGCTAGATGGGTGTTAACATGTGGTGCAACCAACGCCCAGACAGTGTTAACAAGTGTAACAAGCATTTGCAATGCAATCGGTCTTGCCATTAGGACCTTATAACTATTTACCGATGCAGCACATTATCGCACCTTATTGCCATGTTAACACTCACCACTACCATCATTCCAGATGCAATACAGGCTCTTTTGTGTTCAGAAAGTTACAGCAGGTAACTGCATGCACACAAACAACTTAATAGAATATTTAGCTTTCCTCTCTTGTAGACTGCACAGTGGTGGCAGGGCCCATAAGGTAGGGGTACTGCAAATCGCCGAGCACTCCCCTGGCTGCCGAGAATCCACTTAGTCAAAGGAGCGCGTGGTGGTGGCGCACGCCACTGCTGCATTTTAGCAGCACTGTGCGGGGCTGGCCAAAAATGATGCCCAAGGCCGTTGTTCATAACGTTTCGCACGCTACAAGATTGACGGGCCTGGGAACCACATACACCCATAGCTGCCAAGGTTTCAGACTGCTTATGTGTGACATTTTCAAAATTGCAGTCTAATTATGAGTGAAATTCAACAACTATGAGTGGCATTTTCTCGCAAGCAAAATTAAGCAATGAAGATGAAGGAAATATATAAATATGAGAAATGTTACCAAATTGAGCAATGTGAAACTCTAATAAGAGCTTAAAAGTGTTGTAAAGCACCAGAAATGGAAAGGCACTAACCTGGTAAAAAGTAGGAATTCACAGCTAATCCTCACCAAATACAGTTTTGCAAATACGTGGTTCATATTCTTTCTCTTCTTTTTCCCTTTTGTCCTCTTTCTTGCTTTTTCCCTGCTTCCCACTGTCTCGTTTCTAATTTCCCTCCCTTGTACTCTTTTTTTTCCTCCTTCCTCACCCCCTCACAACTACCCCCTGTCTGCAATCTGGATCTAAAAGCGCTATGAAGCATTCAGCACAGTCCACTTTCTAGTGCTTTTTTCAAATCAGTAAGTTATCCAACCCTCCACCCCATTAGCCATCCCCCACTTGGTTGCTAAATTTAAAAGCTGTCCCAGAGGGTAGAGCTTTTGGCTTTGTTAACACTTGTTATATCTAGTCTTCCTCTGCATAATCTGAGCTGCACACACCTCTACCCAACAACTGCTCAGACACTGCAGCGTGAAGCTGCATCCGCATAAACTCAATTTTGTCTGGACAAAATTATATTATGTGCGACATTCCTGTGTGCTGCAAGCTCATCTTGCTGGACAATCAGTGATAACACTTCTCCCCTGCATCTCCCTGCTCCTCTCTTGACAGTGTGTGCGAGCGGGAGAGAAAGGTCTGTGTGAACAGCTAACGGGCAAGGATACACTCTCCACAACGTGTCTCACTCCCCCCACTGAAATGTAGAGAAAAAATGCTTGTTTTCTCATGCAATGTATGACTCTTGTATGGTGCCTACTTTGAACTGAGACACCTCCAGGTGTCTGAGTGAGTTCAGGTTGTATGTGGGTGTGTATGACACACAATTGAGAGCACTGAAGTTAAGGCAGAAGGCAGTATGAGATTTCACACTATCAGTGGGCCATAAAGGTGTGCAGACTACATGAAGATCCATCCTTGGCCCCTGCAGAGCCCAAAGAAGGATAGCCACATTTCTGCCACTGGTAATTATGGGGAAGTGTTAGATACACAAATTAAGCTGTTAAATAAAATGTGGGGATTAAAAGTACTTAAGTGTCTAACAAAGCGAGACACTGCTGAAGAAAGTAGTGTGCAGGGGAGAACGTGAGTGTGTGCGACACTTCAAAAGCCACTAACTCTTCCACGGACCTCAGAAATGTTTAATTCAACATCACATATTTTCAGAACTGAAACAATTTCAATTTTAATTATTCACAACAAAATCATTCTTGTTATTCAATTATCAGATACAAGTAACAGGCACTGGCAAAGCTAATAGGTCTGGTTTGTTATAGGTCTATTTGTTGCTGAGCGACATATGTGAATGCCAGATAATACCTAGAGATGCACCAAACTACCAGTCAGGTGGCAAGCTGCATTAAGCACAGGTTCTTAGTTTATGTTTTAAAACCACACCCTTAATTGCATAGGCCACACTTCTTGGAAAAGATTCCTAGTTATGCTTTTTTGGTCACACCCCGTTTAGAGATCTTTCCTTTCTCACCTTTTCTATTATACTTTAAGATTGCCTCCACTCAGCTGTGATTCAATCAAGTACTAAAAAGGCACCTGTTATGCTAAGCTGTTGGACTAGATGACCAATGACTATTCTGGTCTGCTAACATGAACCATTGCAAAGTCTTCTTCAATCCTCCCTACCAGAGTAAAGCACAATGAAATTGTCTCACAACAGCATTAGTGTTGGTATAAAATAATAAATAAAATAGGTGCTGTGGAGAGCGCAAAGGTTTGAGTGAAGTGTTAGGAGGTTGTATGGAACAAAGAAATGGAGGGTTGGGACGATCAGGAAAGAGATCTAAAAGGTTAAGGTTAGGTCGTGCAGGTGGAGGAAAGCAGAAATGTGGAGTAATCAGACATGACATATTTGGAGAAGGTAGATGATAAGGAGCTGGCAGTCGTTAGGATAGTTAAAGTAGCTCTGATTGTAGTTTGGGGAGGGAGTGATGAAGCAGGAAGAGATTAAGTATCTGTAGGGAAGGGGGTTGAAGAGGCAGTGGCGCAAGCAGTAGGGAGAAGAAGTCATAGGCATGTTAGTGGCTGGCTGAAGCTGGGGATTTGGCACGTGGCGAAAACATAGGATGAAGCAACTAGGGCGAGATGAGGCACGAGGAGGAATGGACCAGACATAACATTGGATAAAATATGTACCGAACAGGCAAAAAGAGTGGGATGGAGCAGGCAGATAATGTGGCAGGACAAGCATGTGGCAAGCATTGGAAGTGTCAATTGTAACGGAACAAGCAAGCTGAAGCTGACACTAACTACGGAGCCTGTGATTCTGCTGCCTCTGCCCCCAGGTCTAGCTCCACCCTCTCCCTGGCTCCGCCCCCTAATCACCCTGTATCAGCTAGATCTGTTGGTGCAACGATTCCTTCTCCGCCTTCTTCTAGGTCTTAACCCCAACTCAAATCACTGAGTCACCAGAGCGCGCCACGGCCGAGCAGTGCCTTAGAGAGCGGACTGCACCGAGCGTCAATAGACCGGGCCGGTCATAGACATAGACAAGGGACACCAGGACAGAGTTTGCTGTTGTTGTCATAGTCTGAAAGAGAGGACTACGATGTTGGCATTAACCAAATAGAGGATTACACCTTCTGGCTTTCTAAGAGCCTAGTAAACCCAATTGGCTTACCTTCAATGAAATAACATGCATTTGCAATGCAAGAGGACTCGCATTTACGCAAGACCTAATGCATTTCAGACAGGAGTGCGGGTGGGCAGGCGTGATTAAGGCATGAAAAACGGGAGTGGAAGGGGTGGGAGATAAGGCATGTACAGCGGGAGGGGTGGCACAGGTATAAAGTAGTGCTCAGGAAACAAAGTAAAGGGGCCAATAACCGTGGAAGGAGACATGGCCGTCATAAGGCGGGACTAGCAGCCTCTAAACCAATCAGAAGGCAGCATTTAGAAACAACAAAGCCACAAGCCAATGAAAAAGTGGGCGGGGGTGAGCGGGGCTTTCCTCACCTATACTGTATATAGTGTATACTGCATGCCTCGCAAAGCGAGGAGCGCATGCGCTGCACTGCAAGGCGAGACCTAAAAATTTCAAAATAATTAAGTAATACATATAATAAAATGTGCTGCATCACGCCACATAATTTGTCTTTTCCTGTCGCATAATTTACTCAACCTGAGGCATAATTCGGCCCTTCCATACTGCTTAATTACAGTGGTCCTGGTTTTAATTGATACATTGCATAAGCAATAGTGTGAGATGGGTGTGGTGTCCTTAATAGGAACATTGTGGTGTAGTGAAAAGCTCCTAGGAACGTTCTCGTTCTCCGTTTGTTAGAGAAAGCTTGCAATGCTTTATTTAGAACAAGAAACAACACATCGGGTAATTGCGTGGGACATTATGACTCAAGATGGAGGACAGTGTAAATAAAGCTTATGCTAGCGTAAGGTCAGTTTTTAAATGCATTTTACAAAATGCTTAGTAAATCAAAGTATCAAATGGCTGGTGACGGCATTGTCGGTTGGCAAAACTTGCATTCTGAGATATTGGAGGAAAGCTACCAACCCTGCTCAGGTGAAACGGTTTACTGAGTTGATGACGGTGATTTTAGAGTCCAACACCAAAAGGCAATTTTTTAACAAATAAGGGATCGTTTCCTCTTGCCCCTTTTTTACACTGACCAACGTGTGCCTTGAGTAGTAGGCATCATTCTCTCGGTAGATCCTTGCTTGTGCTCTTACCTGGTTCACGAGACTCCACTATAATAAACTGCTGACAATCGACCTAGTTGTGTTGTTTCCTAATTTCTTAATCTTTGTTGAGCTATTCCCAATCACCCTTTACACTTTCAAGCTGCTGTGGTTGACTAGCGATGTGTTCTTTTCCCACCCATATCTGACCACTGTTTTTATTTTTTTCTGTGTTTCAAATCCCAGAGGTGATAAACATATGGGGCCTCATTTATGAAAAGTGGCGCATCGCTGCGTGAAAACAGCGATGCGTCACTTTTCATTGCGCCCTCCTTGCGACACCAATGATGTGTCATATTTACAGTATGACGCATCATGTCGCAAGTAGTTACAGATACGTCAGTATTTCTGACATATCTGTAGGCGCAAAAGTGACGTATTGCTGGAGTGTGTCACAAAAGTGATGCAACTCCAGCAATGTGTCCTTTCACATGGGGCAAGCCCCATGTGAAAGGGCCTGCGTCAGTCTTACGCCTGCTGTGAGGCAGGCGTAAGATTTTGACGCATTTGAGTCCTAGAAGTGGCGCAGTGAAATCTCATACATTTCACTACGTCACTTCCATGACCCTTTCTTGCGTCAATACACCCCCCTTGCGTACATTATACCTGGCGCAGGGGTTTACAAAGTGACGCATCTACCTAGATGTGTCACTTTGTAAATATGGCGCAACTAGGCGCATTTATTACACCACTGGTGCGTCACAAAAAGTGACGCACCGGCGGCGTAAAAGTGATGCACAGCCTCATAAATGAGGCCCCTGGTGTTCGGCAAATGTCTAATAGTTGTCTCAATTCCCATTGTAGGTCTGTGGGATTGTAGCTGAGACTGATCACCGTACCCCATTCTACCCCATCACCTTTGGCCTTGTCACTAATATCTGTAACCCACTTAGCTCAGCTGCTTTGCTTCTCCGTATGTAGCTTCCTTACAGTATTGGGCAAGACGTCTCTGTGTGTTACTACAGTTATTGTTCAGGGATTCGATTGCTGTTACCCTAGTTAATTTATTTGTGGGGTCACCCTATCTCTACTTTACCAGATATATTAGGTTTTATCTCACACATATTTACCATTGATGTTGTCATTTTTTCTATAATAAAGGATTGATGCAGAGCACATCAGGAAATCAGGAGGATTTCACAGGAGTTTAGGAGTTTGGGATGCTGGCCAGTCAGAAATGTGAAATGGAAGCTAGAACAGGGGGAGAGAGAGGGGAATCTGGGTGGATTCAGAGCACCAGAGTGAATAAGCCAAAAATCTGGAAATGTTAACAGAGCCAGTGAGCAAATGGCCAGAGTGACTCTTATGAACACTACTGATCAAGAAGAAACCATATGTCAAAAATGTGTTAAAGGTGGTTGCCATCTTGGACTGTCCAGACCATCGCCATTGTAGAAAGGCCCAACTTGCTGGACCCAGCCAGCAGCTGCCATGCTGTGTTTACCTTGCTCCAGGAGCTAAGAGAAAATACTAGAGTGTTTCAGCCAGAGGTTCTTTATGCAACTATATGGCTGCCATCTACTTAATTTACCCCCACAAGGGGTCCCCACTCTCAAGAGATCAAGAAGGTCATGGACCAGGTAAGTATCTAACACTGGAGATCTGTCCATGTACTAGTCCTATAAAGTATTCTACGCAGATGCACAGATGACATTTAAACAAAAGAGTAGGCGAGTTTCACATGCCTGCGAATTACAAACATAACGTTATATTTCCAGGAAAATGTCTGTCAGTTAATTAAATACAAAACTGCAAATAGTAAGGGTTATGTGTTCAGCTTTGAATGATAAAATCAGGTTTGAGAAGGGGATTGGAAGTGAGACAAGTGAATGGACTTTCCTCTACGCTCCTGTCCATCAAACACTGTTTCATTTTCCAATTTACAATCTATTGAATGTGTCATTCACTTTTCTTCAGTGAAAGGTTGCAATTTTGAGAGCGAAAATTACTTTAGCTGCTTGTGTTTAGAGAAATACGAAAAGGTCATTTAGTTAATGTGCTGAAAACTGACATTAAGATACATTGAGTCGACTATAAACGACACCTAATTCACTGAGCAGTTATTCCTTCTTACTTAGTGCATACCTTGCTTAAACGTCCGCCATTTATTAAAGTAGGTAAATTTAGCAGTACATTTCCTTCAGTATTCAATCAACAGTATTTTCTTACGGCAATTTTCCACAGCATGGGATTATTTTTCACATGTTACCAGCAGAGGTGGCTGGCATGGATTAGGGGCAGTGCGGGGGGGGGTTGGGGGGGGGGGGGCTGAAGGGAGTAAAGAAAAAGAAATGTACCTTCTCGCTGCGTCTCTCCTCCGTCATCTCTCTGTGTTAGGCTGGAACAGGAAGCACCCAGACTCTCCCCTAACCCAATCACAAGACTGCAATGTAGCGTTGAGATTGGCTGAGGGCCTTGATTCGAACTAGGCATGTTCTCCACCAGAACGTGGAAAGTGCGCATGACTGTTTGGCCAGCCCAAGAAAGAATGGCCAAACATTCATGAACACTTACAGAGTGCCCACCTCTCCACCCTCTGCTCTGTGAGCAGAGCAGCCCCGCCCCACAAAGCTGCAGCAGCAGGAAAAAATAAATGATAATAACATTGAGTTATTATCATTTAATGTTTCCTTTATTTACACTGCGAAATGCAGCGAGGTGACGCTCTTCCACTAGGTACCAGGTACATGGAGTGTTATATATCTACCCGAATGGAAGCAGAGAGGCACAATCTTCAACTCATCTCCAACTGAGATACCCAACACCTGCCAGGACACTTTTGCTTCAATATTCCTCCATTTAACATTTTCCACACGACCCTGATGTCACAAAACAGGCACCCCAGACATGGGACAGCACACAGGTCTACCTGCCTGAAGGCAACCCCACTGAGCCAAATCATTCGGCCTCGCCAGTCGGGTGTAGCTTGGTCCAGTGGCACAGTGAGCACAAGATCCACGTCTAGGTACTGCCTTGCCTCTCCCAAGCTCACTGTGCCCTTGAGCATTCCTCCGATCACCTTTTGCGTGTTTGATGTAACTTCTTAAATGGCCAAAGGATACCGGGATACAGGTCCTGTGCTTACTATGCCACTGGAGCCAAGACACACCCACTAAAGAGTCCCAATGAGGACAAAACCTGTCTTGGGTTGCTTGTGTTCCGGTTCAGGAAGGACTTGGCCTGACAGTTCAGGTAAAACTGTTCCTGTTGGAGCAGGGTCAACTGGTTTGCATATGGCTGGGTCTAAACTGAGGTGGCATGGTGGGTAAAAGAACAATTGGTTAGAATGCTGTCACCTGGTTTTGGTTTCTGTTCTATCCAGCAAGCCTTGAATGTTTGCAGAAATTGGAAAATCCAGTCTACAAAACTTGGCAAAGTTTCTTAAAATTTAGTTTTAATGGAACAGGCCAATCTACTCCTCTTACTAGAGCTCTTGGTAGACCAAGATGACAGGATCTGGATGGTGGACATAGTTTTCAACCAGTTTAGGAGTTGGCAATGAATAATTAACAACACACTTTCTGACGGGTGCTTACTTAAACAAACAACTCAATTTCATCCTTATGCTACAGGATGCATGGGCCCGGGTGCAGTATCAGATTTAAAGGGCTTGAAATTCCATATCCATTATTGCATAACAGATCCTTAAAGGCATGACACCTCAAAGAGAATTGCTAATAATGGGTGAACAGATGTGTTATGACACTGTCAGAACCCCTTTCAGAGGACCACGAGGCCCGCAGGGGCAACTAGGCCCAAACATGATGGGTGAGCCTTTCTATTTCTGATGTCCTGGGGCCTGACCTGCTATGGATCCTGAGCAACTGAGCAAGTACCCTTTCTGCACTTGACTCTCAGTAGTAGCTGTGGACGAGCAGTCAAAGGGTAGTTCAGTGGAAGTGTAGATACAGGTTAGTGGACAAGACTCATAACTCAATATGCACACCGTAATGCCAATAAATCAATGTCCAAATACTTTTTTATAAGAATTTGTTTTATTTTATTTCCAACTCTACACATTCAAAGGAATAACAATATTTGTAAGCAGCACACCAGTCACCTTGAGGTCGAGGCTCTAGAGTTTGTCAAGCAAATCCCAGACTCATCCTCTTCCTAGCATAGTGGTTGGAGTTACAGACCTGCCAACTCGCACAATGCCGCTTTGTGCCACACAGTAGTGGCTTTCTATACACAGTGGCAGGGAAAACGAGCTGGAAACGACTGGAGATAGTGGATTTCCACCTCGTCCTTTAAGAATTTTAAAAGCAGATGTCCATTAAGAGGTGTTAAAACACCTCAGGACATCGTCACCAGCCTTAGCAAGCTTTTTTTCTCTGTTTTTGAAGAGGTGGTTTAGTAGGGGCAGGGGGAGAAGTGCCTCTTAGGTCGTTCTTGGCACTAGGCCCCGTCCCCTCCAAAACCACACATCCACCTCACACTGTGAAATCGTTTTTTAAGTTGGCAGGTCTGGGGTTATTCCCCATTCACTGGCTGCAGCATCCAGGCAATGCTAACTACTAGGCCATACTCAAGAGTTGCCCTTTGACTCTTTAGAAATTAGTCAAAATTGTTTATAGTCCTGCAGCACCATCAGCATTGAGTTCCCAGGCCCAAACAGGCCCAATTCCAGTCTTACCCACTTCTATAGCATAGAAACCTTCAGCATTGCAGTGAGTGCCCTGACCAAGGGCACTCACGAGTTCTGATCCTGTTCGGAGAAGTCGGGCTACTCAGGTGCATGCAGCAGCATCTTGCATGTGCAGTGTTAGACCTGGCACCTTGGCGAGGGTCTCCCTTCCATTTTTTGTTGCTGCCTCATGTGTTTTTGCTGGTTATAGATGCTATGGGCACTGTGCCACTGCAGTGCAATGCCACAGTGCAAGTGCTCCCTACGGTAAATTGATGTATAGATTAGTGACTCCATGATTGGCTGGTTTGGTTTACTTGTCAGACCCTTGTACAGTGCATTGAGTATGGCCAGGGCTTGTAAATCAAATGCTGCTGGTGGGCTTGCAGCACGATTTGTGCCACCCACAGAAGCAGCCGTAAAAGTGTGTCTCAGGTCTGCCATTGCAGAGCCTGTGTGCAGTCTTGCACTGCCATGCTGACTGGGCGAGTGCACCCACTTGCCAGTCCCTAAACCTTCCCTTTTCTGCATATTAGTCACCCCTATGGTAGGCCCAAGGCCAGGGTGCATTGTAGGTAAAAGGCAGGACAAGCCCTGGTGTGTGTGGCATATCCTAATAGTAAATTACAGCCATTTTCATTTTTCACTGTTGCAAGGCTACCTGTTCTCCGTAGGCCAGAATGGGCAGTTTTATTATTACATATTATAATCCTAACTGACTCAGGGAACTGGGTAGAAGTTCAAGTTTAGTATGCCTGAACTCAAAATGACAAAATGATACAATGCATCTTTTAGTGAAGTTGGTTTTAACATTCTGTGTTTGAAAATACCACTTTGAGAAAATAGGTATTTTCTTGCCTAACTATCCAAGATTGCCTCTGCTAGGTTGTGTATTCTTTGTCTGGAGTTTGAGTGACAGGGGCTGGGGGATTCCAGGAGACAGGGTGAGCCAGCACAGGGCTGAATAGAGAGATCTGCTTGTAGATGGGTGGGAGCAGTTGCACCTGAGACCTGAATAGGGCTGTGCCTTCCCTCCTCAATGCTGGCTCCACCTCCTGTGGTGTGTCTGATGTCCCTGGCCTACACTGTGAAAGGAAAGAAGGAGTCTTGTCAACAAAGAACTCCAGGACGGACCAGAACTGGTTTGGGCTAGGCAAAGGCCTCTCTGCCTTCAGAGAACAAAGGGAAAATGAGTATAAAAGAGGGGACCCAAACCCCAGAACTTTAGATCACTTCGGGAAACAAGAAGAACCTTTGCTGAGGAGAGGAGCCAGATGAAATGAGGAGGAGAATATCCCTCAGCTGAGCGCTGTTTGGGGGATTGGCCTGCAGTGGTTGCCTGACTGCCAAAGAAACTAGAAAGGACTTTGTGCTACTTTCACATCAACTTGTAATGGATCTCCAAGGGCTGTTGTCCTGCTGAAGTCTCAGGGACAACAGACTTCACCCTCCAGCTCCCCAAGAGTTCTTTGCCAATCCCTGCTGTTGTGTTGGGCTTTTGAGGGACTGCGTGTCGCAAGGAGCTGGAAGCGGGACTCACGAAGATGAAGCGAGTTGATGCCGCTGCTGCTGTCATCGCATCACTGGAAAACGGTGTTGCCACTGCCGCTTTGCCTTGCAGAAGTGCCTCACAATGCCAGAGAAGAGTGTCGCTGTCACATCAGACGTCGTCGCATCATCGGAAACCTCAGAACTTTAGATCACTTTGGGGAAAAAGAAGAACCTTTGCTAGGGTGAGTAACCAGATTGAGAAGAAGACTATCCCTAAGCTGAGCGCTGTTTGGGGGATTGGCCTGCAGTGGTTGCCAAAGAAAGGAGAAAAGACTTTGTGCTACTTTCACATCAACTTGTAAAGGATTTCCAAGGGCTTGAGATAGAGCTTGCCTCCTGCTGAAGTCTCAGGGACGACAGAATTCACTCACCAGCACCCAAGAGTTCTTTAGAAATGCCTGCTGTTGTGTTGGGCCTGCTGAGGGACTGCGTGCGGCAAGGAGCTGGAAGCGTGACTCTCGAAGGAGAAGCATGTCCCCGCCGCTGTAATTGCATAGCAGGAGAAGGGTGTCACTGCTGCCGCTTCTCCTCGCAGAAGCGCCTCGCATCGCCGGAGAAGAGTGTCGCCGTCGCATCAGATGCCGTTGCATCAACAGAGAAGCGTGTTGCCGCTGCAGCCGCTGTCATCGCATCACTGAAGAAGGGTGTCGCCACTGTCGCATGGCATCGCCGAAGCGTCTCGCATCACCGGAGAAGAGTGTCGCCGTCGCATCAGATGCCGTTGCATCACCAGAGAAGCGTGTCGCAGGGTATGTTGCAGGGTATGTCGCAGCTCAGAAGAATCGTTGAGTCGCAGCACAGCCATCGGGCGTGCACGCATCGTGTCACATCAAGAAGAAGACGCCATTTTTGTTTCATTGCACCGGATCTTCATCGCATCACGGCGCTGCTGGTCGAATCGCCACAGAAGTGCAGTAAGAATCTGACGCATCACCTCCCCACGCTGAGAAGAACCGACGCATCCCCTACGCAGCAGTAGGGACCTGACTCATCACCGTTCTTGCGTGTAAAGAACTGAGGCATCACCTTCCCTGCAACACTTTCATTGAATAGTGTTACACATCCAAAGGCACATTGAACCTAAAGTGTTGCATTTTACATCTAAAGAGGACTAAGCTATTTCTACCATTTTTAAAGTACAGTATTGTGGATTTTTGTTGTTTGTGGTCTTGTGTTAAGTCTATATTAAAATACTTATTTTTATACTACAAATTGTGTGGTGTCCATCTGCAGTGTTGTCACTGGGTTACTGTATGTGTTCACAAATGCTTTACACACTGCCTCTGAGATAAGCCTGCCTGCTCGTGCCAAGCTACCAAGGGGTTGAGCAGGGTTTATTTTAGGAGTGACCCCCTTACCCTGACTAGATGCAAGGGCCCCTATTTGGTCAAAGGTAACTACTACTGCCAACTAGAGACCCCCAAATCTAACATGCAGGCTCTCATGAGCTGTGCTGCTGGCTTTTACTAGTGATCGGAGATGCTCCCAGCCTGGGAAGTCATGGTAAGTTAATCTTCCACACATGGGGTGGAGAGATGTGATCCCACAGAGCTCAGCAAGTGTGTCAC
The DNA here is from genome assembly GCF_964263255.1 of Lissotriton vulgaris. Classification (NCBI taxonomy): domain Eukaryota; kingdom Metazoa; phylum Chordata; class Amphibia; order Caudata; family Salamandridae; genus Lissotriton; species Lissotriton vulgaris. The sequence continues at coordinate 1,483,536,236 of NC_141687.1, forward strand.
ATCTTCCTCGGTGCCTTCAACAGTCCCCAGGAGTCTGTCATGGGCAGTTCTAACTGTACGTGCACGATTTACTAAACGCAGCCTCTGTCTTTTTCTGGGCAATGGTCCAAGCTCCTTGGCAACGTTGGTACCAGCAGCCCCTCCTGGCAACCAGGGATGCCAAGGTACTTTATGATTCAAGCACAAACTACTTTGGTGTAATCACTCACACCACAGTGGCCCCTTCTGGCATACGGGTCGCCTCTAAGGCAGCCATGAGTCTCAGCATGCCTTTAACAATAACTTAAATGGTGGCATCCTCTGGCATAGGGGATCACCGCAACAAGACAATATGGTCTTAGAACTTTCCACATAGGGCTCAATGCACAGCTCAGTCCACAGCAGCCCTCCCCTGACATATGAAGGTCACTGAATCAATCCTGTACAAGGGCAATGACCCATAGGGTCTTTGCCCACTGGACCTCGCTCCCTTGAACACTCCTCTTCCTTACATGGTACAATAGTCTTGGCAAGCAGGCAGATGCTGCTGCTCTATTCTCCAGGGCAGGTGGTCTTGGTTTCTCTGGGTGATGTCCCCTCACCCAGCAGTGAGACCAGCAGGCCTTGACCTCCGGTTCTCATCACAGGCAGAAGTCTTACAGAGGTTTCCCCTCCTCACACAGCCCATCTGGCTACTTAGCAGATGAGAAATGTTAGAGTCTCATCCTCCCCTTCTTATAGTGCACTTTCAGAGAGTGAGGGCCTGAGTCTTTGACTTCATATATTGGGGATCTGATTCTTTTAAAGTGTACACTTTTCTTTCTTTTCTTTCCTCTTAAAAAGCTGTCTGTCACATTAGGAAAGACTCCCAAAGCTTATTGTCCCACAACACAGGCTTTGGGAGTGACTAGGAGTAACTACAGTTCACACCTGGATGTCAGCCATAGTACTAAGTGCATCAAAAAGTTACCCCAAGGTCCAGCTCTACTCCTAATGATTCCCTTATCAGCCCCATTTCCATCCTGAGATGTGTCTAGGCCCTTCCTTGTGATCTGTCACTGAATAAAAGCAAAACCTTTTGAAGTATAAAGGGGGAATCATTTTCTCCCTTCATCCAGTGTCTGTCCAACCCATCTCAAAGGAATGAGGAAACACATAAATCTGTCTGGGGAATTCCTCTACCTCACATCTTCACCAGGCAGGCCTGGGATTCCAAAATGGAACCCAGGGTCCTACAAATAATTTACCTTTGCCGGCAGACACACTCCGTGTACATTCACATCACACATACTGTCCAGCAGTGTTTGCCGCCTACATTGTGCCACTACAAACACATACATTCAGCACACACAGTCTGCATGCACAGTTCTGTAGCCTTTCTCTACTGTACATGGATGTGCTGCTTGCAAACACACAATACCACCACAGACACTAAACATGTGCGTGCTGCCCAACACTTCACCCTTCATGTATTATACTTCTCTCAAGCACAGATACACCCAGCACATGCTTTGCGCTATCACTGTGCTGCACTACATGTCTCATGTAATGCATTCCTGGCAGGCATACATACATGCTCTAACAATTCATTTACTACATAGTGTTGAGTGTAGGTGAGCAGTATTATACTTGCGTGTCTTCATTTCATGCTGTTTGGTGGGCTTGAGTGTGACACGGTGTGTCACGCTCGTGGTCATCCTATAATGGCCATGTTATAGGTTCTGCTCTCGTGGGGAGAATGTTTCTATTGAAATGTCAGGGGGTGGATATAAGGTTTGCAGGGCCAACTGTAAGGCATTCTGTAACTGGAACTCGGACTTAACATCCCTCTACATTAAAGGTGGAACTCCTCCTCAACTATCCAGAGTCTGGCTTAATTTATTATTAATTGCGGAGTCCTACTTATATATATTGTCATGCTATAGATGTGGGAGTACTGGGCATTTAGGTAATTCAAAATTATGTCCTGCTATTGACAAGATTTGTTGCAAGGGTGGCAAGGAGGGACAGTTCAGCAAAGTATGCAGCTCTATGCCTAACAGAGTCAATATCATCCAAGGTTATAATGATTGTGAACGTTTTTTTGATGACTATGAACATTATATCAACCCTGTCATTAATATTTGTGGGAGTGAAGGCGTCAGCATGATTTCCTCTTGCATGATTTCTGTTGATGGTGTTCAGGTACAACTTCTTGTTGATTCTTGTGCATGGTATACTATTATTTCACAAAATATTGTCAAAGATAAATAGACTAACAAGAAATTGTTTGCTCCAGATGTAGCACCCGGTGGGTATACTGGACATAAAATAGTTTTGGGCCAATTTAGAATTTTCAGGACGCCACACATTTGGGAAAATGTATGTGGCAAAATCGGGGCAATCACTTTTGGGTTGGCCACACCAAGAGCAAATGGGGATTAAACTTAACCCTAGTGCCAATCCACCTGTTTATGTGATCGAACTTTCAAATTCTCTAGGTAATAACAATTCTAAGTTTATTTCTGACTTGAAAAACACATTTTCTAATGTTTTTTGTGACAAATTTGGAGAGTACCAAGGATTTAAGCAGTGCATCAAACTTTGCGACAATGCTATTTCAGTTTGTCACAGGGTAGGGAATGTGGCCCTATCCTACGGATCCAAGCTCAAGGATATATTAAAATATTTATGCTCTAAGAAAATAATTGAACCCATTGAATCATCTCCATGGGTTTCTCCAATTGTGATTTCGGTTAAACCCACAGGGGAACTTAGATTATGTGTGGAGTTATGAAGTTTGAACACAGCTATTTGGGTGGATGCTCACCATCTTCCCAAAACTACATGAAATGGTTTCACCGTTAGCTGGTGCACAAGTGTTTTACTGTATTGACCTAGCCAGTGCTTACCATCAGGTAGTTCTGGATGATGAATCTAAAAACCTTAATGCTTTAATAACTCCTGAAGGTTTATTTAGGTACTGTCGCATGCCGTTTGGCCTCACCAGTGCTGCTTCTGTTTTTCAAAGATTGATGAAAGAAACTCTTGAAGGTTTATCAGGAGCAATATCTTTCCAAGATGATATCCTTGTGTATTGTAAAAATGCTGAAGAGCATGAGCACAATTTAAATAATGTACTGTCTGCATTGTCAAGCAAAAGCCTCACTTAGTGCTGATAAGTGCAGATTTAAAGCATCTCAGGTGGAATATTTAGGAAATACTTTTAGTGGTGTTGGTATTAAACCCAAACGTAACCATGTGGAGAATATCACTAATGCTGAAATTCCGTTATCCAAAGAACAACTTGTAGCTTTCCTTGGTCTCACCGAGTTCTATGCAAATTTCAGCCCCAATTATGCATCCTAGGCAGGCCCATTTAAAAAAAATGCAAAGTTTGAATGAACAAAGGAAATGTCTGCAGTTCTCAGTATTTTGAAGGAATTTGTTGTAAATGATCCTTGTTGAAAACCGTTTGTAGGTGGAAAAAAAGTGTATTGTTATGGTGGATGCTAGCAGTTATGGTTTAGGTGGAGTGTTGATGCAAAGAGATGGTGCAAAGGAATGGATTGTAGCCTATGCATCAAGAGCTCTATTTGATTCAGAGAAACATTACTACGTGGTAGAGAGAGAACTCTTAGCTTGTGTTTGAGGTGCCGAACATTTTTATGGGGCAACAAATTCATCATCAAGACTGACCATAAACCTCTCTATTTTATGATAGCACCAGGCGGTGGTCGCACTATGTCTGCAAGATTGGCATCCATGTTGCAGAGTTTTTAGTTCCAATTGGAATATGTGCAAGGTAGGTCTAATGTACATGCTGATTGCATGTCTAGGTTTCCTCCCTCCAGGGAGATGTTTGCTAAATTTAAAGGGGTTTTGGGGTTTTCAACTCTAGATCTATCAAATGCTTATCACCAAATTGCCTTACATGAAGACAGCAAAAAATTCACCTCATTCATCACTTCTGAAGGTGCTTTCAGGTATAAAAGGATGCCATTTGCATCTTCTGTCTTAGAAAGGGTTATGCACAAATTATTTAAAGACATGGAAAATGTGTCATATTTTCAAGACAATATTCTGGTTTTTGCATATTATTCACAAGCGCATACTAATACATTACACAAAGCCCTGTGTATTTTACAAGATAATGGTTTGACCTTCACAAAGGAAAAATTTAAGTTTGGGGTAAAATCTTTGGATTATTTGGGTCATAATTTGGTCAAAGCCATTGAAGACGCTCCAGAGCCTCAAAACGAAGACCAACTTAGATCCTTTTTAGGTCTAGTGGAGTACTACGCTAAATTTATTCCGGTATTTTCTGACCAAACCGCCCATATGAGAAATTTGACGAAAAAGAACCAAAATGTTTTAATATATCCTGTATTATCTTTTTTTTGTGTGCATTTTATTTTGCTTTTCCATATTTTTTTTTAAAGGGGGGAAGGTGTGTTGAGTGCACATGAGCAGTATTCTACTTGCATGTCCTCATCTCGTGCTGTTTGGTGGGCATGAGCACGACACGGTGTATCGCGCTCGTGGTCATCTTATAATGGCCATGTTATAGGTTCTGCTCTTGTGGGGACAGTGTTTTCTATTGAAATGTCAGGGGGTGGATATAAGATTTGCAGGGCCAATTGTTAGGCATTCTGTATCTGGCACTCAGACTTAACAGTCCTCTACATTAAAAGTGGAACTCCTCCTCAACTATCCAGAGTCTGGCTTCATTTATTATTCATTGCGGAATCCTGCTTTCTGGACTCTTCTCAACACACAGTACTGCTCTACTCTTGCAGAGTAACTACTTCTGGGCAGCCCTTTGTATCTCCCGGATGTAGGCCAAGGGTGAGTTAAGCATGCAGCAGCAGAACTTTAAAAAGGTGAGTGAGCATGTAGGCTTTACTCTAGTGATAAGCGTAAAATAAAACTGTTCATTCCTACTGATCACCACATGGTATGCTGTCACCACCATGCTCATGTTGTTTAAAACTCTTGGTGAAGGAATTCCAACACTATGAGGATAGCACTTTGGGTGCTCCTCTCAGTCCAACAAGACCGCAATTCGCGAGGCAGTACTAGGTCATCACATACACGCATTATAAGTGCTTGCCTATTACAGTATAAGCAGCGTTAGGGAACCAGACAACCATACAGTTGGGCACTCAGAGCATGGGTACACATCTTTTACCATGCAGAGGACTTTTCCGTCCCAACAGACTCCATTAAGTCAAATCAAATAAGGTAGGACTCTTCTGGTCACAATCCATTTACAGCTCCTATACTCCAACAAATGAATGAGTTGGTGATCGCTAATGGAGTGTCTGACCACATTCCATTTACAGCTTCTGTACTCCATCGCATGAATGGGTTTGTGATAGTCGATGGAGGTTCGACTGCCCCCAACTAACAGAAAAGCTAAGACTATTTTATGCCAAAGATAGTGCGGGTCTGCTTCAGGTCCCCTGTACAGGCTATCCTGGTGTTTTACAGAGCCTTTTATGGGCTTGCCATTGCACTTCAGTCTGACAGGTTTAGGATATGTAATCCTTCCCAATGTCAAGGGTTTTTAAATCCGCTATCACTTAGAGCCAACATGCTGATGGTCATTCTCTCTCTGTCTTGGCAACCAACTTAATCTCTTTCCTTTAGATATTAGGCATATTTCCAACCAGCTATTTTTAGGAATAGATTAAGTGGTATCTCCTCCTATCTTTGTCCATTAACTTACTCTTTCTCAGCTTGTTAAGGATTTGACAGCTTTAAGATAGCCTTAAAGCGAACCGACAAACATCACATAATAGCTTAGGGTCCATTGTGGATGGGAATATTGAGGTTGTGTTGTTGTACTGATTTATAGATAATCAGTACAACAACACAACCTCAATATTCCCATCCACAATGGACTCTAAGCTAATATGTGATGTTTGTCGGTTCCCTTTAAGGCTATCTTGGAGCTCACGTTTGCTACACAGTATACAACCAACAGTTCAACAAGACTCCTGTAGGATATGAAATGAGGCCAATGTGTGGAAAAGTGTCAAAACTAACACATTGACCCTAAGTGTCACATCACATTGTCATCACGGTATACTTTGGTAATGTATACATTCAGGATGTGGATTTGAGCTTATTAGGTTTCCATTTAGATCCTAAACATACTCGTCCCTGTCATTTTAGGGGGGGCTGTAAAAGGCCCTTTATGCAGGGTTACCCCCCAAAATGTTGCCTTCCTCTTCCCCTTTTGCTGAATTAATTTTTGTTGGCTTTAGGACTCCAGGCATTTTGCCCCTGGTAACCAGTACTTAAGAGCATGTGCTCTCTCCCTAAAATGTCGTAACATTGGCTTATACACAATTTGCATATTTAATTTACTTACAAGTACCAATTCTATATGTCTACAATATCCAGGTTATTGAGTAGATTCAACAAAGATGTGGAATCCTTGAGGTAGGTAAGCCAATATAGTACCATGAGCTGAAGGAAATAGTCCCCTACCTCTTCTCTTTAAGGCAGGTTCCTGGGCCATACTATCAGGCTCCAGGACCTCTTGAACACCCTTACTGTCTGCCATAGACCGAGTGGTCACACATGCCTATTCAGCCAGACCCAACATCTCCAAATGAGCCTTCTTCTCTACCATAGCGGTTATCCAAATCATTACCCAACAGACAACCCACAGGCATGGCTGGCCTCACAGCTACTTGAAGAGTACCAGAGACCCCCCTGCCCCACTCAAAGGGAACTTGAGCCACCTCACACTGGCTTTGTGAATTGTCCCTGCAACTACAGGAAAATATGCATGAGGAATAACCTGCTCTTTGGACAGCAACCAGCAACTGACAGCTGTCACACTAGCCCCAGTATCCCTCAGAGCCTCCACTCTATGGCCTTTGATGGTCACCCACTGCCTGTGTTTTTTAGCGGTTATCAGCCAGCTGAGTCTTAGGGACCATCTCAAAGTCTCCTAATTAGACAAGGGACATTTTTGTGGGACCCCACCTACCTTAGGCCCCCATTTCCTCCCCACCCAGGGCTACACTTGCCATCTGACGGGTTGGTGCATGGTGTGGCACATGCTGACCCTTTTGGGGACACTGGGATCATACCAACTGTGTCCCACTTGCTTACACTGAAAGCATGTAGCAGGCCCCCTTTGAACAGGTTTACCTGTCGGAGGCTCTGACTTTTTCTCAGAGGGAGGCTGGGAACCCTTCCCCTGGTTCCATTGGGAATTACTTTGGGGCCCTTCCTGAAATTCCCTCTGTTTACTCTTGTCCCCCATTCTTCTGCTGGGGACCCTGCCCACCTTTGGCTGAGTCTCCCACATGACCCTTGTGGACCCTGGTACTGACCCAGCGGTCAGCCTCCTCAGCAAGGTTCCTAGGGTTAGTTAACTTGCTATCAATAAGGTGCTGGAGTAGCCCTGGAAAACAGTCAGCAGACAATTGCTGCCTTGCAATCAAATTATAGAGCGCTTCAAATGTATCCACTTTGCTACCCTTCACCCAACCAATCATAGCTCTGCAAAAGAAAGATACATATTCTACCCAAGTGGTTGCCTCCAGCTTCTTGCAATTTCTGAACCTCAGTCTATAGAGTTCTGGGGTGAAACCATACCTTGTCATCAGGGCTTCATTCATGTGGGCATAAAACATCCTATTCTCACTAGGTAGGTCTAGCAAAGTATCCCTCCCCCACTCACAAAGTGGGCCCACAACCCCACTCCCCAATCCTTCTCAGGGACCCGTGGGACAATATTGCTATCTAATAGGCTGCAAACCACTGCTCAATATGTTCAGGCTTATGGAAATCTTTGATGACATCCTTGGGCTACATACCCTGCCTTCTGAAGGCACAGATGGTGCACTGCCACCAGAGGGATTGATCTCTAAGCCCTTTGCCTTGATCTCTAACTCCCTCAACATCCTCTCATGTTCCATTTTCATTCTCTCTCTCTCTCCAAGTTATTCTCTATTTCCCTCTGACCCTCCATCTTAAGCTTAGCCATTTCCAGCTTGAGTGCCCTATTTCTCTCCCTGTCTTCCAGCTCTCTGGGGGACAGGTCTTTGGAAGAGGTACTACTGCCTAGTGGGGACAGTACCCCTTCCCTAGCTGGAAACACTGGCCTATCCAGTTGCCCATCTGCATTCCCAGCTGGCTCCACCACGAGATTAGGGGCATTTCTTGCTTCTACCCAGGCCCTAAGCACCTTTTGGTAGTCATCCTTTTTTGGAAATGCCTCGTGTAGCAACTTTCAATTTCTGGCAGAGATGCTTGAGCTATTTCAAAGTGTAGGTTTCCAACCTCTCTTCCTCAAAATCTAGATCCATAGATGCAACAGATGCTGGTCTACTCATGGCAGTAAGCATTGGCAGTTCTCAGGAAAAATAACAGTCCAAGGAAAAAGGAAAAAATAATTCTGCCAAACAAAAAGTATGTGGTCGCGTTTGGTCTGCACTCACTAGTAGTGTACACCAATTACAGTGTAGGAGTCACAAATGGAGGTCCAAATCCCACCGCTGCCACTAATGTTAGAACTGGGTGTCTGTAGTTAGCAATGGTATACACCTTTCACTAAATAGGGACCCTTGCTTCTAAGTCAGGGAAAGGGGATTCCACTACTGGATACACCCTACTCACCCCCTTGGTAGCTTGGCACGAGCAGACAGGCTTATCTCAAAGGCAGTATGTTAATCATTTGTAAATACACACAGTAATACAGTGAAAACACAACAGATGGACCCCACACAGGTTTTATAAAAATAAGTATTCTTTATGTAGACTTAACACAAGACCACAAATGACAAAAATCCACAATACTGTACTTAAAATAGATTTAAAGATGGTAGAAGTTACTTAATTCAAGTTGATGATGAACGCAACAAAGTTCTCACAAAAGTATCTGGATGCGTAACGCGAAATAAACAAAAGGTTTGCAGGAAGGGAGATGCATTGCTTCCTTGCTTTGGGACAGATGATGCATCATGCCTCAATGCTTGTGCAGAGTAGGGGATGTGTCTTGGTCCTTACCGGAGAGGAGGTGATGCGTAGATTCTTGTGATGCGTTCCGGTTGTGATGCGACCAGATGGCGCCTCTATGCGATGCGACGATCTGGTGCGATGCAATAAGATGGCGCCCTTGATGCGACAACATGAAGACGATGCATGCACGCCTGGCAAACGTGGGGCAAACTCTGTAGCTTTAGGAATGTCCAAGATGATCACTGCGTTAAACTGCACCCCCACTCTAGTTGACTCAGCGTAATCACTAGAAATCACACTGAACGAGAACCTAGACATGAAAGCCCACATCAAATCAATGGCAAAAAGCGCCAGTTTTCATTTGAACTACTTAGCACCTTAGCTGCTATGGAACGTCCAGCTCCAGTGCTGGACGTTCCATTGCGCAGGTGCAGTTGGAACGTCCAACGGCCGACGGCAGCACTCCCGAGGTAGTGGTGCCGTCGGCCGCTGGACGGGCGCAGCGCTTAAGAGGTTAAGAAAAATGAAACCATTTTTATCTGAGGCGGATCTAAAACTAGCAGTGCAATCACTGGTTATTTCGAGGATTGAATATGGATGTACAACAACTAGCAGGTCTCCCAAAAATGTCCACGGCACCATTAAAAGCATGCCTCAATGCAGTGGCAAGACTTATCACAGGAACGAAGAAATTCGACCATATCTCCCCACACCTGAAAGCATTAAATTGGCTACCTTACGAAGCAACAATTCAGCTACAAATGGCACGTATTACCCACAAAGCGCTTCATTACAATACACCTAGATACCTTGCCCAAAAAATTGAAATATCTGGAGGAAATAGACCAGCCAGGAGTGCCAAGGAACTGGTGCTGAGACCACCCATCTTCAGGAAGAAAGAAAACTATGATAGAGTGTTCTCAGGAGCGGCCCCTAGAATCTGGAACTCACTTCCCCCAAATATTAGAAAAATTCTAAACACAGCAACATTTAAGAGGGAAACGAAGATCTTTTTAATGAGTAAGTTCCTTCCATAGGCAAGAGAGTTCGTCACCAACTCCTTGACATAGAGGTGACCAAGATATAACAAGAGAAAATAACTAGCTTTATGAGGATACCAGTGGTCGGTACGATACTAACCCTTGGACTGGAGAATATAGAAGGCACAGGAAGAGACACTTTTTTTATTTTTTATTTTTATTTTACAGCGACATCAACTTTACATGCAAAAGAAAGCGTATCTCGTCTTACATAGCCATGGTAGAGTCATACATTTCTGTAGGTCACATACAGCCTATCTGCCCACATCCCAAAGGCCGGGCGGCATTAAACAAAGAGACGCCATTGGCTCTCACATTGTTAAGACTTGCGTCATGTATCTTCCAGTGTTGATATCACATCTTTTTAATTTATAAACGTAAACAAACTAGGTGCCATCCCCATTGTCTCCGTCCCTGTATACCTGTGGTGTGTAACATTTGACAAGCCCTGTAGTACTCAGCTGTCAAAGCGCTGCTTAGGCAGACTCAGACGTGCAATGCACGCAAATAGTAACTACACTAAGCGAAATACCATCTTAACCAACAGTCTCATCACTATCCAACATCTGGGGGGAGTTCTCCGACCTGTCCGTCTCATTACCAGCAGCCATCATGTACTGTCGTCTCATGTAATTCAGGTATAATCCCCAAAAGTTCTTGGGTTTGCTTTTGAGTGGCAGCAGTTCACTATAAGTCTCAGACTGCGTGCAGCAATAAGTCAAGTCTCTAATCCACTGCGCAGTCCTGGGAAGGGGCCCCTCAGCCAGCACATAGCTAACCTCCTTTTCGCCATCAGCATCCCCATATCCACTTTCCTATGCTGAGCTTTCAGTAATGCTTTAGAATAACCCAGCAGTGCAAGCGCAGGAGACGGGGTGATCACCACCTCCAGGATCCTGCTCAGTTCTTGAAACACCGCGTCCCAATAGTGTTGCACCCCTGGAGACTCCCAAGCCAAGTGCATGAACCCTGCGCTCTGCATCGGTCACATGTTGCACCTTCTCGCAGCCCAAACCGATGCAGCCTTTCCGGGGTGTGGTAGTCTAGGCACAGGAAGAGACACTTAAAAACAGTCATATATGAGAAGACCTCGTACACCATATATAAGTATTCCCTAAACCTACCTCAGGACATAGAATATTCGGTTTTAACCGTGTACTGTATTTTATCTTACTTTATTTTTTCCTCGTTAACCCTTTATGGAAGTATTCCCAACTACATTTTTTACTGTGATCTCGTTATATTTTACAAGACTTGTTTCTAATCTACCTCATGTAATGTTAAGCGCTCTGATACCCAAGGGTCCTGTTCGCGCAATGGAAAACTTTTCAATAAATAAATAATAAATAAATAAATAATCTAAAGATGTCATATAGTATCCTCTGTTCAGCATTAGAAGAATCTATTGCAGTGATAACATTCTGAAGAGTTGTTTTCTGATATACTTATTCAAACTTCTTAGTTCCATCACCTGCCTCCATTTGGTACTTTGTTTTTTCTTCATTAGGACGGTGCGACGCAGGTGAGTGTGACCTAGTTCTAGGACACCCCCGCGCCGCACGGCCACCAGCTGCTGCGTGTGCTCTCCCTGCCTGACTGCCTCGCTACCGCCGCGTGACCACACCCCCTGCCCCCGAGCGGCGTGGTCCCTGCTCACCTAACCTGCCCCTGCTGTTTTTGCCTTGTTAAACTGTTTTTGTCAAATTGTATTGCCTGTTTTGCAGTCTTGTGTATTTTCCTTCCTGTTTGCCGCTGTTTTTGCCGCCGTTCGTCCTCCCTCCCCGCTTCCCGCCACCGCCGCCAACCCCGCCCCTTTTTGCCTTCTGTACCCTCCCCGCTCCCGCCTCCCAGCTGCTCCGCCCCCCCGCGCACTTCGCCATATATGGCGACCGTGCGAACGCGCAGCGGTCAAGCGCAGCGGTCACGCGCAGCGGGCGCGCAGATTGTGCGCCGAAGGCGCGCCAAAGGTAAGCCCGTCTACGCCCATCCGCGCCTGGACCGCGCCCAGTGCCAGGACCCCTGGCCCCCGCCTAAGCAAGACGACCCGCCGGACCTACGACGCCGCAACACTCTTCGCACTCAACACCGGCCGAGTCCCGGGATGCTACCGAGCCACCCCGAGACGCACCCACGGACCCTTCAGCTGCCACGCCTGCAAGTTCACCTGCATCCGGACCTGCCCGGCACCAGCACCGGCCAAGCCGAACACCAGCAGCAACCACCTCAAGTGCATCCTGCTCAACACCCGCTCCGTCCACAGACACGCCATCGAACTCTGGAACCTCCTAGACGCCACAGCCCCTGACGTTGCCTTCATCACGGAGACCTGGATAAACGCCTCTTCAGCGCCCGACATCGCCATCGCCATCCCAGAGGGCTACAAGATCACCCGGAGGGACCGCACCGCCAACCAGATGGGAGGAGGCATCGCCATCATCCACAGGAACACCATCCGAATCACGACTAGCACCGACAACACCCTCACAACCGCCGAACACCTGCACTTCCAGATCCACACCGACCCGAAGACCACCCTCAGAGGCACCCTGATCTACCGACCCCCGGGACCACGCACTCAATTCAGCGAGGACATCGCCGACTTCGTCAGCCCGCATGCCCTCCCCTCCGCTGACTACATCCTCCTAGGGGACCTCAACTTCCACCTGGAGAACAACAACGACCGCAACACCAGCACCCTGCTCGACAACCTCGCCAACCTTGGACTCAAGCAACTGGTGAACACCCCCACCCACCTCGCCGGACACACACTCGACGCCGTCTTCTCATCCAGCAAAGACATCGCCTTCAGCCACGCCACGGAACTCCACTGGACAGACCACAGCTGCGTCCACTTCACCTTCAGAAGAACGACGATCCACCACCACCAGCAACAGGTTGCCCGAAGAAACTGGAACAAGATCACAGCCAACCAGCTCGCCGCTTCCCTGAGCCAGCACCCTCCTGCCAGCTCAGCGAACCCCAGCCAGGCCGCCGACAACCTCACGAAGTGGATCAGCAACTGCGCGGACGAACTCGCCCCTCTGAGGACCCCGCCCAACAGACCCGGCAGCAAGAAAGCCCCATGGTTCACCGACGAACTCAAGAGCTCCAAGAAGAACTGCAGAGCCCTCGAGAAAGTCTGGAGAAAGGAACCTACACCGGACAACATGACCGCCCTCAAACTCGCCACCCGGAAGCACCACCAACTGATCCGCACCGCCAAGAAAACTGCATTCAAGGACCGGCTGGACAACAACGCACACAACTGCAAGGAACTCTTCAACATCGTGAAAGGACTCTCCAACCCCAACGCCGGAAACAACGACATCACCCCTTCGCAGGACCTCTGCAACTCCCTCGCCTCCTACTTCCACAACAAGATCGCGGACATACACAACAGCTTCAGCACCCATCCGACGCACGCCACAACCACAGCAACGCCGCCCACCACCACCATCCGAGCCTGGACTCCGATCAGCACCGATGACACCGTCTACATGATGAACTCCGTCCACTCCGGATCTCCGACTGACCCCTGCCCTCACCACGTCTTCAACAAGGCCGACGCTGTCATCGCACCCCACCTGCGGGACATTATCAACACCTCCTTCGACACCGCCACCTTCCCCGAGAGCTGGAAGCACGCCGAACTCAGCGCTCTACTCAAGAAACCTACAGCAGACCCCACCGAACTCAAGAACTACCGCCCCATCTCGCTACTCCCGTTTCCAGCCAAAGTCATCGAGAAGACCGTCAACAAACAGCTGGCCGCCTTCCTCGAGACGAACGGATCCCTCGACCCCTCGCAGTCCGGCTTCCGAGCCAACCACAGCACCGAGACCGCCCTCAGCGCCGCCACCGACGACATCCGACCCCTGATGGACAACGGAGAAAGAGCGGCCCTCATCCTCCTAGACCTCTCCGCGGCCTTCGACACCGTCTGCCACCGCACCCTAGTGCAGCGCCTCAGCAACGTCGGAGTCCAGGAGAAGGCACTGAAATGGATTGTCTCCTTCCTCGACGGAAGAACACAGAGAGTCTGCCTGCCACCGTACAAGTCAGAGGCCACCGAAGTCATCTGCGGCGTCCCTCAAGGATCCTCGCTGAGCCCTACCCTCTTCAACGTCTACATGAGCCCCCTCGCGGCCATCGCACGCCAACACAACCTCAACATAATCTCCTACGCCGACGACACCCAGCTGATCCTCTCCCTGACCAATGACCCCGCCGCCACCAGAGCCAACCTGCACGAAGGGATGAAGGAGGTAGCCGAGTGGATGACGACCAGCCGCCTGAAACTGAACTCAGACAAGACGGAGGTCCTCATCCTGGGCTCCACACCCACCGCCTGGGATGACTCCTGGTGGCCCCCCGCCCTGGGCACCGCACCCAAACCGACAAACCACGCACGCAACCTGGGCTTCATCCTGGACTCCTCCCTCTCCATGGCCAGGCAAGTCAACGCCGTCTCCTCAGCGTGCTTCAACATCCTGCGCATGCTACGGAAGATCTTCTGGTGGATCCCCACGGAGACCAGGAAGACCGTCACCCAGGCCCTCGTCACCAGCCGACTGGACTACGGCAACGCCCTCTACGCCGGAACCACCGCCAAGCTCCAGAAGAGACTCCAGCGGATCCAGAACGCCTCAGCCAGACTCATCCTCGACATCCCACGAAACAGCCACATCTCCGGACACCTGAGAGACCTACATTGGCTCCCCGTCAACAAAAGAATCACCTTCCGTCTCCTCACCCACGCACACAAAGCCCTACACGATCAAGGCCCGAGCTACCTCAACAACCGAATCAACTTCTACGCTCCCAAACGTCACCTCCGCTCAGCCAGCCGCGCTCTCGCCACCGTCCCACGCATCCGCAGAGCGACAACAGGAGGAAGGTCCTTCTCCTACCTGGCCGCCAAGACCTGGAACTCCCTCCCGGCCGACCTGCGCCTGACCCAAGACCACCTCTCCTTCAGGAAGAAGCTCAAGACCTGGCTGTTCGAGCAGTAACGGCACCCCCCCCCCCCCCCCCCATAAGCGCCTTGAGACCCAACGGGTAAGTAGTGCGCTCTATAAATGTCACTGATTGATTGATTGATTAGGAAAAAATGCGAGTAGAATCCATTCCCTCGATGATTTTGAGGAACCTCCTCTATTGCCCTTTTTATAAGGAGATTCAAAATCTCTTTCTTTAGTAAGGATAGGTGTTGATGTTTCTTGGAAATGGGAGGATGGGTCTGTGGTTTTTGAACGAACTCTAGGCTGTGCCCCTAATATATAATATCCAACACCCGTTTGTCTGATGTTATTGACAGCCATTGTTGGTAATACTGATAGAGGTAGTGGTTCTGATTAGGTTTTCTTTCTGATGAGGTGGGTGGCGCCCTGAGTATGTCACTGTCACCTACCATTGTCCTGCGACTTTCCCCTAGCTGATGTATTTTTTCTGTTTGCCCGTTGATGGTAAGGCACATTGGTCGATCAAAACTGTTGTTCATTAGGGTACTGGTGATACCCCTGTTTCTGGTAGGGCTGGTACCTATATGATTGAAAAGACAGCCTTTGTTGGTAATGGCATCTTGCTTCTCTACCACTAAAGGACTGAAACCTTTGTTGTTGTAGAATCCCTAAAGCACGTGCTGTGTCTGTATCGGCCTTAATTCCCTGAAGAGCACCATCCACTTGGTTACCAAATAGATTTTCACCATCTAACGGCATATCAACAATTTTCGCTTGAATTTCCGGATGGAAAAAGGTAGCTTTGAGCCAGCCCGGTCTGCGAAGAGCGATAGCCCCTGCCATCTGTCTAAAAGCCACTGATGAAATGTCCCTGGCTATTTCAAACATTTCAGAGGCTGCCCTGGCCCCATCTTGAAGAATTTGTGTTGCCTCTTCTTTCTTATAATCAGGAAGGTGAGATAGCAAAGGAGCTAAGTCAGACCGCATTCTTCTGTCATACTGGCGTACGATGGCTAAAGCATTTGATGCCTTGATGGGCGCAGCTGCCATAACCGCAAATCGTTTACCTGTGCCATATAGTTTTCTACCTTCCTTGTCTGGTGGCGCGGAACATGTAGTGGCCGCATTTCTAGAGCGCCTCTGCGCTGCTTGCATGACCACTGATCCAGTCTAGGATGACCAATCAGACATGCTGGAGATGATTCTGGAGCTTAATATTTCTTCTCCATTCTTGGAACTAATGCCAAAATAGAAGATGATTTTTCATAATTTTTAGACATTCCTCCCATATATAGCTCACCAATGGGGTGGTTCGAATTGACGTCCTAGCCGAATATTTGAAATCATATAAGAAACAGTCTACCTGCTTCACCGGAAGAGGTAGATCGAACCTTTTTGAGGCTCTCTCCATTAACTCGTGGAATCCTCCAATATCGTCCAGCTGAGAATTTGCTGGGGAAGGTGAAGGAGATGACGGAGCAATGTACTGATCCCATTCGTCACCCACAGGCTCTTCATCCTGTGTCAGCTCTCCCTCTTCTGGTTGTTCTTCCACATCGCTCTCTATATAGTCATCCCTGATGGCTATTACTGTTTGAGGATGTGTCTTCTGTGAGGCTTGCTGTGATGCTGCCTTCTCAGCAGAGGGTGCGCTCTGCCTCTTACTTGGGGTGTTAGGTAAAGGAGCATTTACTTCCGAAAAACGTTTATAATAGTCTTAGATCATGTGCCTCAGACCCGTAAACCACGAGATTGGCACTGAAATAGTATCTTCTCTGGGCAGTGGAGGATTATCCTCATCTTCCTCATATTCATGTGTTCTGAAAAGATTTGTATCGCTGTGATCTTGATGGAGGACGTTCTTTAAAAGAGAAATCTTCTTGCAAATATTCAGTTTTGTCTTGATAGTCTTCCTCATCCGTGTCTTGGCATTTCACCTTGAACTGAGAAGGACTATACGCAGGTCCAAAAGAACCCTCCTCCTCGGATTCCTACATTTCTAACAGATAAGAGGGTGATAGCAGCGAGAATTTGCTCCAAGATGCCAACTCTGAAGTATATCTTCCTGAAGCAGGCATTACTGAGGACCTTTTTCTCTCCTTCGACGGTGGAAACCTCTTTAGTGAAATGGTCATCGACGAGCTTTGTATATTTGGAGACTTGAATATCAATCGACGAGGCCGTCGATAGCGAGATCGTCGTTGGCGCTGCTGTCAACAATGGCGTCGTCATCAGAGTTGAAGTTCCTGCCGTCTGCGCCGCCGTCGGAGTAACAGTCATCGACACCGTCAGTGAAGATCAATGTGCTGCTCTCATCGACGAGGCTGCTACCGACAGGTCCGTTGACTGGGCCTTTTTCTCCACAGATTGTTTATGAGTGTGTGGCCCTGAGGAAGAAGAGTTCTTAGAAACGCCTTCAGGAGGCAGTAATTCTGGCACCTTGTCCTTGGTTTTACTGACTTTTGTTTTTTTTAGAGTCAGATTTAGTAACAGTAGGCTCTAGCTTTCTTTTTGGAGTAGAATGAGCCTCTTTAGCCTCTGAACTAGAATATGATCTAGATTTTTTCTTCCGTAGCCGCAGAAGTAAACATGCCTTACTGTCTTAGAGTTTTAGCAGAGAAAGTCCTGCAATGCTTACACTCCTTGGGAACATGTTTGAGATATAAGCAATATAAACAATCTTTGTGGTGGTCCTCAGAGAACAGTATAGCCTTCCCACAAGATCTACAGGGTCTGAATAACCTCTTCTTAGAGCCCTCAGACATCTTCCCAAACGAAAACAATACCTCTTTCCAAAGAAATACTGAGATGAATAGAAAGGTCAAAAGTTCACCACAGAGAAAACTGAGCAGAGCTCAGGGAGATGACTCCTCACACAACATGCGTTTAGAAATCTGAGGTATGGTGGCTCTGCAGAGGATTGTGATCTCAGGGCTGGCGTCTCATTGGCTGACATTTGGACCATATAAAGACGGTGATGGGTTACCAAAGTATAATTACCTTTGTATTGGTTTACATGGATTTTGTCTTTTATACTGCTATATTTCTAATACAGTGAGACTCCCACCATGACGATGGTGAAGATTCAAGCATGTGAATCTATGAAAGATTCAATGCTGGAGTATCTCTATTTTTCTAAACTGGTGTGAAGTATTTTTGCGGTGTTTTCAGTATGTTTCTGCAATTAAAGTGTGCACACATACTTTACACATTGCCTCTTAAGTTAAGCATGACTGCTCTGTGCCAAGCTACCAGAGCGTGAACACAGGTTAATTCAGGTTGTGTATCTGACTAGCCCTGACTAGAGCAGTGGTCCCTACTTGGACAGGATGCATATCTCTGTCAAATAGGGACTCCATTTCTAACAAGGGGCATCTGCATAATAGAACGTTATGTGCACATTGGAAAGTTATTTATAGGGGTGGGGGTCAACTCCGCTCTGCCAGTGGAGTTCGTGGAGTTTTGCCACTCCGTGCTCCACTTGGAGGTTGGAGTTTGGCAAAGTTTCTGCCAACTGGTGGACCTTACCGCCCACCCCTATTTAAAAATGGTAGCAGACATGCTATTCCCCAATTTGCCGGCAGCCAGAGCAGAGCATATGTTGAACAAAAAACAACACATGGGAAAGCCACAACACACCTATCACTCCTGTCAGCCAAGTAATTTACAAGCTGTGCAGAGTCAACCTAGCATTCCTAGTGTTCTTCATCTGGAGAAGCAGCGCTTATTAAGGTAGACGCATGTGCATGAAATAACACACATGCCTACAAGCCAGAAGCAATTTGTTGTAGGAACTTTGGCCCAACTGTGCTGGTGTATGCTTTCTCTTCTGGAGTGACAGAGCAAGGACCCATGAGAGGCGGTTTCCTCTGGGAGTCTGAACCTTCTTTTAGGATACGGTCTATTTTTCTGATAAATCGAGACCCTTCATTAGAGAGGAACAGCCACCAAAACTCTGTTTGTACTACCCCATATCCTATCACTCTGTTACTTTAAATGTTCCAGGCAGGTATCCTTGTCCCTCCCACCTTTCAGATGCGCTCGTAGCCAGTCTGGCTCGCTGCAGGTAGCTGGGCATGGTACTATACAGCACTGCATGGCTCGGCGCTATACAGCACAACATTGAATGCCGCATTGCAGATCATGAGGAGCAGCAGATGACTAAGTTGACTGGCTTTAATAGCTATTGAGGAGATGTAAGTAGAATAATATCAAACATTGCTGCAGAAAACAAATTAAGGTACGTTCAACTCTTATATTTTGACATATGGAAGCAAAGCAAAAAGAAATGTTTTATCTGATGTTGCTAGCCAGACATGAAATATGCAACAGATAGACAATACTGAATCCACCTCAGTTAGTGGAGTGGGTAAGAGAGAGATAACTGCTGAAGACTAGACAGCTAATACATCCTGTACAAAAAAAGACAAGGATCGGACTGGCTATTGCTTCATGGACAGAGGAAAGGGTGTTGTGAATCTGATCTCAAATATGTATTAGTCCTATGATTACATCATGATTAATGCTGGATTACGTAGGAATGAACAGCCCTGCATATTCACTTCAGTCAAACCAGGAGTAAGCAGCATTAATTTCCAATCTGGCATAGTGGGCTGTTTAGTAAGCCATTTGAATACAGTTTGCTTCCTGAAAAGAGAACTGCTCCTTTTCTCCAGCTCTGATGGGGAGAAGAAATGGCAATACACTGGCGTTAGAAACCCATTTGCCCAAAACAAGTCAACATGCCCAAGTGCAATTTTTGAATCTGCACTGGTTCAAAGGCCTTCCCAATTGACATCTCTTTAATATGCAAAAATCGCTACACAGAAGTAAAACTACAATGTCATTACAAAACCAATACTGAGTCATGTACAGTATTGCCTTTGTTATTTTGCTAAGGGATGTAAAAACAGGCTCCAGTTCGGCAAAGTCCCAAAGCCTGTTATTAGCCATTTCTGAAGCACCTATCAGCCATTTGTTTATATTACATTTAAGTACAGCCTCCTCATTTCTATTCACATCTGGGGCTTGTGATCCTTTTACTGATCTGAAGCAGCCTGGTGGAGGTGGCTACCAAGGGTGTTCAGACACGGCACCAACTCACGTCCTTCAACGCGGCACCAGCACGGCATAAGACTCCAGCAATGATAGGGGTGGGCAGAACTCCGCGGAATACAGTGGCGCGAGTTCCGCCCACCTTTAATTATTTATACATTAATGGTGAAGGTGTGAATGGTGCGAAGGGAGCCAAAGATAATGAAGAGGCTGAATAAGCACCAGGAGAGGGGGAGGGGGGAACACTGCTTGGGAGAGGATGTGGGTTGGAAACCTAGAACTCAGTAACACACGTAATAACATTCAATATATCGTTGTCCAGTCAGTCCTTTCACTTTAAACAAGCCTTTACAATGCAATGGTTTTGCCTTTGTTAAAGTTTGAGCTATTGGCATTGCTCTTGACAATTTTTAACATAAATAAATGGCATTGTCATTTACAATGCCACTAGCTTTATCTCTCGCAAATGACACACACAAACACCCACAGAGAGCCCCCCCAACACACACTCAGAGGCCTCCCCACACACACACCCACACAGAGCCCCCCACACACACACACCCACACAGAGCCCCCCACACACACAGCCACACAAATCCCCCTCACACACCCACAGAGCCTCCCTACACACTGCGAGCCCCCCACACACTGCGAGCCCCCCCCACACACTGCGAGCCCCCCCACACACTGCGAGCCCCCCCACACACTGTGAGCCCCCCCACACACTGCGAGCCCCCCCCACACACTGCGAGCCCCCCCACACACTGTGAGCCCCCCCCACACACTGCGAGCCCCCCCCACACACTGCGAGCCCCCCCACACACTGCGAGCCCCCCCACACACTGCGAGCCCCCCCACACACTGCGAGCCCCCACACACACTGCAAGCCCCCCCCACACACTGCAAGCCCCCACACACACTGCAAGCCCCCACACACACTGCGAGCCCCCCCACACATTGCGAGCCCCCCAACACACTGCAAGCCCCCACACACACTGCAAGCCCCCACACACACTGCAAGCCCGAGCCCAAGCGTAGTTACAGGCAAATAGAAGGGGGTCACGTAAATGAAAAGGACGAGAGTACGTAATGATACGTGTATTAAGCACACAAACGCACTGGAGAATGAATAAAGGCAGTTACGCACGTGACACTGGAGAGTGGTAGGAGAAGGTAATATAGTGTCATATAGTGACATGTAAGAAGCTCAAGTAGTGCATGGTCTAAAAACAGTCTCTGGGAGAGACCTTAGTTGAGTCTACATAGAAAGAGGATATTAATATCGTGTGTCAATAACACATGAAGAACCCCACAAATGTATACAAGTCACAGAGGAGGGCGGGGGGGGGGGAGGAAATCATGGAAGAACCGCTAGTCGGAAGGAATGTAAAATGATGCACGTTTCACCTGCTGCGCTCTGTGGATGTCCAGGGGCTATTCGTAAGACTAAAGAAAAGAAAAAAAGTACGGGGTGATTATCAGAGGACGAGAGTGCGAGCGGCGTGATGACTGACAGTGGCAGGGGGTCTTACTGTGGTGGCGACTACTGGATACAAAGTCGGCCACGTGGTAAAAAGTACAGTAAACGACCAGGGAACCCCGTGCCAAAGGTGGGAGTACTGTACTGGACGGGTGCGTCCAGAATTATTTGGGGCAACCTGGGAGGGAAAATAAGAATGAGGTCAGAGAGAGATAATAAGGGGCTACTGCGGTCAGCATCGGGTGTACGGGATGGCTCTCACCTGAGTCAGAAGGTCAGAAGACGCATCCGGTCCGCGCGTCCATGTAGCGAGTTCCGGGTAATGGACGTGTCCTGGCGCCCCTCCCTTCTCTGCGGCCGCACTCACCGGTACTTGGACGCTGCAGCTCTTCCTCACCCGGTCCCGCTTCTCGGGCCGGGTGCTCTCACGGGCGGCGGTGGGGCTCCTCTTCCACCATGGAGCCCTGCCGGTGGGTGTAGCTGCTTCTCCTTGTCCGCGCTGGGGCGGGGGGTATTCGCTGCAGCTCTTCCTCACCCGGTCCCGCTTCTTGGGGCCGGGTGCTCTCACGGGGGCGGCGGGGCTCCTCTTCCACCATGGTGCCCTGCCGGTGGGTGCAGCTGCTTTTCCTTGTCCGCGCTGGGGGGGCGGGACTTCCGGGTCACCCCCTCAGCTTCCGGGTCGTCGCGGGCAGCGCGGCAGCCAGTCTCAGCTACTGCAGGCGGGGAGTGAATTCACCAAAGGGTGGGCTCCCTCGAGGTGAAAATAAACAATAGCGGCAAGGTCCCTGGGCGCCTGCAAGGGGACAATTTAATTACAAAAATGCGAGGTGAGCACTCGCTAGGGCAGAAAAGCGCTATGAAGCGATCAGAGTGTTTTTCACGAAACTCCCCGGCCCCGAGCAGGAAGGCGGGTCCCGGCTCAATGCCGGACCAGATTCGGGGGCGTTCCCGAGGGCTTTTGGCTGACGTAGCGCGACGTCGCCAAAAGCGAAAAATTCTCAGGAACGCCCCCGAATCTGGTCCGGGATTGACGGACAGAACCGTCTCCCAATGGCTAGCCTCCATTTATGGAGTTGGCCAATGGGAGAGTGGGGTGGGTCCCTGTTCCACACTCTAACTCACGTGCGCATCGCTAGGCAAAACCTAAAAAGGAAAGGTACTTTAATTAACACAGAACTAAATCCTAAGCGTAAACATACAAACGTACAAAATATACAGTTGGCAAAAGAGTATACCAATAGTATACAAGTTGGTGGGAATAACATTTAACAAGCATTGAAAATGCAATAGGTGGCACCCTCGTTTAGCTTAAAGCAATTCTTTTTGTAATTAGGTGGCTTTTTAGCTTTGCTTTTATTAGTGTCTTTCAAACTTTCATGTACATAACATATATGCAGATATGTATGCATGCATGCATTTATATTTATGTAGATATGCAGATTATATATATTTATATGTATGTATATACACATACATATGAATGCATATATATGTGTGCGGGTAGAGTAGTAGAGAGGTAGCGCGAGAGGTAGAGAGTGAGCATTAGAGAGCAGAGAGTGAGCATTAGAGAGCAGAGAGTGAGCATTAGAGAGCAGAGAGTGAGCATTAGAGAGCAGAGACTGAGCATTAAAGAGCAGAGACTGAGCATTAGAGAGCAGAGACTGAGCATTAGAGAGCAGAGACTGAGCATTAGAGAGCAGAGACTGAGCATTAGAGAGCAGAGACTGAGCATTAGGGAGCAGAGACTGAGCATTAGGGAGCAGAGACTGAGCATTAGGGAGCAGAGACTGAGCATTAGGGAGCAGAGACTGAGCATTAGGGAGCAGAGACTGAGCATTAGGGAGCAGATAGTGAGCATTAGGGAGCAGAGAGTGCGCAGTAGAGAGTGAGCAGTAGAGAGTGAGCAGTAGAGAGTGAGCAGTAGAGAGTGAGCAGTAGAGAGTAGTAGATAGTAGAGAGTGAGTAGCAGAGAGTGAGTAGTAGAGAGTGAGTAGTAGAGAGAGGTAGCGCAAGAGGTAGAGAGGTAAGAGGTAGAGAGTAGAGTTAGTAGAGAATAGAGTGAGTAGTAGAGAGTAGAGTGAGTAGTAGAGAGTAGTAGAGTTAGTAGTAGAGAGTAGTAGAAAGTGAGTAGTAGAGAGTAGAAAGTGAGTAGTAGAGAGTAGAAAGTGAGTAGCAGAGAGTAGTAGAGAGTGAGTAGTAGAGAGTAGAGTGAGTAGAGAGTAGAGTGAGTAGAGAGTAGAGTGAGTAGAGAGTAGAGTGAGTAGAGAGTAGAGTGAGAAGTAGAGAGTAGTAGAGAGTAGTAGAAAATGAGTAGGTAGTAGAGAGTGAGAAGAGAGTAGTAGAAAGTGAGTAGTAGAGAGTGAGTAGTAGAGAGCGAGTAGCAGAGAGCGAGTAGCAGAGAGTGAGTAGCAGAGAGTGAGTAGCAGAGAGTGAGTAGCAGAGAGTGAGTAGCAGAGAGTGAGTAGCGGAGAGTGAGTAGTGGAGAGTGAGTACTAGAGTGGATAGTGAGGAGTGGAAAGTGAGTAGTAGAGTGGACAGTGAGTAGTAGAGTGGAGAGGTAGTAGAGAGTGGGTAGTAGAGAGTGAGTAGAGAATGAGTAGAGTGAGTAGTAGAGTGGAGAGTGAGTAGTAGAGAATGAGTAGTAGAGCGGGTAGTAGAGAGTGAGTAGTAGAGTGGGTAGTGGAGAGTGGGTAGTAGAGAGTGGGTAGTAGAGAGTGGGTAGAATAGAGTGGGTAGAATAGAGTGGGTAGTAGAGAGTGGGTAGTAGGGAGTGGGTAGTAGGGAGTGGGTAGTAGGGAGTGGGTAGTCGGGAGTGGGTAGTCGGGAGTGGGTAGTAGAGAGTGGGTAGTAGTGAGTGAGTGAGTAGTAGAGAATGAGTAGTAGAGAGTGAGTAGTAGAGAGTACTAGATAGTAGAGAGTGAGTAGCAGAGAGTAGTAGAGAGTGAGTAGCAGAGAGTGGGTAGTAGAGAGTAGGACAGTGAGTAGTAGAGAGAGTAGTAGAGAATGAGTAGAGAGTGAATAGTAGAGAGTGAGTAGTAGAGAGTGAGTAGTAGAGAGTGAGTAGTAGAGAGTGAGTAGAATAGTAGAGTGAGTAGTAGAGATTGAGTAGTAGAGAGTGAATAGTAGGTAGTAGAGAGTAGAAGAGAGTGAGTAGCAGAGAGTGAGTACTAGAGAGTGAGTAGTGGAGAGTGAGTAGTGGAGAGTGAGTAGTGGAGAGTGAGTAGTGGAGAGTGAGTAGTGGAGAGTGAGTAGTAGTGAGTAGTAGGGAGTGAATAGTAGGGAGTGAGTAGTGGAGAGTGAGTAGAGAGTAGAGTAGTAGAGAATGAGTAGAGTAGTAGAGAGTGAGTAGTAGAGAATGATTAGAGAGAGAGAGAGTAGTAGCGATTGAGTAGAGAGTAGTATTGAGTAGGTAGAGAGTAGAGAAGTAGAGAATGAGTATGAAGTAGTAGAGAGTGAGTAGTAGAGCATGATGAGAGAGAGAGTAGTAGAGATTGAGTAGTGAGTAGTAGAGAGTAGAGTAGTAGAGAGTGAGTAGAGAGTAGAGTAGTAGAGAATGAGTAGAGAGTAGAGTAGTAGAGAGTGAGTAGTAGAGAGTGGGTAGTAGAGAGTGGGTAGTATAGAGTAGTAGAGTGAAATGGAGAGTGAGTAGTAGAGAGTGAGTAGTAGAGAGTGAGTTGTAGAGAGAGTAGTAGAGAGTAGAGTAGTAGAGAGTGAGTAGTAGAGAGTGAGTAGTAGAGAGTGAGTAGTAGAGAGTTAGTAGTAGAGAGTTAGTAGTAGAGAGTTAGTAGAGAGTGAGTAGTAGAGAGTGATTAGAACGAGTAGTAGAGATTGAGTAGAGAGTAGTATTGAGTAGTAGAGAGTAGAGTACTATAGTAGTAGACAGTAAGTAGAGTAGTAGTCATCGAGTGAGGAGTAGAGAGCAGTAAAGAGTGAGTAGTAGAGTGTGATTATAGAGTGAGTAGCAGAGAGTAGCAGAGTAAGTAGTAGAGAGTGAGTAGTAGAGAGTTAGTAGTGAGTCAGAATGAGTAGAGAGCATAAGAGTAGTACTTAGTAGAGAGTGAGTAGTAGGGAGTGAGTAGTAGAGAGTGAGTAGTAGGGAGTGAGTAGTGGAGAGTGAGTAGTGGAGAGTGAGTAGTGGAGAGTGAGTAGTGGAGAGTGAGTAGTGGAGAGTGAGTAGTAGGGAGTGAGTAGTAGTGAGTGAGTAGTAGTGAGTGAGTAGTAGAGAATGAGTAGAGAAGTAGAGAGTGAGTAGTAGAGCTAGATTAGAGAGAGTAGTAGAGATTGAGTAGAGAGTAGTAGAGAGTAGGTAGAGAGTAGAGTAGTAGAAAATGAGTAGAGAGTAGTAGAGCATGAGTAGTAGAGCGTAATTAGAGAGAGAGAGTAGTAGAGATTGAGTAGAGAGTAGTAGTGAGTAGTAGAGAGTAGAGTAGTAGAGAGTGAGTAGAGAGTAGAGTAGTAGAGAATGAGTAGAGAGTAGATTAGTAGAGAGTGAGTAGTAGAGAGTGAGTAGTAGAGAGTAGAGTAGTAGTGAGTGAGTAGTAGAGAGTGAGTAGTAGAGAGTGAGTAGTAGAGAGTGAGTAGTAGAGAGTGGGTAGTATAGAGTGGGTAGTATAACTTACATTAGAAAATTCGCCGAAGCACCTCGAAAACGACCCATGCGCCTCACGAAGACATCCTCCGTACGAGAGGGTGTGGCAAAGTCTCAGAGGCCCGAGATGCGCCCGCTCCGAGGTGTAAAATAGGAACGTTTTGGCTCAATACCTTGATTTCTGGGTCGCAAAAAGCAAATGTGGATTTGTGTGCACGACAGAGGTGCAATGCGGTGTGCCCTCTTGCTGGTGGCACTGTGGCACACTAGGCAATTGCCTGGGTTTGCCTTCTTGCACAGCAGGGTCTGAAAAGACAACGTGAACACAACTGCTTGTGACCCACGCGAGTCCCGCTGCCAAGAGAAATACTGTAGAGTGAACATCAAGTTCAAACTGAGAGGGGGGGGAGGATTTGAATGTCAGTTTTCTGTAGAAGGCAATCCTCGCCGTCACCCTGAGTCTATGTACACTTCAGCACAGCACCCGTGCTGGCAGCCGACCCGGCAGCGACTGCACCGCCTGCAACAAATGGATGCGCACAAAGGACAACAGACCGCTCTTTCAAACAAAACAAAGTTTGGCTGGGGGGTCTGTGGCCCATTCAGCTTTCACCACCCCTCCCCGGCCACAAGTCTTGAACTCAGATCGGGGCACACAATGTATGCACGCAACCTACTCCCATAATGCAGCCTTTAGAAGGCGGGGTCAAAGGGCGCCAGATAAGACTGGTGGTAGAGATGGAGAGCAATGCCAGTGCGACCCTTAGCCACAGAGGAGGTTGCGCCTACCTGTTGGTGCCCCATCATACCTCGCAGCGCTAGCCTGCACATTAAAGCAGTAATAAAAAAACAGGTGGCACCAGCTTAAAATGTGAAGAACCACAGCAAAAAGGTCATATTCAGAACTGTGCCACAACCAGAAAGATTCTTTTTACTATATCACGAGTCAAGAGGCAGGGAACCGATGGGAAGTCACCCCATACCTCGCAGAGCTGCTCATGCGCTGCCCAGGCTCAACCTAAAAATGAGTCTCCATCAAAACCACCCCAACCATCTTTCAATGTAGAAAAGAGCTGAAGGCACACTTCTTCACAGACAAACTGCATCACATGCCTTAGACAGTCCACTTTCCTTCTCTTAACGAAGTAGCCTCCTACCCACCATAGATTACGTTTATATATGTTTCTACCTCGGTCTAGGTTGGCTCTATATAAATAGCACATATACATATTTGTAATGGGCCCTCCCTGTAAAACCACTCAATGTCCCCCTCCACTGAAATTCAAAGGATTGAGACGGGGCTGCTGGGGGCCTGTGTTACGCCACTGGTATGCCCTGAGTATCTATATTCAAAATGTATGTTTGCCAGAAGTAAACGCTTCAGGACCAAGTTACTAAATCTAACTGAGCCTCACACTTATCCTGTAAAAGACGACACGCCACTGTGCTGCTGCTTAGAAAGCAATCACTATCAGCGGAAGGCCTCTTCTCACCGCAGAGCTGGCGCAAGCCTTTTCCGCAGGCATTACAGCGGTCTGCTGCGCGTTAGGAGTCCCCGAAGTGCGCTGCGTAGTTTACAAGTCCTCGCGTCAGCTCACCGCTAACCATAACAAAATGTGAGAATGTGAGAAAGATTCTATTTTTTGCCACTCTGGCCCCCGCAGGAGGCAGCAGACTCCCAAGAATGTCTCTCTTCAGTCTTAGCTGAGAAACGGAGGACAACAGCAATGGAAAATATCCACTATAAACACTGCGCACGCTGAATCTCCACGTGTACGGCATACTCGCCTCAGGAAGGACACATATTGAATTACACAAAAAGTGAGTTAAAAACAGCCACCACGGCAGGGGTTGCCTCCTACCCACTGACAGATGAGAATTCAGGAAGTACATCCAAGAAATCTATGGAAAACAGATTTTCAGATTCACACTTGGCGCACTCCAACTTCTAGCACATACGCCTAATGCATGCCTTCAATACACAGTGCTGACAAGTCACAGAAGTACACAACGTATGGTTTCCGCTCTTTCCCAACAGTGAACATTTACCAGGAAGAGACAGACCTCCCCATGTCCCCTAAAATATGGGGACGCTCTGAGCACGTTCCCAACCTATCAGCTTGCTTACTCCAAAGTCAAATGCAAACAGGGTTGAACAAGCGATCGCCATGACTTAGACTTTTCTCTTTTTCTTCCATTCCACTTGGACAGCCTGGCTTGCTTTCCTTCTGAAGTAAAAGGCTTATTATCTTTATGGGTTCATGTGTTTGGCCCCATAAAGATAAGAAACCTTTTACTTCAGAAGGTAAGCAGGCCAGGCCATCCAAATAGGACGGCAGAAAAAGAGAAAAGTCGACGTCACAGAATGCTCTTTCCCACCGTTTAGCATAAACGGTGATGCCGGCCAATGGGGAAGAGATGGGCGGGGCTTAAAGCCCATCATTGAAAGAGCATCAAAAACATAAAATCTCGCCAGCGAGACTGCGCATGTGCGCAGCCCAAGCCAGGCCGAGACCTAAGAAAAAACCTTCTAAAAAGGGGGCCTAGCAGACAAAGGTGGTGTAAATCACATCGCCAAATCAAAGGAGAGAGAGAGGACTAGGTAAGCTAGTCCGGATCCCCAGGATTATATGTAGATATCAATAAGGACTAGCTAAGTAGTGAGAGGAAGACTCAATTAGGTACGTGTGCTAGTAAACCATTTGGTTTGTTCATGAAGCCCTCACCCACCAACCTAGTTGGTGGCATGCTTCATTATCGGGCCCACCACAGTGACACCGAATGTGTCCCGGGTGTGCTACAACGCCAGAAATACTGCGGAGCTGGTATGATTGCTGAGTGTGCAGTGTAATGAGTGAGTAAGTGAAGGTTTAAAATCTATACAGTGGGTCCCAGTACCCGAGGGAAAATAGATAAACTTTAATCACTGGGCCCTGTTAGCAACTAAAAGGCAGTAGGACGTGCTGGAGTGCGGATTATGGCCTCCTGCGTCCTGTGTGGTCTACATGTTTCAGCCAATAATAAAATACTAAATTATAGTGATTGTGTTTTTTTTTTAATAAATGTGTCGCACTCCCTAAGGTGCGTTATATGTTAGAGGGGGATTCCCTCTTGCTTTACTACACATAAAACATATAGGACATAGACAGACGTACAGGGTAGAGTCATATTAGCATAGTATGCTGATTGCACAACATTTGCCGGCTGGTAAAGTGTGTGCTCGACCTATATGAGGCTAAAGTGTGGTCATGTCAATGACATAACTGGCGTGGGTTTTTATCATTTGAAACCATTGTTGTGGTGGTGGGCTAAACAGCGGATATTAGCAGGGTGAGGTACAGGTAAGTAAAGAACATTATCCTCACACAGGCTAGTGGTCTGTAAAAGCCTCCTTGGGTCACTTGGCAGAGAAAAAGACCCTGAAAAAAGTTTAGGAAAGCGTGCGGTTAAATCCGACCTGTAGGGAAAAAGATTTCAGCAGCTTATCCCGTTCGTAGCGGTCGTTTGGTGGATTTACTCATGGAATTGCCGGTCTGGATCCTCCTTGGACCGGTCGTCCTTCTGCGGTGCCCGAGTGAAATGAAGTGGCCGCCGGCTGGGTTTAAATAACCTGTCTGATTGTCTGCACCTGGGTATTGGTATAAATAAAAGGAGGTGCCGGCTCGTGCTGAGTGCCTAGTCATCTTGCTGCGGTGCGCATGGGAGCGGGAGCAGTGAATCTCGTGCATGCGCCCCGCGGTTGAGAAACCGCTCAAAGAGTCCTTCTGTGTATGCGCATGCGTTTTAATTTGCTTGAAGCTACTGCTGGCAATGTCGAAGGGCAAAGTTACTTTGTGCTTTGGGCAATATTGGGTTTACAAAATTATTTGGAATCACATATCATTAATAAAATGTCAGTGTAATTGCATGGTGCTTACATGCATATTATAGCGCTGGCTAAATGGCTGAATAGGTGGCTAAGCTGGGGTGAACTGGACACTGAGAAGGTTAAGAAGTTGGAAGAACCAAGTGGCATGGTGTGTTGATTTTATAATTTATGGGGACTCAGCTGGGACCTGTGAGTGTGCTATGCTGTTACTCAGGGTGTGAGTACTCACGGGGTGAGAGAGTTCCACAGGATGGAGTCATTCAAGCCCTCTGTGTGGGTAGGAACCTCTATGGGGAGTGTTTTTGCCCCTAGCGTGGCGGGACTTTACGTCCACTATTTCGAACACACCCATATCCAAGCACCTACCAATCCATACTCGACCAACATAAAGATATGGCGTCTGTATATCGACGATATTTTCATCATCTGGGAAGGCAACCAGGAGACACTTGACAACTTCCTACTTTGGATAAACAGCTGTGATGCCTACCTACGCTTCATGTGCACTAGCAGCCATACTGAACTGGCCTTTTTGGACCTCAACATCAAAGCAGACCAAGACGGTCTGACTACTACCACATTTTACAAACCCAGAGCAAGGAACTCCCTCCTTAGGTTTGACAGCTTCCATCCTAGAACCCTGAGGGAAAACCTCCACTATGGACAATTTTTGAGCATCAGGCGCAACTGCAGCAACATTCATGATTACAAACAACAATTCAACGCCCTAGTCCACAAACTCAAGGACAGAGGGTACCCCACTAGGATTATTCAAAACACTTGCAAAAGGGCACGCAACCAAAACAGGGACGCACTCCTGGCAACCACCGTCAAACCACCTGAGGAACCCGTACTAACCTGTGTAACTACATACAATACCGCATCAAACCAGGTGTCTAACATCATCCCAAAAAACTGGAAGATCATCAATTCAGGTACTAGAAACTGGGAAAAAACGTGTTTTGCGTATAAAAGGTCAAAGATGTGATTGTGAGTCAGAAAAGGGGGTGGTAATGAACAGAGTGTCTGAATTAAGCAGACCACTCTTACCCAGTCCAAAGATCAGGGCTTGATCCATCACTGTTTTTTAGCTCACTGCACCATCCCAGCTCAGAACTTGGCTATATGCAAATTAGTCTGACCCTGGCCCAGTGCATCATGGGAACAGGGCAGACCAAACTACCAAGCCAATTCTTATACTGGGAAGGAAACAAGCTACCGGGGACCGGTTTCTGGCATTTCAGCCGTCTTCGGCCCGGCTTGCTTGAATCCTGATGGTGCAATGAGCTAGGGACTCATATCTGAGTATACCCTTCCACGCTTATGGTGGACAAAAATGATTCAGAAAAAGGGGTGGTGATGAACAGAGTGCCTGAATTAAGCAGACCACTCTTACCCAGTCCAAAGATCAGGGCTTGATCCATCACTGTTTTTTAGCTCACTGCACCATCCCAGCTCAGAACTTGGCTATATGCAAATTAGTCTAACCCTGGCCCAGTGCATCATGGGAACAGGGCAGACCAAACTACCAAGACAATTCTTATACTGGGAAGGAAACAAGCTACCGGGGACCGGTTTCTGGCATTTCAGCCGTCTTCAGCCCGGCTTGCTTGAATCCTGATGGTGCAATGAGCTAGGGACTCATATCTGAGTATACCCTTCCACGCTTATGGTGGACAAAAATGATTCAGAAAAAGGGGTGGTGATGAACAGAGTGCCTGAATTAAGCAGACCACTCTTACCCAGTCCAAAGATCAGGGCTTGATCCATCACTGTTTTTTAGCTCACTGCACCATCCCAGCTCAGAACTTGGCTATATGCAAATTAGTCTAACCCTGGCCCAGTGCATCATGGGAACAGGGCAGACCAAACTACCAAGACAATTCTTATACTGGGAAGGAAACAAGCTACCGGGGACCGGTTTCTGGCATTTCAGCCGTCTTCGGCCCGGTTTGCTTGAATCCTGATGGTGCAATGAGCTAGGGACTCACATCTGAGTATACCCTTCCACGCTTATGGTGGACAAAAATGATTCAGAAAAGGGGGTGGTGATGAACAGAGTGTCTGAATTAAGCAGACCACTCTTACCCAGTCCAAAGATCAGGGCTTGATCCATCACCGTTTTTTAGCTCACTGTACCATCCCAGCTCAGAACTTGGCTATATGCAAATTAGTCTGACCCTGGCCCAGTGCATCATGGGAACAGGGCAGACCAAACTACCAAGCCAATTCTTATACTGGGAAGGAAACAAGCTACCGGGGACCGGTTTCTGGAATTTAAGCCATCTTCGGCCCGGCTTGCATTAATCCTGATGGTGCAATGAGCTAGGGACTCACATCTGAGTATACCCTTCCACGCTTAAGGTGGACAAAAATGATTCAGAAAAGGGGGTGGTGATGAACAGAGTGTCTGAATTAAGCAGACCACTCTTACCCAGTCCAAAGATCAGGGCTTGATCCATCACCGTTTTTTTGCTCACTGCACCATCCCAGCTCAGAACTTGGCTATATGCAAATTAGTCTGACCCTGGCCCAGTGCATCATGGGAACAGGGCAGACCAAACTACCAAGCCAATTCTTATACTGGGAAGGAAACAAGCTATCGGGGACCGGTTTCTGGCATTTCAGCCGTCTTCGGCCCGGCTTGCTTGAATCCTGATGGTGCAATGAGCTAGGGACTCATATCTGAGTATACCCTTCCACGCTTATGGTGGACAAAAATGATTCAGAAAAGGGGGTGGTGATGAACAGATTGTCTGAATTAAGCAGACCACTCTTACCCAGTCCAAAGATCAGGGCTTGATCCATCACCGTTTTTTTAGCTCACTGCACCATCCCAGCTCAGAACTTGGCTATATGCAAATTAGTCTGACCCTGGCCCAGTGCATCATGGGAACAGGGCAGACCAAACTACCAAGCCAATTCTTATACTGGGAAGGAAACAAGCTACTGGGGACCGGTTTCTGGCATTTCAGACGTCTTCGGCCCGGCTTGCTTGAATCCTGATGGTGCAATGAGCTAGGGACTCACATCTGAGTATACCCTTCCACGCTTATGGTGGACAAAAATGATTCAGAAAAGGGGGTGGTGATGAACAGAGTGTCTGAATTAAGCAGACCACTCTTACCCAGTCCAAAGATCAGGGCTTGATGCATCACCGTTTTATAGCTCACTGCACCATCCCAGCTCAGAACTTGGCTATATGCAAATTAGTCTAACCCTGGCCCAGTGCATCATGGGAACAGGGCAGACCAAACTACCAAGCCAATTCTTATACTGGGAAGGAAACAAGCTACCAGGGACCGGTTTCTGGCATTTCAGCCGTCTTCGGCCCGGTTTGCTTGAATCCTGATGGTGCAATGAGCTAGGGCCTCACATCTGAGTATACCCTTCCACGCTTATGGTGGACAAAAATGATTCAGAAAAGGGGGTGGTGATGAACAGAGTGCCTGAATTAAGCAGACCACTCTTACCCAGTCCAAAGATCAGGGCTTGATCCATCACCGTTTTTTAGCTCACTGCACCATCCCAGCTCAGAACTTGGCTATATGCAAATTAGTCTAACCCTGGCCCAGTGCATCATGGGAACAGGGCAGACCAAACTACCAAGCCAATTCTTATTCTGGGAAGGAAACAAGCTACCGGGGACCGGTTTCTGGCATTTCAGCCGTCTTCGGCCCGGCTTGCTTGAATCCTGATGGTGCAATGAGCTAGGGACTCACATCTGAGTATACCCTTCCACGTTTATGGTGGACAAAAATTATTCAGAAAAGGGGGTGGTGATGAACAGAGTGTCTGAATTAAGCAGACCACTCTTACCCAGTCCAAAGATCAGGGCTTGATCCATCACCGTTTTTTAGCTCACTGCACCATCCCAGCTCAGAACTTGGCTATATGCAAATTAGTCCGACCCTGGCCCAGTGCATCATGGGAACAGGGCAGACCAAACTACCAAGCCAATTCTTATACTGGGAAGGAACCAAGCTACCAGGGACCGGTTTCTGGCATTTCAGCCGTCTTCGTCCCGGCTTGCTTGAATCCTGCTGGTGCAATGAGCTAGGGACTCACATCTGAGTATACCCTTCCACGCTTATGGTGGACAAAAATGATTCAGAAAAGGGGGTGGTGATGAACAGAGTGTCTGAATTAAGCAGACCACTCTTACCCAGTCCAAATATCAGGGCTTGATCCATCACCGTTTAATTGCTCACTGCACCATCCCAGCTCAGAACTTGGATATATGCAAATTAGTCTGACCCTGGCCCAGTGCATCATGGGAACAGGGCAGACCAAACTACCAAGCCAATTCTTATACTGGGAAGGAAACAAGCTACCGGGGACCGGTTTCTGGAATTTCAGCCATCTTCGGCCCTACTTGCTTGAATCCTGATGGTGCAATGAGCTAGGGACTCACATCTGAGTATACCCTTCCACGCTTATGGTGGACAAAAATGATTCAGAAAAGGCGGCGGTGATGAACAGAGTGTCTGAATTAAGCAGACCACTCTTACCCAGTCCAAAGATTAGGGCTTGATCCATCACCGTTTTTTAGCTCACTGCACCATCCCAGCTCAGAACTTGGCTATATGCAAATTAGTCTGACCCTGGCCCATTGCATCATGGGAACAGGGCAAACCAAACTACCAAGCCAATTCTTATACTGGGAAGGAAACAAGCTACCAGGGACCGGTTTCTGGCATTTCAGCCGTCTTCGTCCCGGCTTGCTTGAATCCTGGTGGTGCAATGAGCTAGGGACTCACATCTGAGTATACCCTTCCACGCTTATGGTGGACAAAAATGATTCAGAATAGGGGGTGGTGATGAACAGAGTGCCTGAATTAAGCAGACCACTTTTACCCAGTCCAAAGATCAGGGCTTGATCCATCACCGTTTTTTAGCTCACTGCACCATCCCAGCTCAGAACTTGGCTATATGCAAATTAGTCTGACCCTGGCCCAGTGCATCATGGGAACAGGGCAGACCAAACTACCAAGCCAATTCTTATACTGGGAAGGAAACAAGCTACCGGGGACCGGTTTCTGGCATTTCAGCCATCTTCGGCCCGGCTTGCATTAATCCTGATGGTGCAATGAGCTAGGGACTCACATCTGAGAATACCCTTCCACGCTTATGGTGGACAAAAATGATTCAGAAAAGGGGGTGGTGATGAACAGAGTGTCTGAATTAAGCAGACCACTCTTACCCAGTCCAAAGATCAGGGCTTGATCCATCACCGTTTTTTAGCTCACTGCACCATCCCAGCTCAGAACTTGGATATATGCAAATTAGTCTGACCCTGGCCCAGTGCATCATGGGAACAGGGCAGACCAAACTACCAAGCCAATTCTTATACTGGGAAGGAAACAAGCTACCGGGGACCGGTTTCTGGCATTTCAGCCGTCTTCGGCCCGGCTTGCTTGAATCCTGATGGTGCAATGAGCTAGGGACTCACATCTGAGTATACCCTTCCACGCTTATGGTGGACAAAAATGATTCAGAAAAGGGGGTGGTGATGAACAGAGTGTCTGAATTAAGCAGACCACTCTTACCCAGTCCAAAGATCAGGGCTTGATCCATCACTGTTTTTTAGCTCACTGCACCATCCCAGCTCAGAACTTGGCTATATGCAAATTAGTCTGACCCTGGCCCAGTGCATCATGGGAACAGGGCAGACCAAACTACCAAGCCAATTCTTATACTGGGAAGGAAACAAGCTACCAGGGACCGGTTTCTGGCATTTCAGCCGTCTTCGTACCGGCTTGCTTGAATCCTGGTGGTGCAATGAGCTAGGGACTCACATCTGAGTATACCCTTCCACGCTTATGGTGGACAAAAATGATTCAGAAAAGGGGGTGGTGATGAACAGAGTGTCTGAATTAAGCAGACCACTCTTACCCAGTCCAAAGATCAGGGCTTGATCCATCACCGTTTAATTGCTCACTGCACCATCCCAGCTCAGAACTTGGATATATGCAAATTAGTCTGACCCTGGCCCAGTGCATCATGGGAACAGGGCAGACCAAACTACCAAGCCAATTCTTATACTGGGAAGGAAACAAGCTACCGGGGACCGGTTTCTGGCATTTCAGCCATCTTCGGCCCGGCTTGCATTAATCCTGATGGTGCAATGAGCTAGGGACTCACATCTGAGAATACCCTTCCACGCTTATGGTGGACAAAAATGATTCAGAAAAGGGGGTGGTGATGAACAGAGTGTCTGAATTAAGCAGACCACTCTTACCCAGTCCAAAGATCAGGGCTTGATCCATCACCGTTTAATTGCTCACTGCACCATCCCAGCTCAGAACTTGGATATATGCAAATTAGTCTGACCCTGGCCCAGTGCATCATGGGAACAGGGCAGACCAAACTACCAAGCCAATTCTTATACTGGGAAGGAAACAAGCTACCGGGGACCGGTTTCTGGCATTTCAGCCATCTTCGGCCCGGCTTGCATTAATCCTGATGGTGCAATGAGCTAGGGACTCACATCTGAGTATACTCTTCCACGCTTATGGTGGACAAAAATGATTCAGAAAAGGGGGTGGTGATGAACAGAGTGTCTGAATTAAGCAGACCACTCTTACCCAGTCCAAAGATCAGGGCTTGATCCATCACCGTTTAATTGCTCACTGCACCATCCCAGCTCAGAACTTGGATATATGCAAATTAGTCTGACCCTGGCCCAGTGCATCATGGGAACAGGGCAGACCAAACTACCAAGCCAATTCTTATACTGGGAAGGAAACAAGCTACCGGGGACCGGTTTCTGGCATTTCAGCCATCTTCGGCCCGGCTTGCATTAATCCTGATGGTGCAATGAGCTAGGGACTCACATCTGAGTATACTCTTCCACGCTTATGGTGGACAAAAATGATTCAGAAAAGGGGGTGGTGATGAACAGAGTGTCTGAATTAAGCAGACAACTCTTACCCAGTCCAAAGATCAGGGCTTGATCCATCACCGTTTTTTAGCTCACTGCACCATCCCAGCTCAGAACTTGGCTATATGCAAATTAGTCTAACCCTGGCCCAGTGCATCATGGGAACAGGGCAGACCAAACAACCAAGCCAATTCTTATACTGGGAAGGAAACAAGCTACCGGGGACCGGTTTCTGGCATTTCAGCCGTCTTCGGCCCGGTTTGCTTGAATCCTGATGGTGCAATGAGCTAGGGACTCACATCTGAGTATACCCTTCCACGCTTATGGTGGACAAAAATGATTCAGAAAAGGGGGTGGTGATGAACAGAGTGTCTGAATTAAGCAGACCACTTTTACCCAGTCCAAAGATCAGGGCTTGATCCATCACCGTTTTTTAGCTCACTGCACCATCCCAGCTCAGAACTTGGCTATATGCAAATTAGTCTGACCCTGGCCCAGTGCATCATGGGAACAGGGCAGACCAAACTACCAAGCCAATTCTTATACTGGGAAGGAAACAAGCTACCGGGGACCGGTTTTTATCCCCACATCAGGAGGATCATACCTTTCCAGTTTCACATAAATACGCATTACTGCGGCCACTACTTTTTAATTCCGGGCGGCGGGTCTAAATGAATCCCTACTCCTTAATTAAGGTACCTTCATCTTCTAAAGTAAAAAACTATATCCTTACTAATTGTTTAGTTAAAATTAAAAAATCAAAAGTGGAAAGATCGAATTTATTGAAAGATCCTATAATTTCTTTAGGAAATATAGAAATTTAAATCAACATTCGAGACCAACGAATCACATCAATGTTTATGGAATATCCATCTGCAAACCTCAATTAAAATAGGTAATTCACCAATCTTGTTCGTCTATTAAGTATTGGCCATGAAGAAATCATAAGACTAGGCTATAACAATAAGGGCTCAAATGTTCATTTACTGTTTCTTTATGGTCTAGAATATCTACATAACATAAACAAAAGAAAGGGTACTCGTTGGACGTACAGACCAGATTGCGTCATCGAAGTACAGCAATATATTTCGTGTTTTTAAAGTAAGTGACCCTATTTACGATATAGATGCATTGCATACTATTATTTAGGTCCTGCTAGGATAACTTCCTGATAACTGCGACCATCTCTAGTGTTCTCTACTTCATCGTTCACGCTAGCTAGAGGTTCAACTAGAGAGATACAAATATCAGAATCCCTTTATTAACCATCCAATGTAAAAACCCTTTTAACTTACAACATTGGGAATAGTCAATCTATGATTATAAGACACTGTCTTCTTTCTGTGACCACCAGTGCAGATAAAAGATTATGGGTTCAATGATCTACCACAGTTACGCTTGTATGATTACCTTCAAGGCAAGGAAATGAAATCCTTAATAGTAATGTTATAATATAAAAACGTTTGGTCAAAACAAAATGGAAAGTCTGAGACTACTACAATAACATTGGATTGTTCTGAAGTGTTTTTATGTTACACAACAAGAGTAATATTGTATATAAATGTTTCTTTATATGATATTTCCCTTTTTGTAGATACTATCGTGGCTGCTCCAGAAGAAGGCGCTGGTTCGCCGAAACGCGCGTAGAGATTAATTTAGCCACATTTTTCTCTTAAAAATTGTGTTCATTTTATGTAACTTCCATCTCGTTGAATTATTTGCTTCTTTTTAACAGTGTTGTTTTGTATTCTCAATTCATTGAGTTACATGTGTTTAATGTAAATTGTAAATGTGTATTATTATTTCAATGTGTTTTAATAATTTGTGAATAAAATCGAACTCCTCTTTTTTTACAAAAAAACAATGTTTTAGCTCAGTTCATTTCGACCTCTCGTTACGCTCTGTTGCCT
Source organism: Lissotriton vulgaris (assembly GCF_964263255.1). NCBI lineage: Eukaryota > Metazoa > Chordata > Amphibia > Caudata > Salamandridae > Lissotriton > Lissotriton vulgaris. The sequence continues at coordinate 1,483,574,964 of NC_141687.1, forward strand.
AGATTGATACATATCAAATTATTTGCTTTTCCCTGGTCTAGGAACTCTATTTCCATGCACTCAGGGGGTCCTTGTTAAATATTGACGCCAGTGCATCATGGGAACAGGGCAGACCAAACTACCAAGCCAATTCTTATACTGGGAAGGAAACAAGCTACCGGGGACCGGTTTCTGGCATTTCAGCCATCTTCGGCCCGGCTTGCATTAATCCTGATGGTGCAATGAGCTAGGGACTCACATCTGAGAATACCCTTCCACGCTTATGGTGGACAAAAATGATTCAAAAAAGGGGGTGGTGATGAACAGAGTGTCTGAATTAAGCAGACCACTCTTACCCAGTCCAAAGATCAGGGCTTGATCCATCACCGTTTTTTAGCTCACTGCACCATCCCAGCTCAGAACTTGGATATATGCAAATTAGTCTGACCCTGGCCCAGTGCATCATGGGAACAGGGCAGACCAAACTACCAAGCCAATTCTTATACTGGGAAGGAAACAAGCTACCGGGGACCGGTTTCTGGCATTTCAGCCGTCTTCGTCCCGGCTTGCTTGAATCCTGGTGGTGCAATGAGCTAGGGACTCACATCTGAGTATACCCTTCCACGCTTATGGTGGACAAAAATGATTCAGAAAAGGGGGTGGTGATGAACAGAGTGTCTGAATTAAGCAGACCACTCTTACCCAGTCCAAAGATCAGGGCTTGATCCATCACTGTTTTTTAGCTCACTGCACCATCCCAGCTCAGAACTTGGCTATATGCAAATTAGTCTGACCCTGGCCCAGTGCATCATGGGAACAGGGCAGACCAAACTACCAAGCCAATTCTTATACTGGGAAGGAAACAAGCTACCAGGGACCGGTTTCTGGCATTTCAGCCGTCTTCGTACCGGCTTGCTTGAATCCTGGTGGTGCAATGAGCTAGGGACTCACATCTGAGTATACCCTTCCACGCTTATGGTGGACAAAAATGATTCAGAAAAGGGGGTGGTGATGAACAGAGTGTCTGAATTAAGCAGACCACTCTTACCCAGTCCAAAGATCAGGGCTTGATCCATCACCGTTTAATTGCTCACTGCACCATCCCAGCTCAGAATTTGGATATATGCAAATTAGTCTGACCCTGGCCCAGTGCATAATGGGAACAGGGCAGACCAAACTACCAAGCCAATTCTTATACTGGGAAGGAAACAAGCTACCGGGGACCGGTTTCTGGCATTTCAGCCATCTTCGGCCCGGCTTGCATTAATCCTGATGGTGCAATGAGCTAGGGACTCACATCTGAGAATACCCTTCCACGCTTATGGTGGACAAAAATGATTCAGAAAAGGGGGTGGTGATGAACAGAGTGTCTGAATTAAGCAGACCACTCTTACCCAGTCCAAAGATCAGGGCTTGATCCATCACCGTTTAATTGCTCACTGCACCATCCCAGCTCAGAACTTGGATATATGCAAATTAGTCTGACCCTGGCCCAGTGCATCATGGGAACAGGGCAGACCAAACTACCAAGCCAATTCTTATACTGGGAAGGAAACAAGCTACCGGGGACCGGTTTCTGGCATTTCAGCCATCTTCGGCCCGGCTTGCATTAATCCTGATGGTGCAATGAGCTAGGGACTCACATCTGAGTATACCCTTCCACGCTTATGGTGGACAAAAATGATTCAGAAAAGGGGGTGGTGATGAACAGAGTGTCTGAATTAAGCAGACCACTCTTACCCAGTCCAAAGATCAGGGCTTGATCCATCACCGTTTTTTAGCTCACTGCACCATCCCAGCTCAGAACTTGGCTATATGCAAATTAGTCTGACCCTGGCCCAGTGCATCATGGGAACAGGGCAGACCAAACTACCAAGCCAATTCTTATACTGGGAAGGAAACAAGCTACCGGGGACCGTTTTCTGGCATTTCAGCCGTGTTCGGCCCGGCTTGCTTGAATTCTGATGGTGCAATGAGCTAGGGACTCATATCTGAGTATACTCTTCCACGCTTATGGTGGACAAAAATGATTCAGAAAAGGGGGTGGTGATGAACAGAGTGTCTGAATTAAGCAGACCACTCTTACCCAGTCCAAAGATCAGGGCTTGATCCATCACCGTTTTTTAGCTCACTGCACCATCCCAGCTCAGAACTTGGCTATATGCAAATTAGTCTGACCCTGGCCCAGTGCATCATGGGAACAGGGCAGACCAAACTACCAAGCCAATTCTTATACTGGGAAGGAAACAAGCTACCGGGGACCGGTTTCTGGCATTTCAGCCATCTTCGGCCCGGCTTGCATTAATCCTGATGGTGCAATGAGCTAGGGACTCACATCTGAGTATACCCTTCCACGCTTATGGTGGACAAAAATGATTCAGAAAAGGGGGTGGTGATGAACAGAGTGTCTGAATTAAGCAGACCACTCTTACCCAGTCCAAAGATCAGGGCTTGATCCATCACCGTTTTTTAGCTCACTGGACCATCCCAGCTCAGAACTTGGCTATATGCAAATTAGTCTGACCCTGGCCCAGTGCATCATGGGAACAGGGCAGACCAAACTACCAAGCCAATTCTTATACTGGGAAGGAAACAAGCTACCGGGGAACGGTTTCTGGCATTTCAGCCGTCTTCGGCCCGGCTTGCTTGAATCCTGATGGTGCAATGAGCTAGGGACTCACATCTGAGTATACCCTTCCACGCTTATGGTGGACAAAAATGATTCAGAAAAGGGGGTGGTGATGAACAGAGTGTCTGAATTAAGCAGACCACTTTTACCCAGTCCAAAGATCAGGGCTTGATCCATCACCGTTTTTTAGCTCACTGCACCATCCCAGCTCAGAACTTGGCTATATGCAAATTAGTCTGACCCTGGCCCAGTGCATCATGGGAACAGGGCAGACAAAACTACCAAGCCAATTCTTATACTGGGAAGGAAACAAGCTACCGGGGACCGGTTTCTGGAATTTCAGCCGTCTTCGTACCGGCTTGCTTGAATCCTGGTGGTGCAATGAGCTAGGGACTCACATCTGAGTATACCCTTCCACGCTTATGGTGGACAAAAATGATTCAGAAAAGGGGGTGGTGATGAACAGAGTGTCTGAATTAAGCAGACCACTCTTACCCAGTCCAAAGATCAGGGCTTGATCCATCACCGTTTAATTGCTCACTGCACCATCCCAGCTCAGAACTTGGATATATGCAAATTAGTCTGACCCTGGCCCAGTGCATCATGGGAACAGGGCAGACCAAACTACCAAGCCAATTCTTATACTGGGAAGGAAACAAGCTACCGGGGACCGGTTTCTGGCATTTCAGCCATCTTCGGCCCGGCTTGCATTAATCCTGATGGTGCAATGAGCTAGGGACTCACATCTGAGTATACCCTTCCACGCTTATGGTGGACAAAAATGATTCAGAAAAGGGGGTGGTGATGAACAGAGTGTCTGAATTAAGCAGACCACTCTTACCCAGTCCAAAGATCAGGGCTTGATCCATCACCGTTTTTTAGCTCACTGCACCATCCCAGCTCAGAACTTGGCTATATGCAAATTAGTCTGACCCTGGCCCAGTGCATCATGGGAACAGGGCAGACCAAACTACCAAGCCAATTCTTATACTGGGAAGGAAACAAGCTACCGGGGACCAGTTTCTGGCATTTCAGCCGTCTTCGGCCCGGCTTGCTTGAATCCTGATGGTGCAATGAGCTTGGGACTCACATCTGAGTATACCCTTCCACGCTTATGGTGGACAAAAATGATTCAGAAAAGGGGGTGGTGATGAACAGAGTGCCTGAATTAAGCAGACCACTCTTACCCAGTCCAAAGATCAGGGCTTGATCCATCACCGTTTTTTAGCTCACTGCACCATCCCAGCTCAGAACTTGGCTATATGCAAATTAGTCTAACCCTGGCCCAGTGCATCATGGGAACAGGGCAGACCAAACTACCAAGCCAATTCTTATACTGGGAAGGAAACAAGCTACCGGGGACCGGTTTCTGGCATTTCAGCCGTCTTCGGCCCGGTTTGCTTGAATCCTGATGGTGCAATGAGCTAGGGACTCACATCTGAGTATACCCTTCCACGCTTATGGTGGACAAAAATGATTCAGAAAAGGGGGTGGTGATGAACAGAGTGTCTGAATTAAGCAGACCACTTTTACCCAGTCCAAAGATCAGGGCTTGATCCATCACCGTTTTTTAGCTCACTGCACCATCCCAGCTCAGAACTTGGCTATATGCAAATTAGTCTGACCCTGGCCCAGTGCATCATGGGAACAGGGCAGACCAAACTACCAAGCCAATTCTTATACTGGGAAGGAAACAAGCTACCGGGGACCGGTTTCTGGCATTTCAGCCGTCTTCGGCCCGGCTTGCTTGAATCCTGATGGTGCAATGAGCTAGGGACTCACATCTGAGTATACCCTTCCACGCTTATGGTGGACAAAAATGATTCAGAAAAGGGGGTGGTGATGAACAGAGTGCCTGAATTAAGCAGACCACTCTTACCCAGTCCAAAGATCAGGGATTGATCCATCACCGTTTTTTAGCTCACTGCACCATCCCAGCTCAGAACTTGGCTATATGCAAATTAGTCTAACCCTGGCCCAGTGCATCATGGGAACAGGGCAGACCAAACTACCAAGCCAATTCTTATACTGGGAAGGAAACAAGCTACCGGGGACCGGTTTCTGACATTTCAGCCGTCTTCGGCCCGGTTTGCTTGAATCCTGATGGTGCAATGAGCTAGGGACTCACATCTGAGTATACCCTTCCACGCTTATGGTGGACAAAAATGATTCAGAAAAGGGGGTGGTGATGAACAGAGTGTCTGAATTAAGCAGACCACTCTTACCCAGTCCAAAGATCAGGGCTTGATCCATCACCGTTTTTTAGCTCACTGCACCATCCCAGCTCAGAACTTGGCTATATGCAAATTAGTCTGACCCTGTCCCAGTGCATCATGGGAACAGGGCAGACCAAACTACAAAGCCAATTCTTATACTGGGAAGGAAACAAGCTACCGGGGACCGGTTTCTGGCATTTCAGCCGTCTTCGGCCAGGCTTGCTTGAATCCTGATGGTGCAATGAGCTAGGGACTCACATCTGAGTATACCCTTCCACGCTTATGGTGGACAAAAATGATTCAGAAAAGGGGGTGGTGATGAACAGAGTGTCTGAATTAAGCAGACCACTCTTACCCAGTCCAAAGATCAGGGCTTGATCCATCACCGTTTAATTGCTCACTGCACCATCCCAGCTCAGAACTTGGATATATGCAAATTAGTCTGACCCTGGCCCAGTGCATAATGGGAACAGGGCAGACCAAACTACCAAGCCAATTCTTATACTGGGAAGGAAACAAGCTACCGGGGACCGGTTTCTGGCATTTCAGCCATCTTCGGCCCGGCTTGCATTAATCCTGATGGTGCAATGAGCTAGGGACTCACATCTGAGAATACCCTTCCACGCTTATGGTGGACAAAAATGATTCAGAAAAGGGGGTGGTGATGAACAGAGTGTCTGAATTAAGCAGACCACTCTTACCCAGTCCAAAGATCAGGGCTTGATCCATCACCGTTTAATTGCTCACTGCACCATCCCAGCTCAGAACTTGGATATATGCAAATTAGTCTGACCCTGGCCCAGTGCATCATGGGAACAGGGCAGACCAAACTACCAAGCCAATTCTTATACTGGGAAGGAAACAAGCTACCGGGGACCGGTTTCTGGCATTTCAGCCATCTTCGGCCCGGCTTGCATTAATCCTGATGGTGCAATGAGCTAGGGACTCACATCTGAGTATACCCTTCCACGCTTATGGTGGACAAAAATGATTCAGAAAAGGGGGTGGTGATGAACAGAGTGTCTGAATTAAGCAGACCACTCTTACCCAGTCCAAAGATCAGGGCTTGATCCATCACCGTTTTTTAGCTCACTGCACCATCCCAGCTCAGAACTTGGCTATATGCAAATTAGTCTGACCCTGGCCCAGTGCATCATGGGAACAGGGCAGACCAAACTACCAAGCCAATTCTTATACTGGGAAGGAAACAAGCTACCGGGGACCGGTTTCTGGCATTTCAGCCATCTTCGGCCCGGCTTGCATTAATCCTGATGGTGCAATGAGCTAGGGACTCACATCTGAGTATACCCTTCCACGCTTATGGTGGACAAAAATGATTCAGAAAAGGGGGTGGTGATGAACAGAGTGTCTGAATTAAGCAGACCACTCTTACCCAGTCCAAAGATCAGGGCTTGATCCATCACCGTTTTTTAGCTCACTGCACCATCCCAGCTCAGAACTTGGCTATATGCAAATTAGTCTGACCCTGGCCCAGTGCATCATGGGAACAGGGCAGACCAAACTACCAAGCCAATTCTTATACTGGGAAGGAAACAAGCTACCGGGGACCGTTTTCTGGCATTTCAGCCGTGTTCGGTCCGGCTTGCTTGAATTCTGATGGTGCAATGAGCTAGGGACTCATATCTGAGTATACTCTTCCACGCTTATGGTGGACAAAAATGATTCAGAAAAGGGGGTGGTGATGAACAGAGTGTCTGAATTAAGCAGACCACTCTTACCCAGTCCAAAGATCAGGGCTTGATCCATCACCGTTTTTTAGCTCACTGCACCATCCCAGCTCAGAACTTGGCTATATGCAAATTAGTCTGACCCTGGCCCAGTGCATCATGGGAACAGGGCAGACCAAACTACCAAGCCAATTCTTATACTGGGAAGGAAACAAGCTACCGGGGACCGGTTTCTGGCATTTCAGCCGTCTTCGGCCCGGCTTGCTTGAATCCTGATGGTGCAATGAGCTAGGGACTCACATCTGAGTATACCCTTCCACGCTTATGGTGGACAAAAATGATTCAGAAAAGGGGGTGGTGATGAACAGAGTGTCTGAATTAAGCAGACCACTTTTACCCAGTCCAAAGATCAGGGCTTGATCCATCACCGTTTTTTAGCTCACTGCACCATCCCAGCTCAGAACTTGGCTATATGCAAATTAGTCTGACCCTGGCCCAGTGCATCATGGGAACAGGGCAGACCAAACTACCAAGCCAATTCTTATACTGGGAAGGAAACAAGCTACCGGGGACCGGTTTCTGGAATTTCAGCCATCTTCGGCCCGGCTTGCATTAATCCTGATGGTGCAATGAGCTAGGGACTCACATCTAAGTATACCCTTCCACGCTTATGGTGGACAAAAATGATTCAGAAAAGGGGGTGGTGATGAACAGAGTGTCTGAATTAAGCAGACCACTCTTACCCAGTCCAAAGATCAGGGCTTGATCCATCACCGTTTTTTAGCTCACTGCACCATCCCAGCTCAGAACTTGGCTATATGCAAATTAGTCTGACCCTGGCCCAGTGCATCATGGGAACAGGACAGACCAAACTACCAAGCCAATTCTTATACTGGGAAGGAAACAAGCTACCAGGGACCGGTTTCTGGCATTTCAGCCGTCTTCGTACCGGCTTGCTTGAATCCTGGTGGTGCAATGAGCTAGGGACTCACATCTGAGTATACCCTTCCACGCTTATGGTGGACAAAAATGATTCAGAAAAGGGGGTGGTGATGAACAGAGTGTCTGACCACTCTTACCCATTCCGAAGATCAGGGCTTGATCCATCACCGTTTAATTGCTCACTGCACCATCCCAGCTCAGAACTTGGCTATATGCAAATTAGTCTGACCCTGGCCCAGTGCATCATGGGAACAGGGCAGACCAAACTACCAAGCCAATTCTTATACTGGGAAGGAAACAAGCTACCGGGGACCGGTTTCTGGCATTTCAGCCATCTTCGGCCCGGCTTGCATTAATCCTGATGGTGCAATGAGCTAGGGACTCACATCTGAGTATACCCTTCCACGCTTATGGTGGACAAAAATGATTCAGAAAAGGGGGTGGTGATGAACAGAGTGTCTGAATTAAGCAGACCACTCTTACCCAGTCCAAAGATCAGGGCTTGATCCATCACCGTTTTTTAGCTCACTGGACCATCCCAGCTCAGAACTTGGCTATATGCAAATTAGTCTGACCCTGGCCCAGTGCATCATGGGAACAGGGCAGACCAAACTACCAAGCCAATTCTTATACTGGGAAGGAAACAAGATACCGGGGACCGGTTTCTGGCATTTCAGCCGTCTTCGGCCCGGGCCGGCTTGCTTGAATCCTGATGGTGCAATGAGCTAGGGACTCACATCTGAGTATACCCTTCCACGCTTATGGTGGACAAAAATGATTCAGAAAAGGGGGTGGTGATGAACAGAGTGTCTGAATTAAGCAGACCACTTTTACCCAGTCCAAAGATCAGGGCTTGATCCATCACCGTTTTTTAGCTCACTGCACCATCCCAGCTCAGAACTTGGCTATATGCAAATTAGTCTGACCCTGGCCCAGTGCATCATGGGAACAGGGCAGACAAAACTACCAAGCCAATTCTTATACTGGGAAGGAAACAAGCTACCGGGGACCGGTTTCTGGAATTTCAGCCGTCTTCGTACCGGCTTGCTTGAATCCTGGTGGTGCAATGAGCTAGGGACTCACATCTGAGTATACCCTTCCACGCTTATGGTGGACAAAAATGATTCAGAAAAGGGGGTGGTGATGAACAGAGTGTCTGAATTAAGCAGACCACTCTTACCCAGTCCAAAGATCAGGGCTTGATCCATCACCGTTTAATTGCTCACTGCACCATCCCAGCTCAGAACTTGGATATATGCAAATTAGTCTGACCCTGGCCCAGTGCATCATGGGAACAGGGCAGACCAAACTACCAAGCCAATTCTTATACTGGGAAGGAAACAAGCTACCGGGGACCGGTTTCTGGCATTTCAGCCATCTTCGGCCCGGCTTGCATTAATCCTGATGGTGCAATGAGCTAGGGACTCACATCTGAGTATACCCTTCCACGCTTATGGTGGACAAAAATGATTCAGAAAAGGGGGTGGTGATGAACAGAGTGTCTGAATTAAGCAGACCACTCTTACCCAGTCCAAAGATCAGGGCTTGATCCATCACCGTTTTTTAGCTCACTGCACCATCCCAGCTCAGAACTTGGCTATATGCAAATTAGTCTGACCCTGGCCCAGTGCATCATGGGAACAGGGCAGACCAAACTACCAAGCCAATTCTTATACTGGGAAGGAAACAAGCTACCGGGGACCAGTTTCTGGCATTTCAGCCGTCTTCGGCCCGGCTTGCTTGAATCCTGATGGTGCAATGAGCTTGGGACTCACATCTGAGTATACCCTTCCACGCTTATGGTGGACAAAAATGATTCAGAAAAGGGGGTGGTGATGAACAGAGTGCCTGAATTAAGCAGACCACTCTTACCCAGTCCAAAGATCAGGGCTTGATCCATCACCGTTTTTTAGCTCACTGCACCATCCCAGCTCAGAACTTGGCTATATGCAAATTAGTCTAACCCTGGCCCAGTGCATCATGGGAACAGGGCAGACCAAACTACCAAGCCAATTCTTATACTGGGAAGGAAACAAGCTACCGGGGACCGGTTTCTGGCATTTCAGCCGTCTTCGGCCCGGTTTGCTTGAATCCTGATGGTGCAATGAGCTAGGGACTCACATCTGAGTATACCCTTCCACGCTTATGGTGGACAAAAATGATTCAGAAAAGGGGGTGGTGATGAACAGAGTGTCTGAATTAAGCAGACCACTCTTACCCAGTCCAAAGATCAGGGCTTGATCCATCACCGTTTTTTAGCTCACTGCACCATCCCAGCTCAGAACTTGGCTATATGCAAATTAGTCTGACCCTGTCCCAGTGCATCATGGGAACAGGGCAGACCAAACTACAAAGCCAATTCTTATACTGGGAAGGAAACAAGCTACCGGGGACCGGTTTTTGGCATTTCAGCCGTCTTCGGCCCGGCTTGCTTGAATCCTGATGGTGCAATGAGCTAGGGACTCACATCTGAGTATACCCTTCCACGCTTATGGTGGACAAAAATAATTCAGAAAAGGGGGTGGTGATGAAGAGTGTCTGAATTAAGCAGACCACTCTTACCCAGTCCAAAGATCAGGGCTTGATCCATCACCGTTTTTTAGCTCACTGCACCACCCCAGCTCAGAAGTTGGCTATATGCAAATTAGTCTAACCCTGGCCCAGTGCATCATGGGAACAGGGCAGACCAAACTACCAAGCCAATTCTTATACTGGGAAGGAAACAAGCTACCGGGGACCGGTTTCTGGCATTTCAGCCGTGTTCGGCCCGGCTTGCTTGAATCCTGATGGTGCAATGAGCTAGGGACTCACATCTGAGTATACCCTTCAACGCTTATGGTGGACAAAAATGATTCAGAAAAGGGGGTGGTGATGAACAGAGTGTCTGAATTAAGCAGACCACTCTTACCCAGTCCAAAGATCAGGGCTTGATCCATCACCGTTTTTTAGCTCACTGCACGATCCCAGCTCAGAACTTGGCTATATGCAAATTAGTCTGACCCTGGCCCAGTGCATCATGGGAACAGGGCAGACCAAACTACCAAGCCAACTCTTATACTGGGAAGGAAACAAGCTACCGGGGACCGGTTTCAGGCATTTCAGCCGTCTTCGGCCAGGCTTGCTTGAATCCTGATGGTGCAATGAGCTAGGGACTCACATCTGAGTATACCCTTCCACGCTTATGGTGGACAAAAATGATTCAGAAAAGGGGGTGGTGATGAACAGAGTGTCTGAATTAAGCAGACCACTCTTACCCAGTCCAAAGATCAGGGCTTGATCCATCACCGTTTTTTAGCTCACTGCACCATCCCAGCTCAGAACTTGGCTTTATGCAAATTAGTCTGACCCTGGCCCAGTGCATCATGGGAACAGGGCAGACCAAACTACCAAGCCAACTCTTATACTGGGAAGGAAACAAGCTACCGGGGACCGGTTTCTGGCATTTCAGCCGTCTTCGGCCCGGCTTGCTTGAATCCTGATGGTGCAATGAGCTAGGGACTCACATCTGAGTATACCCTTCCACGCTTATGGTGGACAAAAATGATTCAGAAAAGGGGGTGGTGATGAACAGAGTGTCTGAATTAAGCAGACCACTCTTACCCAGTCCAAAGATCAGGGCTTGATCCATCACCGTTTTTTAGCTCACTGCACCATCCCAGCTCAGAACTTGGCTATATGCAAATTAGTCTGACCCTGGCCCAGTACATCATGGGAACAGGGCAGACCAAACTACCAAGCCAATTCTTATACTGGGAAGGAAACAAGCTACCGGGGACCGGTTTCTGGCATTTCAGCCGTCTTCGGCCCGGGTTGCTTGAATCCTGATGGTGCAATGAGCTAGGGACTCACATCTGAGTATACCCTTCCACGCTTATGGTGGACAAAAATGATTCAGAAAAGGGGGTGGTGATGAACAGAGTGTCTGAATTAAGCAGACCACTCTTACCCAGTCCAAAGATCAGGGCTTGATCCATCACCGTTTTTTAGCTCACTGCACCATCCCAGCTCAGAACTTGGCTTTATGCAAATTAGTCTGACCCTGGCCCAGTGCATCATGGGAACAGGGCAGACCAAACTACCAAGCCAACTCTTATACTGGGAAGGAAACAAGCTACCGGGGACCGGTTTCTGGCATTTCAGCCGTCTTCGGCCCGGCTTGCTTGAATCCTGATGGTGCAATGAGCTAGGGACTCACATCTGAGTATACCCTTCCACGCTTATGGTGGACAAAAATGATTCAGAAAAGGGGGTGGTGATGAACAGAGTGTCTGAATTAAGCAGACCACTCTTACCCAGTCCAAAGATCAGGGCTTGATCCATCACCGTTTTTTAGCTCACTGCACCATCCCAGCTCAGAACTTGGCTATATGCAAATTAGTCTGACCCTGGCCCAGTACATCATGGGAACAGGGCAGACCAAACTACCAAGCCAATTCTTATACTGGGAAGGAAACAAGCTACCGGGGACCGGTTTCTGGCATTTCAGCCGTCTTCGGCCCGGGTTGCTTGAATCCTGATGGTGCAATGAGCTAGGGACTCACATCTGAGTATACCCTTCCACGCTTATGGTGGACAAAAATGATTCAGAAAAGGGGGTGGTGATGAACAGAGTGTCTGAATTAAGCAGACCACTCTTACCCAGTCCAAAGATCAGGGCTTGATCCATCACCGTTTTTTAGCTCACTGCACCATCCCAGCTCAGAACTTGGCTATATGCAAATTAGTCTGACCCTGGCCCAGTGCATCATGGGAACAGGGCAGACCAAACTACCAAACCAATTCTTATACTGGGAAGGAAACAAGCTACTGGGGACCGGTTTCTGGCTGTCCCCGGTAGACGGCTGAAGACGGCTGAAATGCCAGAAACCGGTCCCCGGTAGCTTGTCTCCTTTCTGGTGAAGAATTGGCTTGGTAGTTTAGTCTGCCCTGTTCCCATGATGCACTGGGCCAGGGACAGACTGATTTGCATATAGCCAGGTTAGGAGCTGGGATGGTGCAGTGAGATAAATAACGGTGATGGATCAAGCCCTGATCTTTGGACTGGTTAAGAGTGGTCTGCTTAATTCAGACACTCTGTTCATCACCACCATCTTTTCTGAATCGTTTTTGGCCACTCTAGGTGTGGCAGGGTATACTCAGACATGAGTCCCTTTCTCACTGCACCATCGGGATTCAAGCAAGCCGGGCCGAAGACAGCTGAAATGCCAGAAACCGGTCTCCGGTAGCTTGTCTCCTTTCTGGTGAAGAATTGGCTTGGTAGTTTAGTCTGCCCTGTTCCCATGATGCACTGGGCCAGGGACAGACTGATTTGCATATAGCCAGGTTCTGAGCTGGGATGGTGCAGTGAGCTAAAAAACGGTGATGGATCAAGCCCTGATCTTTGGACTGGGTAAGAGTGGTCTGCTTAATTCAGACACTCTGTTCATCACCACCCCCTTTTCTGATTCGCGAGGACATCTTGGCACTCCTGCGGGATGTCTAGCTGGCAGAACTCTCTGTACTCAGGAGCCAAGCCGATAACCGGAGTGATTTCAGATTCGGGTGCTGTACTTGGCCGTTGGACATCGTGAGCAGGGATGGACGTTGGCACAGACGGATTGCAGGCTGAACTGAGAGGCGAAGGAGGTCCGTGAACCAATGTTGCCTCGGCGAGAAAGGGGCAATCAGAATCAGAGTGAAGTGCTCTGTCTTCATCTTCCTGAGGACTCTTGGTATCAGGGGGAATGGCGGAAAGGCGGACGCAAACACGTTTCGCCAAGCGATGGAAAATGCATTTCCGAGGGACCTTAACTGGGGATGCCAACTTGCGAAGTTGCGGAATTTGGCGTTCTCCCTGGTGGCAAAAAGGTCGATCTGCGGTGTTCCACATTCCGAAAAGATGTGACCTAGCACCTCTTGGTCGAGCTCCCATTCGTGGGACATAGATCTCTGTCTGCTTAGGGCATCTGTATGACGTTGTCCTTGCCCGGGACATACTCCGCTTTTAACGTGATTCTGTGGAGCACAAGCCAGTTCCACATTTTCTGCGATTCGCGAGATAGTGTGAGCGAACGCGTTCCTCCCTGCATGTTCAAGTAGTGCATCGTAGTGTTGTCGGTCCTGATGAGCACTGGGGAGTTCTTGATGCGCGGTAGGAAAGCCTGCAGAGCTAGAAAAACTGCCCTCCGCTCCAGGAGGTTGATATGGAGCTGCGTTTCCTGGTCCGTCCACTTGCCGCTGATCTGCAACTCCTGAAGGACAGTTCCCCATCCCTCTAGGGAGGCGTCCGTTGTTACTACATGTGGGGCTGCAGGAACGGTAGTCCTTGTGAGAGGTTCTTGATCGACCTCCACCAGAGTAAGGCCTTGGTCATTTGCTGAGTTATCACAATGTGATCCTCGAAAGAACATATGCTTTAAGTCCATTGCCTGGTCAAGGCCTCCTGCAGAGGGCGCATTCTGAGCCGACAGTGGGGAATAAGCAGGTTACATTTAGAATTAGATTGCTCTTTAGATGAGTTATAATACATTATGTAAGGAAAAATAACAGAACCGTTCCTCCCATATTGAGTCTTTCGTCCACCTCTATTAGCCTGTCCAGGTGAGACAAACTCCTCCCACCTGGCACCATATTTAAATGGGCCGGCCGGTACTTTGCGAACGATTCTAAACCCGGCACGCCGCATCGTCACGATTCTGAAGGCTTTATCCGGCTTTGCAGTTTGTTTTAGCAGGTGAGAATCTAGTTATCTGCAGCCTAGGTAGCGACGAATGTAACATATATTTCTATCGGGCTCCGTTTTGTATACGCTTGTGATAGATGCCCGTACGTATAATCCTTTGAAATCTGGCACATGTACACAGTACCAGTTTATTTGTGGCAGCGGTTTCCTTTGTAGATTGCCACAATTATCGAAACAGCACCTATAACGAAATATATGCCCTGAGGAGTAGCTCTCAATTTAGACACCTCGGAACCATCTACTTTACAGAAGGTAATGGTTATTAACCCTTTCCCATGTCAGCTTTGCTAACCTTTAGTAAGTTCGGCGAGAATTTGCCGCTCTTTTACCATTCTAATGTGGGCGGTCTTTTATTCACAGCTGCATAGCCCGTGAGATACTTATACACAGCCTCGCCTGTCTACACGCTTCATTAGTTCCCTTTTGATATCAATGCACATTTGGGGCGAATTTTCTACTTTACCCAGGTATATAGCCAGTCATCTGGTCTTCTACACAATTACTTATGTTTTGAAGACCACTAGACTAGCCACTCGATAAATATATGTACCATTTTTTCAGGTAGCAAATTTTAAAGCATATCAGTTGGCCGCCAAGATGCTTAGAACCTATACCTAAAAGTTGCCACCATCGAGACGCTTTGGAATCAAAGTTTCAGGTAACAGTGCATATGCCATCTGCCATATTACGACTACGATTAATATATCACGAGTACACTGTTTCTCCTTAAAGACCTGTTGGGGGTATCTCTGTATCTCTTTATCTCACAGCAAATAGCTGGAATACGGCCAGCCAGCATCGTTTGTCCGCCATTCCTAGCCCAGTGTTTTTCCTATCTAAGTGGAACTCTTACCCATTTGCAGGTAATTTTACAGACTATGAACCACGTAGTTCCGTAGTTACTCAGCATGTCAGGCATCTTATATACGATACTCGTCCTAAACATGTACCCGTCTGGTCTTTTTAGGTTATTTGTATGCCCAATTATCAAACGTTACACGATCTCCCTATCACGAGACGACAGAGTTCACCTTCTTTGTGGGATATTATTCCCGAAGGTAATTTGGTTACTCATATTATTTGGATCATGGCATTATAACAGGACAATTGCACAAGAGGAAGATGGTGATAATCTCTCCCACCTTTCTTTCAGACTTTGTTTTTTTTTCGTTGTACACTTGGCAACCTTCCTGTTTCATGGACGCCTGAGTCCCAACAAAGACGCGATCCACTTTTCTAGCAGGTAGAATTGAATACAACGTTCTTTTAACCCTCATCGAGCCTTGCATGCCTAGCATTGTCATGATATCGATAACATCTTAATATGATAATGATTCTTAATCATGCAATAAAGATCACCTGTTGTTTGCATCTACCCTATACCACGTGCTCATTTGATCTCTACTAATTTTTGCACTACGAATATTATAAATAATTATGACATATTTGTCCCCCGTGCCCAGATACATCGTTGACCTGCAATTCATACAAAGATATCAACTCTGTGTTTTTTCCTGTCTCCCTATGTAAGTTGACATCAATACATACATTGGGGTTGTGATTGAATGTTTAATTTGGCATGAATAGAGTACTCTTAGATTTATGTCGATGATAAAACCGAGAATCTGGAGTTCCAACATATGTGCTAAGTACTACACAATCTCGTTCTTAAATATGTTTATCTTATGACATGAGAGAAACAAAGTAACAAATCTTAGACCCAGGAGCACTAGGCAATATATAATATGTACTATGTACTGTAATATTATGTGTTAGTTACTGTTTATGTTATTAATTATTTTAATGTATTTGACTTGTGATTGTATGCCACTTAAGAACTGTACCTTATTTATTCCTTATGTATAATTTTAGATTGTTACTTGCGGCTCCTGAAGAAGGCGTTTTCGCCGAAACGCGCGTCGAGAACCTTTTTGTCACCCCTGTGTTGGACACCCTTTTAGTAACTTTTGGTGTCTTTTGTTTTTTAAAATTACAATATATGTTATGACAATGTATTAAATGTATGTATATCTTTTTTTATTGATTGGTCATATAGTCTGATCGCTCTCAGTTCTCTATATGATTTTTATTATGTGTATTAAAAACATGTTTGTTTTATACAATTGTGAGAAGATGGCCTGATATGTAGTGCTCACTATTCTAGTGATCACTGTGTATCATTCCAATCGACCCTTATTGATGATTGGTTGCAAGTCAACCTTATAGATCAGCTATCCTAGTAGCATGGAAAAGAGCAGTCTTTAGGCTAAACTCTAGAGGGCGTGTTAAGCCAGCTGTTATACCATCACATATACCCCTTGAACACCAAGTGAAAGGACACCTCACAAGTTGTTATGAAAATAAAAGGATATTTATTTATAACACAACAACCCTGGACTCTTTATGAGGACAGGGTGCTAAGCACAATACAAAACTCTTAAAGAAATACTGCAAGTCGCACAAGTTACGCAAATGCCCGAGGGGCAGGGAAAACCATATACTATGGAAGTGGAATGTGAAATTACTAGTAGGTAAGTACTACTCTCAGAGATTAGAAACGCTAGGCCTACAATGCTGAACCCTTGGATTAGAAGCAGGAGGCCTAGGTACGTTGTGTGCAGAGTGGAAACTCTCACGCGAAATGCGGGACAAAGTCTATGGTTGCAAGAAATGACAAAGTTAGTGTTCTCGGGCGAACCCGACTAGGTAGGTCAAAAACGAAAGTGGTTCTAGACACTTAGAGAGTTGGTCTACGCTGGAGCACCGTGGTACTCGGTTTACCTAGCCCAGGGGCTGCGGCTGCATAGGGTTCAAGTGTCGTCGGGTTTCTTCGTCGTCGGGTTTCTTCGTCAACGAACCAGGACCCTGAAGTGGAAGTTGCTGGCAGGCGACCAGTGAAGATGTTCCGGGCCTATCCAAGGACTGGATCAGCTGAAGAGGGTACCTGAAAGCAGAGGGGACCAAGTTCTGAATCACTAGCCCGTGATTAGATGGGCACCAGGATGGCACCGGATGAAGTCACCTCGACCAGGTGAGTGGGCGACGCTGGGCTCTGCAGTCTCTCGGACCAGGAGGCGTTGTCGGCGACCAGGATGGAGGTGCGAGCTGTCCCACGAAGGTATCTGCTGTCGGCGATGCTGGACCTAGGATTGGGGCAACAACTCTTGGCAAATGCAAGCCCACGCGGTGGACTCAAAATGGCGTCTGGAGTGGACCAGGAGGGTTCGGGGTGCTCCTCTGTTGGAGGGGAGCAAAGGCCAGTCTGGAGCAACCAGACCAACGATGGAAGTGTCGTCGTTCGTCGTCAAGAGGGCTACAAGACAGCAGGCAAGTGGCCGGACAACGCGGTGAGCAGCAAAGAGCAGAAGGGCCCCACGCAGATCTCGTGGATGCTGGGGGGCTGGACCTCGGTGCTGGAGCTGCTCAGGGTTAGGGCTTCTCAAACCCCAAAGCACTCACTCGAGGATCCTCGGCAGTCGTGCTGGATAAGCGTAGTGCAGTTCTGAAGATGGCCGGTCCCTCGAGGTCTCGTCACACCCACGGATCTCAGCTGGGCTGATGATGTAGGTAGAGGTCAGAGGTACCAGGGAAGCCGGGTCTCGTCGTGCTGGTCGGTCTGGTTCCGGAGGAAGGACGTGCAGCAAACCGCAGTGTTCTTAGTTGGTGCCCGCAGATGCAGGGCGACTACTCCTTAGTCACAAGGGAGAAATCTTAGGAAGAAGTCTTGAGTTCCTTTCGTAGAAAGTAGTTTCAGGATTCAAAGATGATCTAATTTGAAAGGGTCCCCGCTCCTACCTTTATTCTAAAGAAAGGGGCTGGTACGGGACTAGGTCCTGCCCATGGGTGGGACTAGGAAGGGGGGTGGTTACACCCCTCTCCCATGCCGGACTTTCCCCAGCTCAGGGGCTGGTGTGCCCCTGGAACTGGTTCAAACTGGCAGATGCATAGTGAGCACCGGGGTGCCACTTGCAGTCACCTTCCTATTCAGCCCTGCCTACCTAGGATACACAAAACCCTGTGTGGGATGGTGCTAGCACCACCCCTGACAGGAAACCCTTTGTCCAAGCTCTCCTCGCTGGAAGGACTCCCAGCAGCAGGAGGTCAGAATTGTGTCTGTGGTGGCAGCATCCATTTTGTGATGCTGAGGCTCGAATTAACTTTAACCGGGGTTCACAGTTACATACATGTTGTGTCCCTCTAGAAGGGTGGAATGCGAACCCCGTCGCCAGAATTGGCGAGGGGTTAGTGTTCCAATTCGTATGACACCTTACTCGACATGTTTTGATAAAGCGATACCAGAGTTGGCATATAACCGCGAGGATTATAATGCACTTAAGAGTATATGGTACGCGTTATCATAGAACAGCTATTAGGACTTGGTTCCGCAAGCTGCAGACGGGCTCAGCTCATGGCAGAGCACCATCTCACATAATTCCAAGCACTCTGCCTTCAGGATTGTTAAGCCTGCCATAGGAGTGACTGATAGGAATACATGTGTCTATTTTAGGGTTAGATATAGGTATACTATATCTACAGCAAAGGGCGATTACACCACTTTGCCCCAGCTGTCGTGCAGCCAGTTGTCTCAGATTTAGATGGCCAGCCAGGGGTGGCATAATACATGCTGCAGCCCCTGGTAGGCCCTGGGTACACCTATGCCCTGAGTTACAGCGTCTGATAAGGTGGCCCAGTACCAATTAGATATGTACCTAAGGTACATGGAATCCATTTTACAGAGAGAGTAGTAGGCCTGGGGCCCTGAATAGCAGGGTCCCAGGTCAACTAAGTCGAAAAACCAGCAAAACACCAGGCAAAAAGTTGGGGGTAACCATAGTCAGGTATCAACCCTCCTACAACAATTACTTATATTTTCTTTGATTGTTCCTTTTGCATTTGGGTCTAGTTACTTGTTTATCTACTGGTTTAGATTGCCTAGGATTTTTTTGCATAGACTTTTGTCCTTACACCAGATGCAAAAGCGAATAGGATTTGTTTGTGCTCTCCGCTCTTGCCTTCGCGAGGACATCTTGGCACTCCTGCGGGATGTCTAGCTGGCAGAACTCTCTGTACTCAGGAGCCAAGCCGATAACCGGAGTGATTTCAGATTTGGGTGCTGTACTTGGCCGTTGAATATCGTGAGCAGGGATGGACGTTGACACAGACGGATTGGAGGCTGAACTGAGAGGCGAAGGAGGCCCGTGAACCAATGTTGCCTCGGCCAGAACGGGGCAATCAGAATCAGAGTGCAGTGCTCCGTCTTCATCTTCCAGAGGACTCTTGGTATCAGGGGGAATGGCGGAAAGTTAAACGCAAACACATTTTGCCAAGCGATGGAAAATGCATTTCCAAGGGACCTTAACTGGGGATGCCAACTTGCGAAGTTGCGGCATTTGGCGTTCTCCCTGGTGGCAAAAAGGTCGATCTGCGGTGTTCCCCATTCCGAAAAGATGTGACCTAGCACCTCTTGGTCGAGCTCCCATTCGTGGGACATAGATCTCGGTCTGCTTAGAGCATCTGCTATGACGTTGTCCTTGCCCGGGACATACTCCGCTTTTAACGTGATACTGTGGAGCACAAGCCAGTTCCAAATTTTCTGCGATTCGCGAGATAGTGTGAGCGAAGCGTTCCTCCCTGCTTGTTCAAGTAGTGCATCATTGTAGTGTTGTTGGTCCTGACGAGCACTGGGGAGTTCTTGATGCACGGTAGGAAAGCCTGCAGAGCTAGAAAAACTGCCCTCCGCTCCAGGAGGTTGATATGGAGCTGCGTTTCCTGGTCCGTCCACTTGCCGCTGATCTGAAACTCCTGAAGGACAGCTCCCCATCCCTCTAGGGAGGCGTCCGTTGTTACTACATGTGGGGCTGCAGGAAGCAGGTACGGTAGTCCTTGTGAGAGGTTCTTGATCGACCTCCACCAGAGTAAGGCCTTGGTCATTTGCTGAGTTATCACAATGCGGTCCTCGAAAGAACCTGTGCTTTGAGTCCATTGCCTGGTCAAGGCCTCCTGCAGAGGGCGCCTTCTGAGCCGACAGTGGGGAATAAGCAGGATACACGAGGACATCATCCCCAAGAGGGACTTGAAAGTACGGACCAGTAAAGTTTTCCTCGAGGCCACTGAGGTGGCAAGAGTGGCAAGCTTGTGCTTTCTTTCCTGAGATGGAAATGCTTTTGCACATTCCGAATCCAATGTCGCCCCGAGAAAGGTAAGAACTCGGGAGGGCTGTAGAGTAGACTTACCGTGATTGAGCATCAGGCCCAGGTGCTGGAAAAGATTGAGACAGGCGCTGGAGGATTTGGCTGCGCCTGCCATAGATGGTGCTTTCACCAGCCAGCCGTCCAGATATGGGAAGACCTGGTGTCCATGCTGTCATAGGAAAGCCGCTACTGGAGAGAGGCACTTGGTGAATATCCGAGGTGCCGACTTGAGGCCAAATGGGAGGACACAGAATTAATAGTGTTGGCCCGCCACTGCGGATCTGAGGAATTTCCTGTGGCCTTTGTGAATAGGGATGTGGTAATATGCGTCTTGCAGGTCTAAAGACGCCAAAGTCCCCTTCCTCTAGTAGCCCCAAAATCTCCTGGATTGTAACCATGCGGATCGATTGACTCTTCAAGAATGCGTTGAGTGCCCTGAGATCTAAGATGGGCCTCCATTTCTTCCGTTTCTTTTGTATCAGAAAGAAGCAGGAATAGAATCCCTTTCCTCTGTGAGCTGATGGTACTCGCTCTATTGCTCCTTTCATCAACATGGAAGAGACCTCTTGAAGGAGTAATCGTAGATTCCTGTGTTGCATTTTGCGAGGAGGAGTTGTCGGGGGAATTGATTTGAGTTCCAACGAATGTCCGAATTGGATCAATTGGAGCACCCACCGATCTGTTGTAATTGATCTCCAACTGTTGAAGAAGTGTGTCAGTTTTCCTCCAAGTTTGAAAAAATGAGACTGTGGACGGACTGGCAGCTGGAGAAGGTCATTGGCGTCCGCCAGTGGTCTTCCTTTGGTATTTTCCCCTGTAGTTGGACTTCCCATACGAGGTCTGGCGACCTTGTTGCTACTGTCGCTGTTGGTATTGCGACCGGCCCTGATAATAGGAGTATGAGGATTTGTTTCGGTAAGACCCTTTGTAAGAGGATTAACCTCTACCCCTGCCCCCTCGAAAGGACTGGCTCTTAAACTGTAGTGTGCCAAGCGCCTTTGCCGTGTCCGTATCTTTTTTGATCGTTTGTAGGGCCTCGTCGATTTTCTCTCCAAAGAGGTGTTGGCTATCGTAAGGCATGTCCAGTACCTTAGTTTGGACCTCTTGGCGGAAAGAAGTAGCTTTGAGCCACCCCCGCCTTCGCAAGACCGCAGCCCCTGCCAGCTGTCTGAAGCCGGTCATTGCAACATCCATTGCGCAATCAATAAGTTCCGATGCTGATGTTTGGCCCTCTTTGAGGAGTGATTGAACTTCCTCTTTCACGTGGTCTGGTAGCTCTGCCAGATATGGAGCAATATCCTCCCACAATTGTCTGTTGTAGCGGCCCAGTAGCGCAATGGAATTGGCTACTTTCACAGTCATGGCCGACGTGGTGGAAAAGCGTTTACCAATACTGTCTAGTTTCCGGCCCTCCTTGTCCGGTAGAGCTGACAATGAAGATGAGGGATTTCTAGAATTTTTCTGTGCCGCCTGGGTAACCATGGAATCTGGCTTGGGATGACCAGTAAGGCAGGCTGGCGCTGTTGTTGGTGCCTTATACTTTTTGTCCAGTCGTGGCACCACTGCTGAGACTGAGGCTGGTGTCTGCATCAACTGTTTTCCCTGCTCCCATATGTGGTCAATGATAGGAATTGATCTGGTTGTTTTCCTAACCGGGTCTTTAAAATCATATAGGTAACAGTCGGTTTCATGAGATTCCATAGTCATATGGAATCTTTTGGCCGCTCTCTCCACTAAGTTATGAAATCCGCCAATGTCCACTGGCGGTGAGTCTGAGGAGGTGGGCTTAGGTGTGGCAGGAGAATGAGCGATGTAGTCTTCATCGTCTCTATGGTCAGACTGGTCATCTTGGACCTCTCCATCCTCCGGTTCTTCAACTTCCTCGTCAGAAGACGGGATATCCTGCACTGGCTCTCTTTCCTGACGGATCACTAATGGTGGTGGTCTAGGCCGTGGAGATGGTGTCGGTCCAGATGCAGCTGTATTTGTTCCTGCGGATGGAGCAGGAAATCGCTGCTTGTAGTCTGGAATCAAGAACCGCAAGTCTGAAACTATAGACGCTGGGAGGCATACCATTGGCGTGACTTGCGTCTGGACTTGTGAATATACAGTCTCTTCTGTAAATTCCACCTCATCCCCCTCATCATCAGTGCTTTGGCACTTCACTATTAGGTCTGAAGGACTGGTGGCCTGTTCGTCCTGATCCTCATAGGAGTCCTCTTCTTGCAGTAGGCGAATTGGGGGCAACCTTTGCACCCTACTGGGAGACGTTAAGTCTGGTGTTATTGGCTGTTTTGTGCCCTTTTTTCCCCAGAGGGGTTTGAAGCAAGCCGTCCGCTGGTGTTAATGGCCCGGTCGTCGACGGTGGGATCGTAGACGGCTGAATGGCAGCCGTCGACGGAGAAATCAGCTCCGATTGCTTCCATAGTGTCGACGATGTCGTCGTCGACTGAATATCCATCATCATCGTTGGTGCCTCCGTCGACGGCACCCTCGTCGACGGTGCACTCGTCGACGGTGTCCTCATCAACGTCGATGTCTTCGGCGACGGCACCCTCGTCGACAAGAGAGTCTTCGTCGACGGCAAAGGTGTCGACGGTCTTGGTTTCGTCGTCGACACTGATGTAGTCGTCGACGAAATCTTTATTGCCGTCGATGGCTTTTTAATGAGGATAATCGACGACACAGGTTTACTCGCCGTCGACTATGGAGTAGTCGTCGTCGTAGTCGATGAGAAGGCTGACGACGCCGCCGTCGTCGTCGTCAACACTGTTGTTGTCGACGTCGAAACAGACTGGAGACACAGTCTTCTTCTGTGCTGAGGAAAGCGTCGAAGTCATCGTCGACGACGGTGCAGGCTTCCTGAAGGCAGGAACCTCCTTGTCAGACGTTGTTGATTTTGCCTCTGAAGACTTTTTGGCAGTCTTTTTAGGAGGAACGTCTGTAGGGCTAGGGGAAGTAATCCTTGGCCTCTTCAAGGATAATTTAGAGGAAACAGAAGCTATCTCACCGTCCTCTGAAGACTCCAGGTTGTCTCTGGTTTTCAGCCTGTTGAGCCAGAGTAGTAGTCCTCTTTCTCTGTCTTTTAGAGTTTTTGTAGAGAATGTTCTACAAATTCTGCATTCCTTTGGTGTATGATCCGGGTAAAGACAGTATAAGCATGTGTCATGCTTATCATCATTATGGAGCCTCTTCTTACCACAAGAAGAGCAAGCTCTGAAGAGACCCTTCTTCTGTTGATCAGACATGGTAGAACTATGAAGAAAATATCCAATTTCTGTGAAGAAAAGAGTTTGAACAAGGAAACCTGAGGAGAACTCAGGTGGAGACTCCCTAGCACAACGTGCAGTAGAAAATCTGAGAGACTGAGGCTCCTGACAGGAAAGTTCTAGAGGGAGGTAATAGCTGATTGGTTACCTCCTGGAGATTGGTCCTTTTTACAAAAGGACATAGATAGGCTACTAAGGCGAGGCCCTTAGGCCTATTTTTCCCTATATATGTCTATAGGACATTACTTTTCTATGTACCGGAGACTCCTGTCTCGACGACGGGGAATGATTCAGGCATGTGAATCTATGAAAGACACCCAAAATACTGGATAATCAGAGGTATCCTTTTTTATCTCAGGGCTGCAGACCACGGGGCAAGAGAAGGAACCCGACACAGGTCCAATGGGCACTGGGGGAAGAACCCGTGAGCTCCAACACACGGAACAAATCCAGGGAACAAGCACTGAGCAAACAGTAAACTTTAATACCACCAGCCCCTTAGTCTTCAACATTTTGAGTACACAACTCACAAATGAGGAAACGGAAGTCCTAAACAAAGGCCTCTCCTTTGTCCCCAGCACCAGACTCGACACCTTCAAGCTGCATGTAGAACTTGCGGAGTTTTTTAGGAAACTCAAGCTCAAAGCTTTCTTTGAAAAGAAAGAAAATACAGGCAATAACAATGAGACCTCTAATGAAACCGGACTTAAGTTGAAGTCCAATTTCCTTCCACCCCCAGCCAGCATACCAGTAGAAATAGCTACATTTGAACAGGCAGTATTCGCAGATGTAGAGAAACTACAACCCAGGAACACTTTCAACAACCTCTCCAATCGGGACCGCGAGGTCATCAAACGTTTACAGAATGACCCAACCCTAATCATCAAGCCAGCTGACAAAGGTGGAGGAATTGTCCTGATGGATAAAACGGATTATGACAAGGAGTGCCGCAGACTCCTAAGCGACACCCGGAACTATAAATGTCTCAAGAAAGACCCAACCAAGGAGTTACGCAAAACCATCAATCTCCTAATCAAAAATGCAAGTGATACAGAGCAAATTTCTAAACAGGAAGCAGACTATCTATGCACCAAAAATGCCAGAACCCCGTACTTCTACACAGTACCCAAAGTGCACAAAGGGATCACCCCACCACCAGGCAGGCCCATTGTGTCAGGCATACAATCCCTTCTGGAACCGCTGTCATGATTCTGTGATTTCTTTCTCAACCCCCTGGTCCAAAAGACACCATCATACATTAAAGACACCAAACATCTCCTCAATATCATCAAAGACACCAGCTTTGACCCGGCAACACAACTACTGGTCAGACTGGACTAGATATAGAGAGTTTATACACCAGCCTGCCACAAGACGCCACACTACAGGTATTACATGATGTCCTGATGGAAAACAACTGGGAATACCAAACCCCCCGAAGTTCCATCATGGATTGCGCCACCCTTGCGCTGAAAGAAAACTATTTTGAATATGAGAGAAAGTGCTACCTACAAACCAACTGAACCTCTCTGGGGAGTGTTTTTGCCCCTAGCGCGGCGGGACTTTACGTCCACCATTTCGAACAGACCCATATCCAAGCACCTACCAATCCGTACTCGACCAACATAAAGACATGGCGTCAGTATATCGACAATATTTTCATCATCTGGGAAGGCAACCAGGAGACACATGACAACTTCCTACATTGGATAAACAGCTGTGATGCCTACCTACGCTTCACGTGCACCAGCAGCCATACTGAACTAGCCTTTTTGGACCTCAACATCAGAGCAGACCAAGACGGCCTGACTACTACCACATTTTACAAACCCACAGCAAGGAACTCCCTCCTTAGGTTTGACAGCTTCCATCCTAGACCCCTGAGGGAAAACCTCCCCTATGGACAATTTTTGCACATCAGGCGCAACTGCAGCAACATTCATGATTACAAACAACAATCCACCGCCCTAGTCCACAAACTCAAGGACAGAGGGTACCCCACTAGGATAATTCAAAACACTTGCAAAAGGGCACGCAACCAAAACAGGGACGCACTCCTGGAAACCACCGTCAAACCACCCTAGGAACCCGTACTTACCTGTGTAACTACATACAATACCGCATCAAACCAGGTGTCTAACATCATCCAAAAAAAACTGGAAGATCATCAACTCAGGTACTAGAAACTGGGAAAAACCGCGTTTTGCATATAAAAGGTCAAGAACTTAAAAGATCAACTCGTATCCACGAGGCCCAGGCGAAACAACCACCCCGCAGACAACACAATCCTGAACGCCTGGGGCCTACCCAAACTCACAGGCCACCAACCCTGCAACAACTGTATGCAGTGTATGCCACCTGACATCCCGTCAAAAACCCTCGGTTTGGAACCTGGCAAAACATGGACACAACGCCAGTTCACTAACTGCAACTCATCCAACCTGGTGTACCTAATAACCTGCAGATGCGGCCTCCGGTACATTGGGATGACCAGCTGCAAAGTCAAAACTAGAATGACTGAACATAGGAGCACCATTCGGTGCAGTAAAAACATAAGCAAACTGACAGACCATTTCCTGTCTCACAACCACACCCCCAATGACTTCACATGGACGGTCATTGAGCAGCTTGAAGTAACGGAAACAAATGAAAAGAACCTCCTCATGAAGGAACAACGCTGGATACACCGCCTCTCTATCCACACAGAGGGCTTGAATGACTCCATCCCGTGGAACTCTCTCACCCCATGAGTACTCACACCCTGAGTAACAGCATAGCACACTCACAGTTCCCAGCTGAGTCCCCATAAATTATAAAATCAACACACCATGCCACGTGGTCCTTCCAACTTTCTAACCTTCTCAGTGTCCAGTGCACCCCAGCTTAGCCACCAATTCAGCCATTTGGCCAGCGCTATTATAATAATGTAAGCACCATGCAATTACACTGACATTCTATTAATGAACTGTGATTCCAAAACATTTTGTAAACCCAATATTGCCCAAAAGACATCAACGCTGATCTTTTAATCGAAGTAACGTTGCCCTTCGACATTGCCAGCAGTAGCTTCAAGCTCGTTAAAACGCATGGGCATACACGGAAGGACTCTTTGAGCGGTTTCTCACCCGCGGCACGCATGCCCGAGAGTCACTGCTCCCGCTCCGATGCGCACCGCAGCAAGATGACTAGGCACTCAGCTCGAGCCGTCACCTTCTTCTATTTTTACCAATACCCAGGTGCAGACAATCAGACAGGTTATTTAAACCCAGCCGGCGGCCCCTTCAGTTCACTCGGGCACCGCAGAAGGACGACAGGTCCAAGGAGGATCCAGACCGGCAATTCCGTGAGTAAATCCACCAAACGACCGCTACGAACAGGATAAGCTGCTGAAATCTTTTTCCCTACAGGTCGGATTTAACCGCACGCTTTCCTAAACTTTTTTCAGGGTCTTTTTCTCTGCCAAGTGACCCAAGGAGGCTTTTACAGACCACTAGCCTGTGTGAGGATAATGTACTTTACTTACCTGTACCTCACCCTGCTAATATCCGCTGTTTAGCCCACCACCACAACAATGGTTTCGAATGATAAAAACCCACGCCAGTTATGCCATTGACATTACCACACTTTAGCCTCATATAGGTCGAGCACACACTTTACCATCCGGCAAATGTTGTGCAATCAGCATATGCTAATATGACTCTACCCTTTACGTCTGTCTATGTCCTATATGTTTTATGTGTAGTAAAGCAAGAGGGAATCCCCCTCTAACATATAACGCACCTTAGGGAGTGCAACACATTTATTAAAAAAACAACACAATCACTATAATTTAGTATTTTATTATTTACTTGCACTTTTTTCACATACTCAATGGTCCTGAGGAAAGCAAGTTTCAAAAGGCCTGGCTGAAACATGTAGACCACACAGGACGCAGGAGGTCATAATCCGCACTCCAGCACGTCAGACTGCCTTTTAGTTGCTAACAGGGGCCCAGTGATTAAAGTTTATCTATTTACCCTCGGGTACTGGGACCCACTGTATAGCTTTTAAACCTTCACTTACTCACTCATTACACCGCACACTCAGCAATCATACCAGCTCCGCAGTATTTCTGGCGTTGTAGCACACCCGGGACACATTCAGTGTCACTGTGGTGGGCCCGATGATGAAGCATGCTACCAACTAGGTTGGTGGGTGAGGGCTTCATGAACAAACCAAATGGTTTACTAGCACACGTACCTAATTGAGTCTTCCTCTCACTACTTAGCTAGTCCTTATAGATATCTAGGTGTAAATCACATACCATAAAGAAACATAAGAGTGGGAAACTAATCTCCAGAATCCTACCTGTTTCCATTATCTTCAAGGTACCATGTGACAATTTATGTTCCTGCAAGAACTATTGTGTACAATTAACAGCCTAACACAACTTGCTGCAATTATATTAACATTTCACAGTCAACACAATTAGGGATATACTTTGTCAAGGCAATCACAAATCTATTAAAAATAAAACGCTTCTTGCGTTGACAAAACATTCAGAATTCTTAGACAAAGCCTTAAAAACAAAAGCATTAGCCTATGCCCTCTGTCTAGAGACGCAAAACAACCTTCAGGTAGACTTCCTGTACTAACACATCAACAGTAATTCTGTCTCTAATGAACAAACAATACATTTGACCAGACCTGAGAAAATGCAACTCAACATTAACAATGGGCTCTTACCCAGAGCTAAACAAAACCCATCAGACTCAAATTTTCAATAATGGGTCAGCGGTGACTCCTGCCTGGTGTATATCGATTGCCTTCCAGCCCTAAAGACCCAGTAACCTCTGAAAGGGTCACTAAACCAAGGACCTTCACAAACATTAGAACCATATAGTTAGCGCAGAACAGGTGCCCTCCTGGTCCTGTACACCCGTTTTCTCTTGGAAGTGTTAGGATCCAGGCACCAGCACTACCTTCCTGGGGCATCTTATTATTATTATTATGTTTGCACTTGTAAAGCGCTCTGCTACCCGGAGGTTTCCTGGCGCTGTGCAACGCTGGGGAACCCGTCCTGGCTTTCCCTGTGGGATGGTCCCTGCTGGGAGTCCCCAGGGTGGAGCCAGGCATCCCCGGCGTTGGGGGGGGGGAGGGGGGGCGTTGTGGAGATTAGGCAAGCTAATGCCCAGAGTTGCCGAGTGAGACCCCAGATTAGAGTAGGCACCGAAGCGAGAATTATCGAGTCCGCTGACCCAAGTCCACGACCCTGCCGCGTCGGGGATTGAACCCTGGTCCCGGCCGACTTCTGCTCCGGGTCTGCCGCCTCTAACTGGTGAGCCACAGCACTCCACTAGATTGCCAGACTTGGTGGATCTGAATTGTTTGTCCTTCCTATAGTCTCCCCTTTTCTTGGTGTGTCCTCCAGCAGAGTACTCCTCCAGCATCCTTTTCCACAGAAAAGTTAACATTTTAACTAAAGGCAAATACACTTTCTCCAGCAGGTGTAGAACCCAAACGTCTTGCACAGCTCACTAGTCATCAGGCAGTAGCCTGATGATTCTACAAGGATTGATCTTCTCTGGGTAATCTAGTACGGCTGTCCAGTTTCTGCAGCAGGTATTTCATCCTTTACAAGGCCATCTGCAGCTCTCCTTGCCAGGCTCAAGCCTAGACCATGTTGGAATGAAGCCAGCAATGAAGGGACCCTGGCTTAGGTGTTCATGCGATTCCCACTCACATGACTTATTTTTTTATTGTGTGGAAACAATACATTTACAGCATGTAGTATATCTGTCGTAGAAGTATTAAAAAGATTACATGCAGTATTAAATATTACATAAGCCCGGAGAACATAGTAAAAGGGGTAGTAAAAGCATTCAGATAGATCATTAAGCTCACTTATTATCTACATCAATAAAGTGCATGAAGAAAATCCATTCCCCAGCCAGAAGTTCACATAACCAGAGGATACAAGTCTCTACGGTTGCCCAATATGGTCTCTTAAATCCCTCAGACACTAGGTTATCTCACCATAGATCTTCCGACCTCAGCTATCCGGCGTTCTTATTTGTATTCAATCATAACCTCTTTCCACCGCTCACCAAATGTTGACGGGAGAGCAGATTTCCAATTTCTTGCAAAATTTAGCCTAGCCAGTGAAAGAACAGAAAGGATCCAATCAGTAGTATCTGTGCCCAGCAGCCTCATCTTCAGAGATGTTATCACTCGAGAAGTTTGAACCTGCAATATCTGTTGCTCTACTGAGAACTAAAAAGAGAACAGTTTAGAACAGGTGAGAAACATATCCACAGTATCCGCTGCATCCACTATGCCACAGAGGCACCTAAACGTACTGTTATACCATTTACTCAACTTGGCGGAAATGGTGATTAAATTTTTTTTTAAACAAACAATATGGGATAACTCTGACCTCTCAGCATTGTGGGAGGGAGGACCTTACGGAAACAACCTAAAATGAAGGCAAGCTCTTGTTTCTTAACCTTCTCTCCTAGGCTGAGTCCACCTATCGGCCCATGTTCCAGGATCATTTGGGATAGACAGGCATACACGTACCCATCATTAAGGATAAATATTGTTGCCTTATGCAAACATCATTCGTGCAATATCAGGTTGGGCCAAAGGCAACATGAAGGCAGTGTTCATGCTCAGTGGAAATGTTTGGATCTTTGAGTACTTGAAAGTCACCCGACAGTATACCATTTTTTGCCTGCAAGGACAGAAAATTCTGTATTCCAAACTCATCCATCAGATTCCCCCATCCACTGAATACCAGTTTCTCCATGTTCCAAAATACGCAGAAGTGAAGCACTTGGGTAGGACCGTATTATCCAGCAGAGGAGTAAAAGCGTGGAGGGAGGGGGATTTTAAAAAAACCTACTCATATTGCTCCAGATGTTCTCAACAGCAGAAATGGTCTTCATGCTCACTTTTTTGAAGAATTCTCCGATTTGAAATTTAAAATGGCTAGAACTAGGATCCTTCATAAATGAATATGTATGGAGCCAGTTCTCTGGGCTCGTACATCAAACAAATGCAACTGGCCATACTGGCCTAGTAATGGAGTGCCAATCAGGAAGTGCCTAACCGCCTTCCCTTTTGGGAATTCTAAGCTTTTCAAAGAACTTCACTCTTTCTTCCCCTTCATATAAATTTGGGGACTGCAGAATCTAGCATTTCAAAATACCTACATGGAAAAAAGGGTCAATGCACGAAAAAAAAAATTCTGGGCAGAATACTCATTTTAATTACTTTAATATGCCTAATAAGGAGCTCGGTAAATGCATCCATTTCTACAGCAGTACCCTAATCTGTAGTAGCTGCTAGTATAATTAAGTTCATAGCATTGTTTGATGGTAGGTGCCAAAATAATACCCAGGTGAGCAGAGGTATGGCATCACAGGCCCATAATTTACAGGTGCATCACTCGGGCAGCTGCTGAACAGGCCATATGAATTTGAATTAAGCTATTCAGCTGACCTCTAAGGACCTTCTCTTCACTTATCTAGTTTAGAATTCTGTGGAAAAAAAACGATTGAGAGATCCCCTAATATAGGCCTTCACTGTATACCAGAGCACAAAGATATGAGCTGTTCCTTGATTTAACAAGAGAAATTTCTGCACAAAGAGGCGTAAGTGCTAGATATGATCAGATCAATCTTGGAGTATACTAAGGGAAGAAAGAGCGGCGTGGGTTGAAATTAGGACAGAGTTTGCCTGCCCATTTTAGCTTGATCACAGAATGAGCCGAATTAAGCAGATGTTCTATCTAAGCTACGAGAGTATAGCCTGTGCGGTCTTGAGAAAAACATTTAATTCTTAATATCGGATTTTGCTCCCTCCATATATCACACAAGTTCTAGGTGGCAATCATTTCTAAAATACTTGTTCTAGTCCTGCCCAGACGGGATTTAGGTGCAGTGGCATAATGAAACTTGAGGGGGTGGCGGGGGCCTGCAAAGTACATATAGCCCCCATCCCAATGCTCAGCCCTAGTCAGGAGTTCTCAAACCAAGGGACAGACCCCAATGCAAAGTGCAGGAGGCCACCCCGCATTGCGGGAGCTAATGTTAAGCCACTGCACAGAGGCACGCTTTCCAGATCCACCTCAAATACCATTCATTTTCATAGATGCTTTTTGTCAAGGGTCATTGTTTAATGTAGTATTCGCCATATCTTTTTTTTCTCAAAATCCCATGGGGCATGCCATTAATATTTCTTGAATTCTTTGTCTTTCAGTCTGTCTAGATTATACCAATGTTCCTGGTGCACAGTGCTTCAAAACACACTGTTTGGTTCTACTT
This sequence comes from Lissotriton vulgaris, assembly GCF_964263255.1. Taxonomy (NCBI): domain Eukaryota; kingdom Metazoa; phylum Chordata; class Amphibia; order Caudata; family Salamandridae; genus Lissotriton; species Lissotriton vulgaris. Next base: position 1,483,606,905 of record NC_141687.1, read on the forward strand.
TGCCTCTAAAGACCCTGTGAGTAGCCCAAAACCTACTTTAAAACATAGATTTAATCATATTTCTTTTCACAAATTTCGCAGTTTAAATGTTCACCAAAAAGAGTAATTGCAATTGCCACAGAGGTCCCTAGAATACCACTGAGGGACAGCATGCCTCAAAATCTTCTGCAACATTGTTTAAGCTCCATCCAGTTTTGACCAAACACATTGGGCAATTGTGCTTACAAATGCACCATTTCCACAAAATAAGTAAAATAATATTATCAAAAATAATAACAAAACGCTTTACACGTGTATCATCTTTCTACATTGTTAAATGTTTTAAAAAAAATCCAGGGTGGGAATCACCCTTCTCCTCCTGATCAACCCCCCCCCCCTTTTTATTTTTGTGTTGCTAGGGACTGTGCTCCCCACGCCTACACTACAGTCTTAGGCAAAGCTGGTCAAACTTTTTTGCTCTGAGTCACCGCCTCCATCCAAAATATTTTGACGTTGGGCCCACTTCCAAAACCTCATGGAAAGTCTTGGGTATTTGGGAAGGTTAGGGCTGAGCATGGGGCGGGGCTTATGAGATAATATCAGAGGCACCTTTTCAGTAGCTCATGCCTCACACTAAATGTGAACGGTATAAAAAAAAGCAAACATTAAAAAAATTGAACTAGACAAAAAACACTACTCATTATTTGAGGTCCTCATGCTTTTAGGTCCGACTGCAACTGCACCTTATGCAATAATGATAGCTGCAACCCTGAATAGTAGGATGTCCCCCTCTGCCACTTTCACCCCTTTCCGACCACATCTGGCCATCACTCTGTTCTTCTAACAGATTGTCTCTTTCAGTGAAAATGAGCATCCACGTGGGGCCCACCTCATCCCGAATGCTCTCACTGTGTCTTATAGTAAAGCACAAGTTACTACTTGTGTAACGATATATCTGTAAGAGACATTAGTTGGTGATAGATTCCTTACCTTAGAATATCCCCAGGCATCATACTGGATCTGGAAAGTTTTGCTTACCAGTACTCTTGCATGTCAGTAGGTGGCGTCCTACGGCTCAGTGTCCGTCACTGGCGTCGTCACCACCGAGATGACGTCACAGAGAGTACTTGTGCGCCACCCATGCCCGCAGACGTCAGTTCTGTACACGACTTTCGGCGCCAGAAACTCAGAGCCATGTAAGATCCTGACCATTGGTGCAAAAAACTAGGGCCCTAAAAGGGGATGACCTTAACCCTAGTAATCAGTTCGCAGAAAAGGGAGGATGAACATGGTGGTAAGGAATCTATCACTAACTAATGTCGCTTACAGATATATCGTTACACAAGTAGTAACTTGTGCATCTGAAAGAGATGTTCATGATAGATTCCTTACCTTAGACTAGATACCCCAGCAATACCAACCCTGGTGGTGGATCTGCAAACAAGATTACACCAGAAAGTCACGGAGAACAGAACGGCCAAAGAAGCAGTCTCTTCAGACTGGACCGTCAAGGCAGTAATGCTTGGTAAGTGTGTGCTGCGAGGCCCACATAGCTGCCTGACAAATGTCCTGCAAGGGAACGCCGCGTCCCAAGGCAGTAGTTGCTGCAGTTGCCCTGCTCGAATGAGTACACAGCCCCACAGGAGGCTCCTTCTTGGACAAGGAGTAACATGCTTTGATGCACAGAACGACCCACCGGGAAATAGTCAGTTTGTGCCCAGCCCGACCTTTTTTGGCACCCACGTAGCCAACAAAGAACTGATCATCCATCTGGAAATGTTGTGTACGCTGCAGATAGAAAGCAAGCGCACGTTTTGGGTTCAGATGGTGGAGCCTCTCCTCTTCCCTGGAAGGATGCATAAAGAAGGAGGGCAAAGTAATGGTCTGCCCGATGTGGAAGGGCTTGATAACCTTTGGCAAGAAAGAAGGACGGGTCCTTAAAACCACCTTGTTGGATGAATAGAAAAGAAAGGTAGTTTAGAAGAAAGAGCCTATAGATCACTCACTCTTCTGGCAGAAGTGATAGCTACCAGGAAAGCAGTCAGAGTAAGAAGACGTAAAGGACCGTTATGAAGGGGCTCAAAAGGAGCGCACATCAGAAATATCAAGACAAGATTTAGGTCCCATTGAGGCACTATGAAAGGCACAGGAGGAAACGTGTGTGTGTAATGCCTTTGAGGAAACGGTTAACAACCAGGAACTTAAAAAGAGAAGCTGATCAGGAAGGCGGAAATGGCAGAAAGATAACCTTTGATAGTTCCGTCCCCTGCTGCTGCAACAAAAGATCCTCCCGAAGAGACAGACGGATCGAGGGATCGATGCTCATACTGAATAGTTCGGGATACCATACTCTTCGGGCCACTCCGGAGCCACAAGAATGACTTGGGCCCGGTCGCGCCCGATCTTCTTCAGCACTCTGGGCAGAAGTGGTATAGCGGAAAAGCGTACAACAGACCACAGCTCCACTCGAGACGAAAAGCATCTCCGCAAGAGTGCTGCCTTGGATATTCCAACACACAGAACTGATGACATTGTGCGTTTTTTTCTGTGGCGAATAGATGTAACCAAGGCTCTCCCCACTGCTGAAAGAGACCTTGCGCCACATCAGAGTTCAGACACCATTTGTGATCCATCAAGCACCGGCGGCTGAGTTAGTCCGCCCTGGCATTCAGAAAACCTGCCATGTGTTGAATCACCAAGGTAATGTCTTGATGTTCCAGCCATGTCCAGAGGCGCAGAGCCAACTGACACAGGGTCCAGGACCCCACCTTGCCTTGTTTGTTGCAATAGCACATAGCAGTGGTTAAGTCCGTGAACACCAACACTACACTTCCCCGGACAGAGGGAAGGAATGCTTTTAGTGCAAGTCAGATTGCCCTCCGCTCCAGAAGGTGGATATGGAGCCGGGACTCCGCTGGAGACCACAGGCCTCTGATCTCCACCTCTCCCAGGTAAACTCCCCATCCCAGGATAAACGCATCCGTCAATACTGTGTGCTCCGGTTGGGGAAGGGAGAGGGATCTGCCATTGACCCAATCGCGATTCGTGAGCCACCACTGCAAGTGTCGTGCAGTGCCCTACGAGATCTGGACATGATCGGACAGGTTGCCCTGATGCTGTGCCCACTGGAACTTCAGGTCCCACTGCAGAGCCCGCATATGCCTACCTGGCATGTTGCACTAGCAGGATGCAGGAGGCCATCAGGTCCAGGAGCCGGAGGGTCATCCTGACAAAGCGGGGATAGAGGCTGAAAGATCGGAATCATAGCCCAAATATCCCAGACTCGCTGCTCGGGAGGATAGACCCGAAACTGCGTTCAATCCAGAACCGCTCCGATGAAGGGGAGCTTCTGAGAGGGACTCATGTACAACTTCGGCACGTTGGAGAACTCCAGCAAATGCAGGAGGTCGGCTGTAGTCTGAAGGTGGGTGACGACTGCTCGGGGCGAGGCCGCCTTCAACCAGTCTTCTAGGTAGGGGACGACTGATACCCCTGACCTGCGACACCGCCATCACTTTCATGAACACCTGAGGGGCGCTGGTAAGGCCGAAGGGGAGCACTGTAAACTGAAAATGCTACTGGCCTACCATGAACCGCAGGTAACGAGGGTGGGCCGGCAGGACGGGGATCTGACAATATGAGTCCTGCAAGTCCAACGCTACCATCCAGTCTCCAGGGTCGCCAAAGAGTCGGGAGCCATCAAAGGGCATGTCCATGAGCGAGCCCTGGACATCAAGCAAAAACCTGGTCTAACGCAAACAGGCGTAGCACCGCAACGCCAGTCGTGGACATTCTAATGCCCAATGAATCAGCGGTGTCCAAACCACACCTGATGGCAAACTTAGCTACATCCTTACCCTCAGCAATAGCTTGGTAAACGGCAGCCTGGACCTCCTCAGAACACTCAGGCAAGCCATGAGCAATTGAATCTCACACTGCGTGGGAGTAACAGCCCAACAAGCAGGCGGTGTTAACCGACGGCAGCCCTAAGCTGTCCGAGGAGAACAACCTCTTACCAAATTGTTCCAGCCTTTTAGAGTCCTTATCTGGCAGAGCCGTGGGAAAGGCACTCTGCGATGGCGAGGCCCGAATGACCAGGCGATCAGTGATCAGGAAGGCGGGATCACCAGGCGCTGGCGCCTGGCGACCTTTATATCCACCGGCGCCCCCATAGCCGGCTGCAACCAAGTGCCCAAGAGGACTTCGGTGAGGGCCTCATTGAAAGGAAGCAGTGGCTCCGACGATGTAGATGCCCTCTGGAGCACCTCCGTAGATTGGTTTTGAGGTCCACTGTAGGGAGGTAGAGATTCAGAGCCTCCGCAGCCCGAGAGGGCGCCACGGTGTAGGAAGCACCCTCCTCCATAGAAGGCGGAGAAGAGGCAAACCCCAGGTCAGAAGAAGCAGTTTGCCCGAGTCTTCCAGGTCCTCTACCCAATCTTGCTTGGAGTCACATTGCCGGGCAAGAGGGTCCTCGGACCAGTCCCAGTCGTCGTAGGCCTCTGCCAAAGAGGGGAACGGTCGCAGAGGCAGAGCCGGAGAAGGGTTGAAGGGCGTCGGGAACGGCGCCGGCCGGGGCCGGGCCATAGCCGCTTCCCACTGTGGATCCAAGGCCGGAACAAAATGGTCCTGGAACCGGGGCAGGATAAACGCCACCCAGTGCGGCGCCGGGGGTGGAGCAGAGGGCGGGGCCGAGACCGCAAAGCCGCACCTTGTGGCACTGGGGCCAAAGCCAGCGGCGCACGATCCTGTAGCACCGGGGATGGAGCCGCCAGGCCAACAGGATCTTGACACAGGACCGCGGGCCCAAAGGCGCGCCTGCGGGAGCCCGAGCCCTGTAAAGGCAGTCCATAGCAGCAAGGAACTCTTGCATCTGTTGGGGGAGTCGCTGACAGACCCGGGTATGGCGGGTAGGCCACGGGACACCAAGGCTCCAGAGGAGCCGCAGGGGCAAGGCGAGGTACCTGTCCCCCTTCGAGGAGCGACGGGGGGGGGGGGGGCATTGGAGAGCGAACACACTTCTTCGTCTTCTTTTTATGGAGACGCTTACCCGAATCTGAAGGTGAAGACTCTGAATCCGAGGAGCGGCGGCTCCGGTCTCGCGAGCGGTCTTGGGAACTGCCCCTAGACCCAGAGGGGCAACGTGACGAATGCAGGACATCCAAAAACTTCCAGAGCCGCTCCCGCAAGGCCTTTGGGGCCATGGCAAGACAGTCACAGCAGTTGTGATCGGTCTCCAGACAGTAGAGGCAAACATTGTGGGGGTCCGCAACAGACATATTTCGGCAACAGGCCCCACAAGACTTGAAGGCGGGCATCCCTACGTGCACCAGGAGAAAAGATAGGGAGACAAGTCTCAAAATAGCAGTCAAAAAGTGACCAAGGTACGTGCTCAATCCGGATCTGCGCTTACTGGCGCGGAAAAAGAAAGAACTGACGTCAGCGCGCAAGGGTGGCGCCTAAAAACTCTCCGTGACATCTAGGCGTTGCCTACGCCAGTGGAGGAAACGGAGCCGCAGGATGCCACCTACTGACTCTTTCAGATGTATAAGGCAGTCTTAAATGTGATGCAGTGGGCCCTTCATGCTCCTGGGTCCCAGTGCCACTCTGCTTGCATCACTAATGAGACCTACTGCCTTGCAAAGCAGGAAGCCTCCTCTGCCCCTTATTAAAGTCCTCCTCCCATCCTCCTTTCTGCCATCTCCTTGAAGCCCAATGCTAAGGTTTCTCTTCTCCTCCAATTACCCAATCTCTTGGGCCATTGGTCCAATTCCGAAAACAACTGTCACAGCAAGAGTGCACTGAGCCCTAATGCAAGAAAGGAATGAGTAAAGCAGCCATAATAGGGGTTTACTTGGGCCCTCACACCCCTAAGTCCTGATAACCACTGCATCTGTAGCACCAGTGAGGCTTATCTCTCCCCCCCACTTCCATTATTGTTAGGCCCATGATCCAATGCAGACTGCCCCTTTTGTGTCGAGAAACAAAACAAGGGGGGGGGGGGGGGCACTCGGTTACTTGCTATCTGGACCCTGATGCTAACAAGGAAAATAACACCCCACCCCTTTGTGCTAGTACCACACCCATTATTGGAGTGCAGCGGCCCCTCACACCATTGTCCCACTGCCAATGCACCTGCTGCACTAATTGTAGTGATGGCCTTTTAAAACAACCCCTCCCCCCCACCCCCACAAAAAAATGACCCTGCATTTCTCTGCCTTCTTTGGGGCTTCTGACAAAGGGGGGCGGAAAGAGTGCTCTAACTTATAAATGAGAAATTTAAATACAGCCTAGTGCCACCTCCTCCAGGCCATCTCCAACGCTATCCATGGATTTCACTCCTTTACTCTTTCTGCTTGGCCATTATTCCGAAAATCCCTGGGATCCGGACGATCAGGCCTTTGAATAAGACCCTTTTGACCTCCTCCCTTCTACCTTCTCAACTAACCTGAAAGGACATCTGCATGTAAACCAAGTTGGTAGGGTGTATAAGGACTAAGGTGCCCATGTGTTCGATTTGACAAAACTGTTCAAATACTTTATGGTAAAAACAACCATCCCAGATTTGTTAATGGGGACATGGCGGTACCTCTGTACCAGAGTTAAAGGAGGGGTCTAGGGTGATCTTATTTCTGGAGTCATTTGAAGCATCACAACAATTCTTTTTCAGAATTAATGTAAGGATGCGGAGTTTGGTAAAGTGTACTTTTAATAGACTTTTTTTTAAACGCCTGCACTAGGTACTGTCTCGTTAGCTATTCCTAATGGGTATTCTTTGTTTTATTTTCTACAGGGCCACTAGAATTAGGGAATTCTACAACTGCAGCACTTTCCAGATAATTATAGATTTGCCACGTTGCCACATAAACCACCACCTGCAGTGTAATATGCAGATTATAACAAGAACAATTTTGTTTCTAGCTCAAACAGATCAAAAGTTACTAAAACGTGGTGATGGGGTTGGGCGTAGCAAAAGCCCTTCGCAAAGGGAAACAGGTTATCTTTCAGTAGCTTATTTCTGTATTTGGCTGTTAAATTGCTACTAATAAGGTGCAATCTTTGCTAGTATTTCTTAGTACTGCCATGTGAAAAAAAGGACTTGTTTGGGCAAACAATGTGCCTCATAATACAGTACTGCATCATTTGCCTTTTCTTGCCGCACACATTACACTTTTAACCTTGATGAACGTTTGATAATGCTGCATTCACAGCTGCATTTCGTGTCTACTTCTGATACATTTACTCTTCAAATAACGTAATCTACATTTAAAAAAAAGTTTGTCGATGAACACAAATGTAATGACATTAAACTAAAAGTTTGCTGGTCGTGCTACTGAGGGTTTGTCAATGTTAAACTCCTTTGTGTAATTTCAGTACACATAAATGTGCTGTTTTACTACGGATCGGATTAAAACGTATTATCAAGCAACATCTCCCTCCAGTGGCCCTTAACTGTTGTAGCATTACAGACAAAAATCAGTTTGAGGTCTGCCGATGCTCGCAGCAGGAGTACTATTCAGAACTACTTACGCGTGTGTGCAATTCACGTATTAGCATTTCCTTTTTCCTTATTCCTAAAGGAACACCGCACTGGCGAAGTATTGCGGCTGAATAGTTCCATTAAAGTTACAGGAAAGGACCACTTTTTTCCTGCCCAGTTTAAGTGTACACCTTTTACTTATACCGGTCAATTCGAACTACCGGCTGCCATACAGTTGCCATTAAGAGTATAAGAGTGAGATACAATTATTTATTTATTTTAATAGTTGCATTCCAACTTCACGTGATATTTAGAGACACTCGGGATGTTAAAAAAAAACCATATGCGGGACAGGACTTTATGTTCTGATTAACACTTTATATTAACGTGCCTTTAATACGATTGTCTAAATACTTTCAGCATAAACCAACGACACGGGAAAGCTGCATTTTGAAGTATTTACAATTCTGGAAAACACAATTCAATAAAATAATTCAATTATTTCTAAATGGCTCTAGCGAAGAAATATACAGATAGAGGTGCCGATCGTTGAAAAGTGTAAAAGAACGGCAAGTTGGATTGCTTGTGAATGCAGAAAACAAGTGCAAAGGAACGGTTTAAAAGACCGGGACAGAGGCGCAGGCACGAAATCGAAGTAAAAGTTGCATATTTTACAGCTGGATCAAGTCATCCTTCTCCTTCTGGACCCCTAGTTGTCTTTCATCAGAATTCCAAAGCAACACTTGCTGCGTACACGAAACTAGCACTTCCATCAGAACATAATTTTGACTTTACTTTTCAAAAAGAGTATGTACAGTTTATTTCACATTTCGGCTAAAATGCAAATAAGCCAGCAAGAATGTGTACACAAAATTTCCGCTGAGTTTTTCTTTTTTTAAATTTTACAACACGGCCAGAGAATGGTTCATCAACGGGTGAACTGTCTTCGGTCTGATGTGTTCTTATTGATGTGTTTGAAGATCTTTGATTTGTGAACACTGTTAGATTTCTGGTAGCCAAATCCTCCACCACCGCCTCGTTTTTGCATTTTCTTCCCTTTGCTGCTATTTACGTCTGGAAAGTTCATTAAGGAAAGATAATCGGATGAAGAAACTGTGACATTACATACTTATCTCACATTGGTGTTTATCATTTGTTCTCTGTATATCCTGAGTGATTCTATGCAAAATTTCATACCTGTATACATTTTTAACACAAAACATTTCTGGTGTGTGGTATTTATTAATTTTCGAAGGCTGTAGAATTACTTTATGAAAATATCAAGTCCGATTATCTGGTGTATGTTAGCAACCTGAGTAGTACGCCAATTGCCTCCAAACTGTTCTCACAGCCAGCAACAAAGCCTTTCCCGCTCCCAATGTTCCGACTTATTGCAGCATGGAGTCAAGGGAGTAGGCAGCAATTTTGCGGAGCGTTGTATTTCAACTGTTGAATGCCACATTTTGTTGCATGAAAGACGCTAGTACAGGTTAATATGGAAAAGCACATTAACATGCAGCCTCCCGCCAGCACAACTTTCTGAGGCGAGCTGGACTGTTGCCTTTACAAACGAAGACAGTGCAAAACCAGACTGGAGTTTAGAAGCTGCCCACACAAAAACACTGGTTGGCAAGAAAGAAGACTGAATTAAATGGGATGGGGATGCGGAGAATGAGGCAGGGCGGATTAACTACTGATGGATTGGCATATGCTTAAAAGTGGACTGGACACAATACGGTGTTTGGCAATGGAGAACACAATGTGTTTTTCTGCAACAATGTAATGAAAAGGTAAGAGGAAGAAATACAAAAATCATTGTAATTTCAGTAAATCTATCATTTTAAATTAATACTTCGCTTAGGAGAAAGGGAATTTTTCTGCTCAATTCAGATAACCACTCCACACCCAGGAACATGTAATTCCCTCCCAAAAAGTGTGCAATTATGCTGATGAACATAAAAATAAAAAATAAATACAGCCAAGTGAGCCACTTCTGAACCACGAGGGCCAACCACTAGATCACTTTCAAATGTTACACATGCAGTTAATGAAACACTATCGTCCAAAGAAATCCCACAACTAACCTTACAGCAAGCCAATCCTAAAGAAACCAGGATTAATCAAGTCGGCAAAAGGTGCCAAAAATTGCCTTCAACATCATGAGCACTAGGACAGATTTTTACGAACCTTGGGTACACCCATGGGGTCCTAGCCTCAACAACCCTAGTAGGGTAATGTCTGGACAAGGCCGGTGGACTTACATGGGGCATAAAAAGCCCACCGCCGACAGTCAGAATGTTGCTGCCATGCAAGTTCAAAGCCTCGGCAGATGGGACGAGCGAGGGCAGCCCTGCAGCAAAGGCCTTGCCGTGGTGAGCTGTCCAAGAAAAATATCCTTTGAAGCACACAGCGTCGGGTGTCCGGCTACAAAAGTGCTGGGCGGTCCTAGATTCTCTCGCAAGAGGTAGTTTACTAAGGTGATCCTAACTGTATATTAACCAACACCATCAAAAGTTCAACCTCTATAACAAACATGGTAAAATCCTCAATGTCTAGCTCTTACGCTCGCCACAACACACAATCTTAGGCGCTACGGAAGCTCTACACAGATTTCTACTCTGCCTCCAGTCTTCACTCACTGCACCCAATTGTTTGCCTCTACCTAGACCTATCTATAAACACGCTTTCAGCCACACAGCCAAAAGGCAACTGATGTTTTCCAATTTTCACCAGCTTCCCAGAGACCTGGATCAGGGCCGGAGAGAACTATATAATTATACCCAAGGAGTAGGTACTTAACAATCAATGAAGTACTTTAGGTCTCACAAGGGGAACTGAAAGCGCGACAGATACAGTACTCTCTGTTGCATAACGTTATTGATCAATCTTTTCCGATAACTGCAAATGCAGGCTTTAATAAACCCAATAGGTCAAAGGTCTTGAAACGGGGTGCCTGGAGTTAACTGGTATTGGGGGATATGCCATACACTGGCCAAGAGGAGATTTTAACATGCGCTTGAAGAGAACACAGAAACATGCTGAAAACAGTGACAGAAAAGGATGAATTTTGAGGCTTGAAGCTTTGTATTTAACAGTAGGATGGGCTTAAAAACTCCAACATACAAAGTACTTTTTGGCTAAAAAGCCAGGTTTGGCTGGAGGGGTCACAGATTAAATGAGGCTAGTTGCGCACTGGGTGTAATAACGTGGAAAAATGTACTGTAAGAATGAACACCAATCTGTATCAAGATACCCCATGAACAATTAAAATGTTTTGCTTGGTTGCTATGTTCTACTTTGTATATATCCAGTGTGAAAAAGTGAAAATCACTAATGCAAATTACCTTCACCTAGAGAGAAAGAGAGTGAGTTAAAATCCCCGAAAACTACCAGTACTAAACATTTTATAGAATAATTATAAACATGTATGTTTATTTTGGAGAGGAGGGGTGCTGATAAAATAATTTTACATGTGGGGTGGTGGCTGTGAGAAGTTAGCCTGGCATATGATGTCCACTAGTTCTAGTGGGCACCTTGTACCAGTCTAATAGACTCTTATTGATGGTGGTTGTAAAGTCAACCTTATAGAAAGCTATCCTAGTGGTAGCATGAACCAGCAGTCTTCTGGCGAAGACTTCAGTAGGCGAGTTAAGCAAGTTGTTTTACCATATATAATCCCTTGAATGCTAAATGAAAACACATCACACAAGGTATATATCAAATATATATGTATTTAATCTAAACACAACCCCTCTGCACTCTTTATGCGGTCAGAGGTCAAAATACAATAAAAGTCACACAGTTAATATATGATAAGTTGCACAGTATACGTTATGCCCTAGGGGGCCTCACAAACCATATACTAAGAAAGTGGTATAAGTACCACGTGTTCTGAAAGCAGGCCCGGGGCTACACTAAACCAAAGGTTAGGAAGTAGGAGGCCCACGGGAGACAGGTGCAGTGTCTAAACACAGACGCAGGTTACCATTGACTTTCTATAAGAAACAAAGAAGTTACAAATATACAATTTAAGGACACTTCCGGATGGACTAGGATAGAACCCTTTTAAACTAGGATACTTCAAGAGTCAAGACCCACAGGAGCACCAGAGTACTCGTGTCACCTCACCCAGGAAAGTCGGGTGCGTAGGTGTCTTTTTGTGTCGGGTTTCATCCTCGTTTTCTATGGAGAGCTGCAAAGAAGTGCTGCAGGCGACCAGAGGAAAAGTGTCCGGGTGGATCAAAGGGTGGATCGGTGATTTGAAGAACCTGAAAGCAGAGGGGACAGAGTCTGGGTCACTAGCCAGTGACCAGGAAGGAACCAGGCGATGTTGGGTGCTTGAAGGTGAAGAAGGTGAGTTTGTCTCTTCAGCCACGAGGTCCAGGAGGCATCGACAATGACCAGGTGCTGGATTCGAGCTGTTCCACGATGGATCTAGATGACTGCAGTGTTGGTATCCGGATTGGACCAAACAAGCATTGGCATCCGCAACCCACACAGGATGTCGAGATTGGCTCTGTTGCAGACCAGCAAGGTCTGTGGCGCTTCTCCTTTTCAGGGAAGCTGGGGCAAGCCTGGAGTAACCAGGAAAGCAAGATAAATTCAAGATGGCGTCTTCAGGGGGCTCACTAGCCAACGGGCAAGGAACCAGGAAGACGCGTCTAGCTCAAGCGCAAAGGCGGGGCCCACGGGACACTCGCAGAGTGTGGGGGCCTGGGCTTTGGTGCAAATGGTACTCAGGGCTGGGGCTTCTCATACTCCAATGCACAACTTACTGAGGCTTTAGGAAAGGAGTGCAGGTAGCAAAATGCAGGATGTCCAAGAAGTCCAGTCCCACGTCTCTCGTGTCCGCCACGGGTCTCCGCTTTGCTGTGGATGTGGATCGGGGTCAGAGAAGTATGGCAGTGCAGTTCTTGAGTCGCAGAGTCTTCGGGTTCCGACAGGAGCCTTGAAACTGCAGACCAGCGAAGTTGCTGTTGGTGCCTGTTTGCACACGGTGGTCACTCCTTGACCACAAGGGAGATGACTTCCGTCTTCCAGTCAGAATGGAATGTCGAAGGTCCAAGATATGTCTCTCAAAGCTTCGTCCAGGATAATCTAAAGTCCTGGGGACACAGCTCCTATACTTATACTAAGGATGTGGGCTGGATTACCTGACTAGGTCCCTCCTATGGGTGGAACTGAGAAGGGGGTGGTTACACCCCTTTCCCTTTGACCAGTTTCGCACCAGAGCAGGGCTGGGGTGCCCCAGCAACTGGTTGAACCAGGCTATGGATGGAGCACCTAGTGTGCCCCAGGCAGTGTCTAGATGCATTCACTGAATGCAGTCCTCCCTGCCCCAAAACACAAAACCCCTGTCTGGGGAGGTGCTGGTACCTCCCTGGACAGGAAACCTATTGTCCGGGCCTCCCCTGCCGGAGTTTCGTCCAGCAACAGGAGGTCAGACTCGTGTCTGTGGCAGCAGCATCCATTTTGAGGTGCTGAGGCTCTGTTTAACTTTAACCGGGTAAAGCAGTAACTACATGTCTTTTCCCTCTCAAGATTCAAAGATTCAAAAATACTTTATTCGGTTAAAAGGCAAAATAACCATAAAAGTTGCATGAAAGGTGCAATTTACAAGAGGTAAAGTAAACTTTTTTTAAAAATCACAAGAAAAGAAAACAAAATTAAGTTCATGTATACCATAAAAGCAATCAATCCATTTGAATTGATTTGCGACATTTAAAAACTAATTTTGAAAATTCTGCAATTGAGGCTACCATAAAAACAGTTTCCATTTTCTGGCACTCTATGAACGCTAGGCGGCATCTATATACATTTAAATCTTTGAGGATAGGGATGATAAGTTTCTTTCGAGGAAGGGTATAAAATTTACAAAAGAATAATATGTGTATATCGGATTGTTGGGATACATCATCACATGGACAGAGACATAAATCCTTCGACCAACAATTCATCACGGGGAACGAGAATGTCCTAAAAACAATATTAAATCTAAATCGGGTCAAAAGGTAACGTTCATGATTGGACATATACAATGAAAGATATGGCTGCAGTTTCTCTCCGCATAAAATGTCCTGGTGGACAGAAACAGTCTTTTTTCTCGCCTCCTCTATATGTCTCTTTTCCTTGAGGTACGCCATACACAAATTTTTCAAATCTCTTCTAGATATATATTCCATTGATTGTGGGTCCTCAAAGTACTGGGGGCAGCTTATTTTTTCAAGAAAGTTTCTAACGTAGCCTAACCATTTAAAGTCACTGATATTGTCCAATGCTATAATGTCCTTTAAAATAGCCCGGTTAACAACACATTCATCATTTGTCCAAACCCTATGCCAAAGGAGGATTGGCTGAATTTTAATAATGTCAGTAACATAAGGTGTTCCCAATTCAGCATGGCATATCATCGTTGCAGTACTTTGGGGTACGGACAGAATGTGGCATAAAAACTTATTTTCCATGATTTGAATCGAACTGATATTTGAGTAACCCCATAATCCTGCACCATAGGTGGCTACAGATATACAAGTCGCATTATAAACCGTTAAAATCTCCTTTATGGGTTTTTTACCTAATTTTTTCATAAAGCATTTTAGGGCCATAATGGTCTTAGAAAATAACAAAGATCTAGCATGAATCGCTGTAGTCCATGAGCCACTTTCATGGAACAATATCCCCAGATAAGGGAAGGTGGGGGTCCTTTCTAGGGGATTGGAATTTATGAAAATTGGCTTCAAATGCTTGCTTGTTCTGGACCCACAGTACATAGACAAAGTTTTAGAACAATTGATTTTCAAATCTAAACCAAGCATAAAAGTGTTAAAGGCTGTAACCAAAGTTTGTAAAGCCATTGGGGTGCGTGCCATCAGAACAGCATCATCAGCGTACATCAGTGCAGGGACAGGCCTACCTCTCACCATAGGCATGTCCCTGCCCTCCTGCACGAGGTGCTTCTCCATTCCATTTATATATAACAAAAATAGGAAGGGGGCTAGGACGCACCCTTGGCGCACACCCCGACCAATCCCGAATTGTCTGCTGCATTCACCATTATTCCCATATCTGACACTTGCAGTGGCCCCGGAATATAGCTCTCTCAGAAAGCATATAATGGCATTGTCTACCCCCATTTCGGCCATAATTGACCATAATTTAGTGTGTGACACACAGTCAAAAGCTGATGATAAATCAACAAATGTGAGGTATAGACGTTGTTTTTTAACCTTTATATACTTCTGTTGCAAGGTGAAAAGATTCAAACCTTGCTCTATGGTCCCTAAACCCTTTTGGAACCCAAATTGAAAAATCGCTTAACACCCCATTATCCTCAGCCCAGCTTTGCAATTTAGCTAAAATCACTCTCCCCAAAATTTTTATGGAAGAGTCCAATAAGGAAATTGGCCTATAGCAAGTACAACTTAGCCTATCCCCTTTCTTGAAGATTGGGACTATTACCGATGTAAACCAGGTAGGAATTGGGCTGTTTGCCAAAGCGGCATTGAAGAGCTGAACTAACAGTGGCCCCCATAATTCGATGTTAGCCTTATAGAGGTCGGCTGGTATACCGTCTGGTCCTGCTGCCTTGCCCCCCTTAGTCGCCTTCAAGCTTGCTATAACTTCAGGAAGGGTTACAATCAGAGTTCTGGATGTATCTAAATTTAGCAACCCCACATCCTGGCCTGTTTCAGGGGTTCGTTCCACAACCTTATAAAGGGAGGAAAAGTGAGCCACCCACTCCTCTTCTGAAATGGCAATTTCCATGCGTGCTTTTTGTTCATGTAAAAGGGGGGTATTAATGACCCTCCAAAAGGCAGCCGGATCCTTTGATTTTGAGGCAGCGCATAGGTTGTCCCAAGCCTCCCTTTTTATCGAGGCCTTCCTGTCCTTCAATGCTAAATTATAATCCTTCCTTGCAATTCTAATTAGGATTACATCCCATGGTCTTTTATGAATTGCATGTCTAAGCTTTGTTAAGGCTCTAGTGCACTTCCTATCAAACCATTTCCTATTGGACTTTAGGGATTTTTTCCTGGCAACCCACAATGCTTCCTTGATTGTACTAGAGATGATATTAAAATGGGTTATTATTTCACAGCTCTCTGCGTGTTCATCTAAACAGATCGAAAAACTACTCATGCATTTACTCAGTATTTTATACAGGAAATCATCCGGGACCAGTCTGCTCCATTTAAGGTTATATCCATTTTGGGTACCCAACCTCACGTCCTGGACCCTTTGGTTCGGAGATTCTCTAGTATCAACTACAGCAAATAGGTTTTCCATTTTTAGTACCTGTGGCAGATGATCACTCAGTGGTAAGTCCATGATGTTTGCTCTAATCAATCTGCTCGCAGAGCTAAGTGTACATAAACTAAAATCAATAATAGATGAGGCACCCCGCCCAACAAAGGTTGGGGCAAATGTCGTTGTATGATGTGCTAACTCATTTGAAAACCCAAAGTTAAAATTAAAAATCATCTCATTTAATGAGTCGCCTAGTAGGGTATGTTCAAAATGCGTCAAATTGACATCTTGTTCCAACATTAAACCGCAAATACCCTTTTGGCCCTTTTTACAGAGAGTGCAATTAAAATCACCCCCCCATAACAACATAACTTCAGCCCTCTTGCTCTTATCAAGTTCGTCTTGCATTTCTGAAGTTAGTGTATCAAGTACGTCCTTAATCATGCTACCTGGGCAGTTATTGTAAAAATTAAAAAGAACCATCTTTGGACCCTTCCTTGTGTCTATCACTATTTTTTGATAGTAACTGGATCCAGGGGAAAAAGAAATTTTATCGTAAACTAGAAGATTAGAAATGTATACAATCAACCCTCCCTTGGGTCTTCCGTGTACTCCACCCACCGCAGGGGTAAAGTAAGTTTTGTAGCCATTGAGATGTATCGGCGTGGTGGCCCAAGTTTCTTGAAGGGCTAATATTCCCACGTCAGTAATGGCCTCATCCCAGGTTGGATTGGTAATCTTCTGTTTTAACCCAGCCACGTTCCAAAAGAGTACCTTACAATAATCTTTTTCTACAGGTAAAATATCTACAGTATCCCCTAATTTTCTGACCTGGCTCCCTTGTATAGACTCATCCCCCACCTGTATTTCTGGGGTTTCCTCGGACCCTAGACAACTTATAAGACCCGGGTCCACAGGTTTAGTAGATAGCCGGTCATCTTCCTTGATCTTGGAAAGTCAATCCACTGCTTCCAAGCAATCAAACCGGTTGGAACACGGGAAAAACTGAGGAAATTGCAGATTGCCTGACCATCCTGGGTCATAACCTTGTGGATAAAAGTAAGGAGGCCTCCCTTTGTGTTTCACAGTGTTCCAACCATCTTCATGTCTCCCATTCCACTGTGTATTGTGGTAGTTATTATCAAAAGCCTGACCAGTATTACCACCATGGTGTCGTTTATCCCTAGTCCAACTCCACCTATTATCCGGTTGTTCACCCTCAGGGTAAAAGTAGGATAATGGCCTAGCCACAATGGACAAACCATAATTTCTTGGGGGCCTCGATGTAATAAATTCAGCGGTGCGGGGATTCTCAAATGTTATCACCACGCAGTCACCGTGTGGCCTTTTTTTATTGTACCCCACCCAAGGAGTCCTTTCAACCATAAGGATGTTGCTTTTAAAGGCTGGGGGGAGAGGGTAGTTGTCATTTAACCAGTGTATTGTTTTATTTACAAGTCCCCCATTATTTTCATTTGATTTATCATCAGGTTGGGGGACTCCAGTAAGGACCACAACATATGGTGAGGCTTCTGGGGGTAGATGTATGTTTCTGCGTGTCTCCCTCTTTTCTACGTTAACTTTATCCTTGGGAGTTTGTGTGGGAGGCGCTACTTTGCCAGTTGTGGTTGGGTTTTTAGGTGTTGGTATGGGTTTTGGAGGTGGATTAGTGGTGGGTTTTGGAGGTGGATTGGTGGTGGGTTTTGGAGGTAGATTAGTGGTAACATCGCTTTTAGCAGCTGTGGGTGGTCTATTCGTAGTTGGTTTTTTTTGTGGAACTTTATTGTTCAAATTGAAGCTAGGGGCACTAATATCTTTATGGATGTTAGTCAGTATTGTTTCCAGACATCGTAGCCTAACCTCAATAGGTTCTAAGAGAATTTTTAGCATTGCAAAGATGTTATTATTAACCATGCCTAGGCTACTACTGTCCTCGCTCCCTCCGGCTTGATTATCAACTACCCCACTTAGTTCCAAGATCCCCTCCAAGCTACTATCCAAGACAGTTTCGTCTGGCAGACTTAGTGTTATGCCCACACTTGCCCGGGGCCCACCCGTGGTATCATTAATATTGGTGTGAGCATCTAAGTTGGTACTCGGATTCAAAGGAATCGGATCCAACTGAGATGGGTCATGGATTTTGCCAGTCTGGGCTTTTTTCCCTTTTCGAGTGGTAGTTTTAGTGGGCTTTTGTTTAATACTCTTTTGTTTAGGGATTGCCCCCTCCTTCCTCCCCCTTTCATTTAGGGTACTAGCTATAGTTTCATTCTCGGTTGCAGCCGGGCCATTTTCCAACAATAAGGAGAGATTTGGGGTTGCCCCCAGGCCTTCCTGGGAGGCTGGTAAATCGCAGCCCCCGTCCTTGTGTACCATTACGAGTGTTTTTGGGGCGGATACACTGTTAGGTGTGCAAGCTTGTGCAATATGGCCCAAAGAGGAACGCTTTGCCATGGCTAAGTCTTGGGACACCCTTCTATCCATTAGTATGATCCCTTCATCAATGAGGGCATTTGTGCGCACTATAAAATCATCTAAGGTACCAGTTAGTTTCTTTGCCCCAGCAGCTGCCATGCTTCTGGTCTCTGGGTGGTTCATGGCAAGCCCAATAAATAACCCACTATAAAGCAGGAAGTGCTTACGGCCAATTACCGGTACCAATCTCAGTACAACAAGAACTCAGGGGCTCACAATGGTAGGTTACAGCAAGATTTAGCCAACTTACAGTTATGCAGTCTCGATGTCCTTTGGCTACTCGCAACCGGGCAGGGTGTCTGGCCCAGGCCAGGCTCCTCGGGCCTCCTCGGGCCTAAGAGGGCCCGCCCTTTGCCCGGGCTTCGCCCCGGGCGTCCCGCTCGCGTCCCGCGACGCGGGGGTGCTCCTCCTTTTAAGCGACTTACTTTGCGCTCACAGGGCGCTGCCACGTCACTCTGACGCGCCGCCGCGGTGCCTGCCGGGATTTGCAGTCTCCCGGAGCGGCGGCACGGAGTCCGGTGTTCCTTGACTCTTGGCGGTGGCGGCGAAGTGGGCAATGTCCTCTGTGGCCGTGACAGGTAAGTGCAACTGACTCTCGGCGGTGGTTTTGTTGTGGTCTCCCCCGCTCTGCCAGGGTGCTCCTCCTTTTAAGCGACTTACTTTGCGCTCACAGGGCGCTGCCGCGTCACTCTGACGCGCCGCCGCGGTGCCTGCCGGGATTTGCAGTCTCCCGGAGCGGCGGCGCGGAGTCCGGTGTTCCTTGACTCTTGGCGGTGGCGGCGAAGTGGGCAATGTCCTCTGTGGCCGTGACAGGTAAGTGCAACTGACTCTCGGCGGCGGTTTTGTTGTGGTCTCCCTCTCGAAGGGTGGAATGGTACCCCCGCCGCCAGAATTGGCAGGGGGGGGGGGGGGGGGGAATAGTATTCTAAAGCGTTTGATACTTACACAACATGTTTTGATAAAGCCAAACCAAAGTTAGCATGAACCACGAGGATTATAATGCACTTAAGAGTATATGGTATGGCTATATCATAGAACAGCTATAAGTAGATGGTTCCGAAAGCTGCAGAGGGGCTCAGCTCATGCTAGGGCAACCTCTCACATAAAACCAAGCACTCTGCCTCCAGGATTGTCAAGACCTACCATAGGAGTGGCTTTAAGGTGTATATTTATTTATTTATTTATTTTTTGATATTTGTAAAGCGCATCATATACCCTCAGGCGTCTTGGCGCTAGTATGGCACTATATGTGTCTATATATAAAGGTAGATATAGGTATACTATATCTAAGTAAGGGGTGATAACACCACCTTACCCAGGCTGTGTGAACAGACCTGTGGTGTCAGTTTCAAAGGCAAACCAGGGGTGGCAAAATACATGCTGCAACCCCTGGTAGGCCTAGGGTGCACCTATGCCCTGGGTACCTATGGTACACTATACAGGGGCTCACAAGAGGAGTGACCCAGTAACTAATCTGATATGTACCTAAAGTACATGGAGTCCATTTTATAGAGAAAGCAGATCGACTGGGACCCTGAATAGCAGGGTCCCAGGCCAACTAAGTCAAAAAACCAGCAAAACACCTGGAAAAAAGTTGGGGTAACCATATAGTCAGATTCCACCTTTCTACAGTGGCCTTTGAAGGATCAAACATTACAAGACACTATTTTGTACCAGTTTTAATTCTTAGGTTTTGGATCGTGCCTCACACAATAGATTATATTATCACTTAGCAACATAATCCTAGGATAATAACTCATAAATGAATTAAGCATCTGAGGAACAATGAAATAGGGATCGACATTTTCAGATTCAATCTGTTAAACAAAGAGTTCTAGGGCACAGCAAATTGAATGGGAGAGGTTCGAATTGAAGATAAAGACTATGCATGTATAACTTGTACGGAGAAGGCAGATTCAAAACCAAGATGAAACTCTGTGGTGAAAATGAGCATAATGTGTCAATAAAGGGATCACCCCTAATGTCAATCTCAACCGTACTAATATAGTCACCCAACAAAAAAAAATGGCATGCACCTAAACATGTTAAGAAGGATCTGCCCAAAACATGGTTGGACTGGACTTAAAATGCTAATTTAACTGTCATACAACCTGTGGAAGTGAATTTGGATTTAAAAATGTAACGCTGGTCAAAACTTTTATCGGAGATTTGTTTGTGTAAATGTAGAGTGACAGACTCAAGTCACAGAGTCATTTGTTTTCAAGTACTTCCGACTTCATAAGTCAGGGGAACAGTACCTCAGGCTTTGCATCAAGCACCTATTTAAGATCAATTTAATTTCACCCACTCTAGCTATAGTCTGATACTGTAAACTCTCGATGGAAACTCTTGGAAACGTCTATTTATTGGTTACAACCCCGGGACAAGGGAATGCCTCCAAAAGTTGAGAGGAAGGTAAGAGAGGCATGCAGTTATGTGTAAATGGTCAGGTTAACAGCTGTACAACACAGCACTGGGACCTGCAATTATCAAATAAACTGCATTTTAATAGTTCAGTTAGAAAACCTAAGTGGTGAGACCCATCTGAAGGTTGCATTGTAAACAACTCCATCTTCAAAAAGGGAGATAGCAGCACGAATGAAGCCATACAGACAAGCATTAAAACAAATTAGTAAAGATGAATCATGGGCAGTTCTAGTGGAAGAAATTAAAATCTATATTAAAAAAAGAAAATAAAAAAAAGCAGCTTGTAAAGCCATTTGACAGGTAGTTAATAACCTGTATTTTAGACATTTCTGGCGCTCCAACGCTGTGCCTCAATCCCAGCCGAAGATTGGCTCGCCCATTTTAGTGGAATATACGCCTGAAATGCGGCACGGTTTGAATAATCTGGGCATTAGTACTATTAATTCTGTTCATGAATCGGATCCCTTGCAGACCCCATTACATGAAGTTTTGTCTGGTGTTTCTGCTTTTAGCAATAGCAAAGCGCCCGGCCCAAATGACATCCCATCTGATCGTTTTAAGAGTAAGAGTTTCGGGGACCCCGCTGGTTAACTGTTTTGAGGACTATGCGTAACAATGGAAATCTGGACTCCTGGTCAGAGGTACTAATTGTTCCCCACCTACAAAAAAGTTAATAGCGCCGGCCCCAGCTGCTATCATCCAATATGCCAGCTAGATAACAGTGTCAAAATATTGGGCAGAATATTTCTAGGTTGGAGCAGTGGGCAGTAAATGTCTCAATTTTATCTGAAGTCCAATATGGGCTTCTTATATGCATTGGACTCTCGAAGAGTGCTTGAACTCTGAATTACTTGTCACAAAATATACAGTGGCTAAAAAGGGTGTAATTTATCTAGCCTTCATAGCTCTGTCAAGAGCCTCCGACTGTGTATCCAATCCTAAATTAAGTCATGGTCTCAACAGTGAATGCACTGAGGACTTGCATACTGACAGGGGGTAGATGTTTACAGGGACAGGCAGCGGTGTGTCCTTGCACCTTTACTCTTTAAACTTTATATTAACATGGAGACAGTATTTGCTGAGAGGCGAAGGGACATACCTCAAATTATTCAGGAATGCCTCACTCGAGTTAGCTTTGCATATGTCTCAAGCAAAGAATATTTGCTCGAAACTGGATAGACTCAACTTATTTAATGACCAAGAGTCTGAGTTTGATTTGCATGGGGGAATTAGAAGCACCGTTTCTACACAGCTATTTGAGGACAAAAGACATCTAAGGGTACACAACATTAGTGTCTAAGCAAGATGAACTATGGGTTACAACATTACCAGAAGCTAATTTTAAATCCACAGCATAGGTCTGTGCTAACTAGGCTGAGATGTAACATGGCCCATCGTTTAGTGACCTTCCCAAGTCAGCATGATTCTTCCAGTCCATTAGCTAGCTGCCCTTGCGATGGTACCTCTGAACAATGTAGACTGCATTTATTTTTAATTTTTTACTTTACAGGTTAAATTAAGCTCCTAGGTCAATTTTTTATTAACCACTAATGCACAAGTATGAATTTAGTAAAGGTAGAGCTACCATAGTAATTCTTTTTACAATCAGCTTATGTTTGTGTTGCAGATAACTCCTATTTGGCACACCGTATGCATAAGGAAGAAGCTGGGAGATTTTTTTCCATGAGATGTTCTTGTGATTAGCTACATGTGGGGGTTTGGCAGAGAAGAAACAATCACCTTGTAAGCGTTTTTCCATTTAGTATCTGTTGTAGAATTTTATGTGTATTGCATTTAGGATATATCGCAATGTTTATCAGATGATTGTATGATTATGAATTCTACCTTTATGGTTTCACATCAAAACCAAAATGAAGCTCACACTTATTGATAAACAAGTACATGATAAATGAATCAGTAAGCTTGCTGCATGACTAGATTAGGTAACTTACTTACTCTGCGCTCTGCAATGTCCTTCCTCTAAAATTGAAGTAGCAACTCACAATGTGTGTTATGGTAAGAAGGGTAAAGAGACAAGTGCAGGAAATCAAACTGCACTCAGGAATGCATCTCTACATAACCAATATTTGATCATCACAAAACCAAGCAAACAATTCAGCAACAGCATTTGCCTAAGAAGCACAAGGAAAAGGATACTGAGATCAACAAAGGGAGGCACTTTGAAGCCAAACGAGAGAGAAACCTTTGGCAGATCTAGAGTGTTAACACTGTAGATCTGTTTCAAAGAATGGGAGTCATAAGCTCGGATATACGCTTTGTAAGCTTCCTGGGCAGACTTATGCAGGTAGTAATTCTTCTCTATCAATTTTTCCAGCTGAAAAAGAAAACAAAATGATTTAATTTGGGGAAATACACTTACTGAAGGTACAACCATCTTCCAAGGAACCTAAGACTTCTTTATAAATTGCGTTGTAGCGGTCTGGTAAACAGCCTCAGAGAACTCGTACCATAGTAGTGCAATTTTAAATTACCCTTTTCCTAGAAAAACAGTCACAAAAATAATGGCTTGTTGCAATACATGAAACCATACTGCAATTAGAAGACTCAATTGACTGCATAAATATCCTGTTCGGTCAGAATACTTGCCCCCTTCCCGCTTCTCATTTGTCTGTTGTCAACCCACATACACTCAGACCATATTTGTGACCTGATAAAGATAGCAGTATTTCTGAATTTCAAGATTCCGAGGCCAAAACATTTCAATTAATCCTTAAGGGTATCAGTGGTGTAGAAACAACGCAGAAAAAAAAGATCGTCACTAGGGTGATATTTTGGCAGATTTGTGGATTGGCCTGCACGATGGCGAAGTTTCACCTCAATCTTAAAGCAGTCCAGAAAGAAAAGATAGCACACATAAGTACACTAAACCTACACATCATTAGCAATGAGGACACTGCACATCTTGCAAACTATCTGGCAAAGAAAAAAGATCAATTCAAGAGAAAGTATGCATTAATCACAGTGCGAACACTGTTTATTATAACCATGCAAGAACAATTGTTTTATTCAACAACAGCTTTACAGATCAATGGAGTCAGTAAAATGGCCGCTGTGCATTCCCAAAGAACAAAAAAACGGCAATGAAAATCATTAAACAAAAACAGTTGGTATGCAAAAAGATAAAACAATGTTTTAATTGAGAAAACTTGTGGCACATCCTACGGAGTTGTTATTTTGGAATATCACCAACAGAACCAACCCTGAATTTCCATGCATGAGTCTTGGGAAACGTACCACTGATTCTCCAAAAATGTATTAGAAGTTGCTGGGCCCTTCCTTCCAAATTAGTATGACTTGAGCCTTGCAAGGACAAGACCACGGGGGCATCGCCTTTCAGACCAACGCGAACGCCGTGAGGGGAACGGTAGGACTAGCGGTGCCGTGAGGGCAACGGCCGTAGTCCCAACCAGGAAACTACACTCCCCACAAGCTCCGGGGGCGGCACACACTCTCCACGCCACCAGCGCGCCTGGAGGTGCTTGAAGAGGTGGGAGCATCTCTCGCATCGCGAGTCGCCCGGGACAAGAGCGGGGCCAGCAGAGGTCGGGTCGGGCCACCCCCCTTGGCTTGTAGGATGGGGAAACACAAACTGAACCAAAAGGCGGACGAAGGTAAGAAGGCTTAAGTACCCAGGAAAAATGAAACCATTATATCTTATCTGACATTTGCTGTGGGGGCTTTAAATGCCCAAATTACCAATGCGGAAAAGGAACTGGGGCTTGACTCATCTTCCACCATACAAGCCAATTCTGAGTGCATACTGCCCCTGGACACGGTTCCCACTATCCCACTAGAACCAGACATTGTGATAGCGAACGCTCCACAAGTACCCCTAAGTGAGGTGGGAAATATGGAAACCACAAAGAGGAGTAGTGTTGAGCAGCCTGAGGACCGGGACTCTACGCACCATAAAGGAAAGCGTAACTATAAGAAGGTGCCACGTAAACAGCCCAAAGTCAAACTTGTTGATAAGTCCATCCCTAGCTGTCCTGCCCACCTGGTGGAACAAATAGAAGAACTATTCGAATCTCGGCTGGAGTCAGCTCTTGTGAACATTGCCAAGGATATAGTAGATACCTTGAACTTGTGTGTGGCCAATATTTGAAAGAAATGTGAACACATTGACGAGTTTATAAGGGAATTCAGAACACAACATACTGTCCACAAACATGGCAGGGAAGATCACGGGGGGCCTGGTATCAACAGAAAGACAGAGGCCGATCATAGACCCTCATTTAAACATAACCCCGCTACTTTGCCCACAAACCATACCTCACAGGGGCACAGGGCTGAGACACCACGTGGGGAGAAAGAAAACGATTCCCCTAAGGGGAGGCTAAAAACATCTACAGGTGATGAGAGTTCTAACATTAGATACGGAACGAGCAAGTTAGGCACACTAAACATCCCTCCACATGCCGCACCCTTGGTGGTAATTCTAACAGGGGTACCCTGCTTAACAAATGGAACAGTGGAAACGGAGTCTGATCTTATGAACAGACCTAAAAGGTGGTGTTCGCAGTTTAGTAGTGGGAGTGTTGAGGTCGCCGCAACCATTAACATGGTTAGACGCGTGGACTGGGTAGGTAAGAGAAACAAATGTTTACCAGGGGATTGTGTGATGGTCAAATTCAATAAGGCTAATATTGCCGATAGCCTGCTGTGGGGTGGATCAGAGATCGATGGGACTGGCATTAGGCCGCTCCCTCTTGGGTTCTGTTATCCTCCTCACATTTCCCCCCCTTCCCTTTATCGACAGCCTAATACTCATACCCAAAGAGTGCCACTTTTTCCGCGCCCTGTGTTAAGAGTCCCAGTCAGGGAGAACATCTATCAAACACGACAGTCTAGACTGAGGGAAGAAGCCCAGGGTCTAACTAGACCAGGTTTACCCAGTTTACAGACCCAAGGGAGTCAGCTTGCTCTAAGTGTGTCAAACAGATTTTCTCCCCTTTCTAGCTTGAAGGTTAACGACTGACCAACCCACACACAGCAGGGCGGTATAACACCGGAGAGGGAGAAAGACTGCCGCGCCACCCATAGTTTAGTTTACTGAGCTGGAACGTGGCGGGGCTGAGAAAGAAAGCTGTAGATGACCGGTGGTCCCACTTTGTGTCCCAATATGACATTATTGCTCTACAGGAGACCTGGGACACTGAGGATAATTTCTGTATGGATGGGTATAGCAGCCATTCGGTGAAAGCGACCCATGGCTTAGGTGGGAGACCCAAAGGAGGGTTGTATTTGCTTATCTCACTCAATTTAATGGGCTCATTTAGAAAGCTGGAGACAACCTCAGCCAATATTCCATGTCTAGAGTGGATAAGCCCCAAGTACTCAACCATTTTACTGATCAATTTTTATAATGCCCCAGACAAGAACATGCAGAACTTACATCTAGATTCTTTGTCTAATTTCTTAGATGGTTATAAGTCAAAACATAATGCTTTATTCGACGTAATATTAATGGGAGATTTTAATACACATCCTTGTAGGTGTGATTGTATGGTAGAACACCACTCCGGTCCCCCTGGCTCAATCACCACCCATTTTGAACATACACCACAAGGGGAAGTTTTGGAAAATCTACTTGCCATTACGAACCTTTTTGAGGTAGACGGGGCTAGGGGAGAGGGTAGCGCCCAACCTTCAAAGGTAGAGACACGGATACAGTGATTGATTTTATCTTTGTATCAGCTGACATAGTAAAAGTGACCATTTCCTATAAAGTTGTAGTATCAGCCTTTAGTGACCACAACCCGCTGGAATTGTTAGTGTCCTTAGGGGATGCAATGTCTAGACGGGAGGGAGGGACTGGCTGGTCCCACCAATGATCTTGTCCCCAAGGACCAGGGTAGGAGACTTAATTGGGCCAAGATAGCCCCAGATACTTTTATGCAGGATCTTGCTACTAAGGTACATGCAGACATGGTAACTTGTACAGATGACATGGTGCCTGATAAAGACATCGGCTCTTTTGTTGCCATCTGTACTCAAATTAAGGAGGATTTGAGATGTAAAAATAAGCGGGAGGCTTCAAGCCAACCTAGGTGGTTCGATGCTAACTGCGCAAAAACCCATAAGGAACTAATGTCAGCCTTAAAACAAACTCCCAGGAATCGCACGCTCGTAGCTGGGCAAAGAAAGAGTTATAAGATGGCGAATCGCAGAAAGGCCATGAAGAGGGAGGCCTGGGAAAACCTTATGTCAACTAATGTTATCAAAAATAGCAGTAAATTCTGGGCTACGATTAATCACTCATACTTTACGGGAACTGATAATTTGGTCACGGACTGTGTAATCACTGACGAGGCATGGGTTGCTCACTTTATCAAAATATATGATAGTGAGGAGGGCGTTATGGAAGATCTGGGTTTGGTAACCACGTACCCAGATACGCCATTATGTTTTAATGAGGGGGAGGTCCTAAAGGCCATAGAGGAGATGATAAAAAATAAGGCACCTGCCCCAGACTGTGTATTTATATAGGTCTTTGCCTAAGTTCTGGGCTACAATATTAACAAATGTCTTTAACTCTACATTGACAGCAGGGTTCCCTTTATCATGGGCTACCTCCATTATAATACCCATATACAAAAAAGGACCAAGGAGTGACCCCGCCTGCTACAGGCCGATCTCACTGATTGACTCTGCCGTTAAGATCTTGGGCAGAGTCATTCTACAGAGACTTGGTGACTGCCTGAAGGAGAAGGGGGTCCTCTCCGAATTACAGTATGGGTTCAGGGCCAATCGAGGTACACTTGATCAGTGCCTAAATCTTTACATGCTAATTGGCAAATATACCCAAGCTAAGGAGGGACTGCTATACTTGGCCTTTATGGACCTGACATTGGCCTTTTACTTCGTCAATCGTGCCAAGCTGTGGTCCATTCTGCTTAACCTAGTGATAGACCCGCCATTGGTGAATTGTCTAGCTGCACTTCACCAAGGACTTTCAACTGTCATTAGAGTAACTAAGGAAAGGGGATGTACTAAGTATTTTAGATCTAAACGTGGTGTCAGACAGGCGTGCATTCTTGCACCCCTCCTGTTCACACTATACATAAATTCTCTAGAAAAATCCATGGAAGGGGTCACACCAGACATACCGCGAGCTGGGAACTATGCAGTACCAGCCCTTCTTTATGCGGATGACGCAGCGTTTTTAGCCCGCACAGGCTTGGGGCTGCAGAGACTCCTTGATGCTTTCGGGGAGTTTATGCAATCCCTTGACCTTCAGGTAAATAACAAAAACTCTCATGTCATGGTGGTGGGCAAACGACCAAAGGCTGCTAAAATAAAATGCTTTACCTGTAATGGTGAGGAGGTATCCAGGGTCCCGGTATTTTCATACCTGGGTGTAATTTTTGATGAAAAGTGTACCTGGGCCCCCAACTTCAAGCAAAAGGTATAGCTGTTACTAGATCCTCATCAGCGCTAATTAGCTTTGCCAAACGATTGGGGTCCTGTTCCACTGAGGCTCTTTTAACAGTCTATAACTCTAAATGTCTTTCAGTAACACTATATGGTGCATCATTATGGGGCATTCTACCACAAAGCAAATTGCAGGTCATAGAGAATACATTTTTAAGATCTCTTTTAGCAGTCCCACAATCAACCCCAGTATTCTCAATACACTCAGAGTTAGGACTTGGATACATTTCTGACAAGATACAAATAGCCCCATTAATCTGCTGGGCCAAAACATGGTTGAATGTTGAAATTACACTTAATCACATCATCCTTAATGATTGTATGGCTTTAGACAAAGTAAATAAAATCCCATGGTTAGTATACATTAAGAACACTATGTAGATTGGGTCGGCCGGATCTATAAACTTCACCAAATCTGATACATAAGGGTGATGTTAATTGGATCAAGGAGAGCTTTCTGGGACTAGCCATGCAAGAACGGGAAGCAGTGGAGGTTCTAAAACCCAATATCAGAGCAAATTACATGCTCCTGACCACTCCAGAAATTGAACCTTATCTACGGATTGTTACCATCCTGTTCCATCGACACCTGCTGGTTAGATTTAGATTTAATATTATACAGTTCTCTCTTGGCAACTTCCCAGTATGGGGAAAACCTGATCAGTCTATTCCTTGCAGCTGTGACAATTTTTCTGATCAATCACTAATGCATTTTATTAGGTTTTGTGACCATTTTTCTAACATCAGAAAACCGTTCTTATTACCATTACTGAGAGAGGCTGGTTTCACACAAGTGCGTCCCGCACTACTGTACTTACAACTGCTGGGTAGTGTTAAGGTGATCTTTGGGGTTGCAAGGTTTCTGGTTGCTGCTCTGCGTAACAAGGCAAAAAGGTCGGCTGATGGACAATATCGAGGCATGATCTCATTTTAATTAATCTTTTATCCATCTGTATGAGGGGTCTTTAATATTTTAATCATTTTAATAGCACATTTATGAATTTGAATTGACTCTTTATATATGAACTGTCTGCTTCTATGTAAAAAGTTATGTGATTGCTTTTATGATTTTAATTAATCGAATAAAGCCAATTTGACTTGACTTAGTTTGACTTGTACGTTATTAATCCTCATTAGATTTAAAACTGCCTATCACTCCCTTTTACCGTCTGTGGCTATGGAGCAGAGAGAATCCGATCTCAATAACTCATAGCAAAGGAATGCAAATACTTGTTGGGTGCTGAAGGAGGAATATAATCATTTATTAATACATTCTGACCAGCAGCTAAAATGTAAGGTTACTGAAAAGCTGAACAGGAGACCGTCTTTGTAAAAGGAACCACAAAAAATAGATTTCCCGATTTTAAAGTTGAACTCTAGTGCAGAAAGAAAATAATTTACCATTAGACAGACTAACTTAAAATAAAGTTTTTTTTTTGGCAATACAGAAAATAATGCCTAAACCACACAAAAAAAAAATCACTGTATTTCTCAAAGTATTTCCAAAGTAAAATGTTATGTAGGAAAATTAAAAACAGTCCCTGCCTGCAATACGCCCATTCTAAAGCACATGAAGCTAGAGAAGACCAGCACCGTGTGGGAACTGTTAGGGACACAGTAACGTATAAAGAGGAATAAGAACATTACTAATTTCGTTTATGCACATTATATTTTAGGGTTTAATAATGTAAAGTAAGTTCCTAATCTTCGCTAAGTGTAGATTTTGGCTGGGAACATTAAGGCGCTAGATTCCGCCCTTATGAGACTTCGGTTTGGGTCCCAAATCTTCAAATGCAGAATATCAGAGCTGTAGAATATCAGTATCCCAGATGCATGCAAGGATTTCACTGTACTTTGAAGCTAGAGAGGATAACTTCCAACAATGAATAAAACATTTCCTCTTAACGACCATCATATGTTCGGCAACATCTAAGCACGCTCTTCTTTTAAGCGTGGAGACTTTTTACTTACCTGTCAGCCCATCGGAAATCCGAGGCATTTATTTCATGGATCAACCATTTGCTTTGCAGGAAAAAGACCACATACAAAAAATATATATCGTGAACATGGTATGTACCTCCTATGTTACAAATCGTTTGAAACAATTTTATTAAATTAAAATAGGTCTTTCTGCACTTCCTCTGTAATATTTTCGCTTTATACATTACAGCAATGTTTCTGTCCTGGTGAGGTACTTTGAATTAAGATCAATAGGTTCCACAAACACTAGCATCTCCTTTGGTTCAAAACTCACAGCAATTATCTGCAGCCCATATCATCATACTTGAATCAATCTAAATAAATTATATCTTTTTATTTACAAAAAATTTGCATTACAAACATCCGAGCATTTTAAAGCTCCATATTTTACAAAGTCCTTACAACAAACGCTTCACCACACTGTAAAATACTGAACTTTGAAGTGTTTAGATATTTAGGGTGAAACCTTTTTTTTTTTTTAAATAAAAGATGATATGATGTATTCAAATCGATTCAAGACTAATGTCACAGGCTGAAAATAAGCCCAAGGAGCGTTTTGAACCAATAGAGATTTTTGGAGTTTGTTAAACTTTTGTTAAAGTTTGGAGTTTGTTAAAGGGTCTTCCGAAAACTGCATCTCTTAGCAGCACCACATTTAGATTTCTGTCTGCCTTTAACAGAATAAAGCATAACAAAAAGGGGATGATGGACGGAGTGTTCAACATTGCGAGCACTCACCCCCAAGTCAACTGATCTGGGTTTAATCCATCACCATTCTTTAGCTAACTCCGCCACCCCAGTTCAGACATGGCCATATGCAAATCAGTCTGACCCTGTGCCTCATGGGAACATTCCAGCCCGAACTGCCAAGCAATGTCTTCCCTGTACCGATCCTCTTCGTCAGTCGCGCTTCCAGCTCCTTGCAACACGCAGTCCCTCAGAAAGCCCAACACAACTGCATGCACTTCCATAGAATTCTTGGGAAGCTGGGGGGTGAAGTTTGGTGTCCCTGAGACTTTAGCTGGAATCAAGCTCTATCTCAAGCCCTTGGAGATCCTTCACACGTTGATGAAAGTCCACACAAAGTTCCTCTCTCCTTTCTTTGGCAGTCAGGCAACCACTGCAGGCCAATCTCCGAAGCAGCACTTCAGCTTAGGGATAGTCTCTCCTCAGTCTCTCCGGTTCCTCTCCTCAGCAAAGGTTTTTCCTGGTTTCCCAAAAGTGATCTAAAGTTCTGGGTCCCCCTTTTTATACACAGTTTCTCTTTGTTCTCTGAAGGCAAAGGACTTTGCCTAGTCCAAACCAGATCTGGTCAGTCCGAGAGCACTGTTTTCATGACTCATTCTTTCCTTTCACAGTGCAGGACAGGGACATCAGACATACCAAAGGAGGTGGAGCCAGCATTGTGGAGGGAAGGCACAGCCCTATTCAGGTCCCAGGTGCAACTCCTCCCTCCATCTGCATGCAGATCTCTCTATTCAGCCCTGTGCTGACTCACCCTGTTTCTTGGAATGCCCCTGTCCCTCAAACTCAAGACAAGGAATACACAACCCAGCAGAGGCAGGCTTGGATGGTTAGACAAGAAACACCTACTTTCTAAAAGTGGTATTTTCAAACACACAATGTTAAAACCAACTTCACTAAAATATTTTAGAGCTATAGGCACATCCTATAACACCTTAGATGCGGCGCAAATATCCTTCCCCAGT
The DNA here is from genome assembly GCF_964263255.1 of Lissotriton vulgaris. NCBI lineage: Eukaryota > Metazoa > Chordata > Amphibia > Caudata > Salamandridae > Lissotriton > Lissotriton vulgaris. The sequence continues at coordinate 1,483,638,651 of NC_141687.1, forward strand.
GCTGCGCTGTCCATTGGAACTAGTGCTGAATGGACGTCCAATGGACGTGCGCAGCACTGGGGAGGTAGTGCTGCCGTCGGCCAACGCCCAGACGCAGCACTTAAGAGGATAAATAGTGTTCCTACTTACGCTGCTAAACACTTACTCAATCCACTGTTCGCCAACCTAAAGATCTTTGGACAGAATTCCGAATCCCTTTAGTCCCCAGAGTAAGGAGAATCAATCAAGGGGTCGGTCCTTTTCCTACCTGGGTCCTAAGCTGAGGAACACTGACTATTTCTCTGAGATAATGCCTATTGTTCTCAGCTTTTCGAAAGCTGTTAAAAACCTGGCTTTTCTGAGATATGCTTGGTGTCCATATCAGATAGATATACCTTGACATACTTAGCTCTGGAAAACCCTATTCTGAATAGCCATGTGCTCTCTAAGGCCTAGATGTATCAAGCAGTTTGCGAATCGCAAACTGTCTAGTTTCATGTTTTGGCATGCATCAAAAATTTGCAAATTAAGGAATCGCAAAAATTAGCGATTCCTTATTTTGTCATAGCATTTTACAATTGCGAATTTTGGTTAAGAAATCGCAAATTAACACCAACTTGTAGTTGATGTTAATTTGTGAATTCTTTAAAAAATGCACCATTCGGCGTTTTTTAATGTGGCATGTGACGCACACACATGCCCATAGGGCATGTATGTGCGCCATATGCACACACATGTACATTTCATGGGTGCAGCAGGGTGTCCTTGAAACACCCCTGCATCCTTGAAATTATTCTCAATTTGCGATTAGCAAATTGCGAATCGCAAATAAGGAAGATTAAGAAATCGCAAAAAAATAACGATTTTTTACATACATCCCATTTTGCGATTTCTAAATAGCGATTTCTTAAAAATCGCTATTTAGAAATCGCAAAATGGAATCTTGATACATCTGCCCCTAAATCTTTAATAATTGTCAGCATTTCAATAGGTCACTATTCAGATAACTTACCTTGAAGTTAGTTTATTTTTAATACCACATATATATTTAATTATATAAATATAGCAGTCAGGGAGGACATGCGGCAGTCAGGACTATGAGCCCCATCATTTCTTGGGCCCTTGGAGATAGCCCTTTAGTCTCCTGCATCTGGGGATGCCTCGCAAGGGCTACGCAACACATTATGCTACCCCGCAGAGCAGGAGGCGCAGCAGTCAGAACTACAAGTGCCTTTATTCCTTGGGCCCCTGGAGGAGGCCCTTTCATCTCCGGCATCTGGGGCGACTCACCAGTACTATATAGCACATTCCATCAAACCACAGCATAAGCGAAGCGCAGGCCAAGGGCGGTCCCATCCTGCGCCCATCAGAGCCAGGGCCACGCCCCCCAAATCCTCCATTTTGGTGGTATAGGTCATCTTTGGTTTGGTAAGCCTTTCCTCCCAGTGCCCTATTCTCACACTGGTCTCATTCCACACCCCACTTTCGCTTTATCACTTGCTCGTGTGTCTGTGTTATGCTCATGCCAGTGTTTATTACTCGACCCTCTTTCTTAACGATATGGTCAACCGAAAAGCGCAAGACAATTCTTTGGTGACTGGAAAGAAGATGCGGCTGAGGAACTGCACCCCTCAAGTAATTGATGAACTGACTGAGGATGTGGAGGACATGATTCACAGTGGTAGAATGGTTCCCAGTTACGACTGTCCCTAGAAAGAAGAAATCTACAGTCATCCAGTTCTACAAAAGGGAAAGATACTGTTTCAACCAACTGTTCTAAGGACATCATCCTTGCCGATTCCGAGTCTAAATAGGTATTAGGGTTAGGTTCAACAGATGGCGCTACGGCCTTATCTTTTTCCCAGTCTACCACTGCCCTTAGTCCCCTACCCAATGAGGCATCACCCACTCATGACCCTCAGGTAATATAATTATCCTTACCAGCTTATGTTAACATTCCCATTGATCTAATAAGTACAACTAGCAATGCAAGGAGGCAGGATGTAGTTCGTCCCTGCCACAGATTCCCATGATTGTCCAGAGGGTTTCAAGAGTCTGGCTGCGCTACTCAGACCTGAACATAAATCTGTTAAAGATGCTGTTTCTTCCTGGAGTTCAAGGGAGTCAGACCTAATTAGCATTGGCAATGGTTTATTAGCCAAATTTAAGGATAGGGATCCCTGTATATACCCAACCAGTGCAAATACATTGGCCCCTCACATAATGCCCCCTCCTGGTGCTAGTGTGGTTATGATGAGAGCCCCTGAATATGGGGATTGCCCGCATCCCCTTCATGCCCCCTATTTGAGGAGTTCCTACAGTCACCATGGGTCCTGCTTCCGTCCCGCCGTAATACAGACAAGGGGGTCACGCAACCGAGCATAAACCCCAGTCCTTATAATGATCATAAAGGTAGTCCTAGTGGATGTGCCTCCAATTACTCTTGATACTCGAGTGTTTTTTTCCATCTTAAAAACAAGGTATCTGACTGGTTGTGAAGGCAGGGGCAGATGACAAATTCCACACCCAGATAACCATGACCCGTAGGAGTTGGGTGGGTTGGATGTGGCATTAAGTTGGGCAGAGAGGACTGCGTGGTGGTGAATTTCAACAAGCTGCCAGAATCCTGACCTCCTCTGGATGCTTAGGGACCTCGGGTATTGGTGTGGGTCGGCTAGGGTTCTTTTTTAAGCCTGGGGCCGGCCCTGTAAAAAGTGGCCCCTATATGCCCGGGTCCCCTAGACCAACTCAGCCACATTCAGTAAGTCCACACTTGAGCAATATGATTGCCCTGTTTTTTTCTACTTCAGGGGTAAATAGCTTAAGACACCCCAAGGCCCCTCTTGGCCCCTTTTCATCTCACGTTAGACCCTCAGGAGAGATTCTTGCTCACTTCCCATGCTCTACCAGATTTGAAACCCGTGGCACCCTCGAGGGGTAGACTGACTACCAAGTACTGCATTTGGGGCAGAGGAGAGAAGGGGAGAAAAAGGAAAATAAATAAAATCGATGGAAACATGAGGATCTGGTGGGATGCCTCCCACCTCCATCAGTGACCACCTGGGATTCCTATCACGAAACATAGCAGGGTTAGGTCCCTTTATACCATTCCTTTTGTTAGATAATTATGTTCACTTCTAGTCAGCGATACCATCTCCCTCTAGGAGAGCCAAGGCCGGGTTTTGCATTTTAGTCTTTCGCATTAACCTGTGAGGCTACATAAGGTAGAGACAGACTGCCCTCATCTAGGGGTCAACTTACATACATTTCCTGACAAGACGCTGGTGCTAATTGTTAATGTTTACCATCCTAATGGTGACTCACCTTATTCTGAAGCTATTTTTATGACCGGCATGGTCACAGAGAAATTAAGAACTCACTGGTCCCTTGTGGAGCTGCATCTGCAAGAAAGGTGCCAATAATGGTCATGGATGATTTTAATATTCATTCCTACCCAGTGCCTTGCTTCATTTTTCAGGATCCTCTGGCTGATTAAGAATCTTCACTTCCCGAATTTGAATACTCTTTTCAAGGAGAGCAGTTAAATTGTCTGCTCAACTTCAGAACCCGATTATCCCGAGTGTCCAGGCAGCTCCTTCGTATGTTGGCAGAGGGGCTGAATCATTTGCAGATCATATTCTGATCTTAGCATCACGCTAGTTCCCTGGGGGACTACCAGATCAAATGGGCAAGGTGGATTGATCATAACCCTTTGAGTCTGGTGCTAAAATGACAGCGTCAGGGATCTTCCTCATCTACTCCTTGTTTGCAATATTAGAACCTATGGACCAAGGTAGACGTTTAAAATGGTCCAATTCAAGCTCTGTGGGAATCTGTTCAGCCAGTTTAGCCAAGAGGTTGAATGTTGACTTGATCTGGATCTGTCCCGAAAACGTTCTTATTGCTTTCGCTGCACTTTGCTCTGGGGTTAAGACGGGCCTTCCTGCCCCTAGTCATGGCCTTCTGCCTTTAATAGACCTCAGTGGTTTAACGAGTCTGGCTCAAAAGCCCATTGCCCACTGAAAATACCTCTTAAGCGCCGCCCGAGAATCAGGTAGGAGAGGAAAGGCTCCCTTAAGGTCAGCATTTGGGGTCAATTAGTATGCGCTAGCGATTTTAATGACCATGCAGCATTCTGAAGAGCTGTAAATCGCCCATTCCTGACAGGATACCATGCCCGGTTTGGCCACCACTATTCCAGAAGCTAACTGACTTGACCATTTCTCTACTCTTTCAGTAGCAGAAATGAGTCAATGACCCTTAACTCTGATCTGAAGGCAGCTCGTTCCAGGCCTCTCCATTTCTATTGTACAAGTTTCTAGTGCCACTAGATGTTTGACCTGAAAGAAGGTTCCGAGGCCAGATGGTGTACCAGCTGATCTCTTCAAGAGTGATGCTGCCATCTGGGCGCCACGGTTGCCAACATCTTAAATGCTGCAGCTTTTTTTTATTTCAAGAGTTTTTATTGGAAGTTTCAGGGTTATATAGCATACAAATCAGAAATTGCAATGAACTTACAATCAATACTTGTAATTATACATCATTTAGCATTGAAAGGCAGTAGATCCCATGGTGGTGTTCAAGTCTTTCGGGACGATCTCGAGGGAAATGTGGCAAACAACCATGAAGCCTTCCTAGGCTGTGCTATTGAGAGGCTATAGATCAAAAGGAATTGGAAAGGAAAGGAACGGAGTAGATAGGAGGAAAAAGAAGAGAGTAGAAAGAGAGAACAAAGGCTAGAGGTAAGAGGTAAGAAGCAAGAAGATGTAAGATGTAAGGTGCTAGATGGCCCACCACGATGCGGCTTAGCAGTCCAGATTACGAATGACGAGCTATTTAAGCTGTGATAAAGTATTGTCGGCCCTAAGGAAGCTGTGGGAAGGTATGGGAAGCATGATGAATCACGGATATGGGTTTTAAATTAGATATCCAGCAAGTTCCATAATTTCCTTTGTGAGGGTCGCCCTGGTGTGTTTTGTAAAACACACCAGGGCGGCCATCGCACGCCAACACAACCTCAGCATAATCTCCTACGCCGACGACACCCAGCTGATCCTCTCCCTGACCAACGACCAACGACCCCGCCACCGCCAGAGCCAACCTGCACGAAGGGATGAAAGAGGTAGCAGAGTGGATGACGACCAGCCGCCTGAAACTGAACTCTGACAAGACGGAGGTCCTAATCCTGGGCTCTTCACCCTCCGCCTGGGACGACTCCTGGTGGCCTCCCGCCCTGGGCACCGCACCCAAACCGACAGACCATGCACGCAACCTGGGCTTCATCTTGGACTCCTCCCTCTCCATGACCAGGCAAGTCAACAACGTCTCCTCGGCATGCTTCAACATCCTACGCATGCTACGGAAGATCTTCTGGTGGATCCCCACCGAGACCAGGAAGACCGTCACCCAGGCCCTCGTCACTAGCCGACTGGACTACGGCAACGCCCTCTACGCCGGTACCACCGCCAAGCTCCAGAAGAGACTGCAGCGGATCCAGAACGCCTCAGCCAGACTCATCCTCGACATCCCACGAACCAGCCACATCTCCGGACATCTGAGAGACCTTCACTGGCTCCCCGTCAACAAAAGAATCACCTTCCGCCTCCTCACCCACGCACACAAAGCCCTACACGACCAAGGCCCGAGCTACAACAGCCGGATCAACTTCTACGCTCCCAAACGCCACCTCCGATCAGCCAACCACGCCCTCGCCGCCGTCCCCCGCATCCGAAGAGCGACTACAGGAGGAAGGTCCTTCTCCTACCTGGCCGCCAAGACCTGGAACTCCCTCCCGACCGACCTGCACCTGACCCAAGACCACCTCTCCTTCAGGAAGAAGCTGAAGACCTGGCTGTTCGAGCAGTAGCGGCACCCCCCCCCCCCCAGCGCCTTGAGACCCTACGGGTATGTAGCGCGCTCTATAAGTGTCACTGATTGATTGATTGATTGTTGTTATCTGCTCCTCGGAGGTTAATCACCCAGTTTAGCCAGCAGGCATAGCTTGCCTTTTTGGTGTTTTTCCAATTGTTTAGAACGACTTTCACAGCCGCCGTGAGGAGGAGGTCTAGGAGGGCCCTGTCTATTTCTGGGAGTTGGATCTCTTTAGTAAAGCCGAAAACAAGATAGGGGAGTTCTTTGGTAGGCGAGATATTAAATACTTTGTGGATGAAGTTAAATACCTTATTCCAAAACGGTGAGACACAGTCGCATTGGAGTATGAGGTGGTCTAAATCTCCTTCTGCACGCTTGCTGTTCCAGCAGAATGCGTCAGGGCTGAGTTTCATGTTCATATAGGCGAACCGGCGTCCAGAAGACTTTATGCATGAGCCAAAACTTTGCTTGTGATATAGGGCTTAGTTTAAGGCTCGTGCAAGATATCTACGCCGTGGACCACTCCAGCTCTGAGATGGAGAAGGAGGCGATTGATGACCAGAACTGCGTTGTTTTGGTAATTAATGTTGATGACTGCAGGCTCAGTAATTTGTATAGCCTCGAGACATGGTGACCAATTTTATTTAGAGAGGAGTGATGGAAGAGCTGGTTGTTTGGATGTCAATCCCGCTTTTGTAATGGCTGTTTTAACGTTAAGGAATATGTAAAAGTCGGAACTATCAATCCCAAAGTCCGATTGGATTTTTGTAAAGGGCAGAGGGTAGCCATTAATAGAGTTGGTGGGGGAAAAGGATTCCCTTCTTGATCCAGGTTGGGTTGAATAGTGGTTTACCTTTGTAGGTGATTGAGGAGTTTTTCCAATTCGCTTCCCACCTAGATTTTCTTATCGATGAATCTAGCAGTTTATCTACTCTGAGAAAAGCTATTTTGGTGTTGGTAAATATGGGCTTAGAACATGGGATCTGATTCGCTTTCATTGATAGGATCGAGATGGGAGGCATGCCTTCCAGGAGCGCTTTTTCGATGTCCAACCATGCCGGCAGGGGACAGCCAGTAGGATCCTGGTTTCGCTAAAAAGGCTATTTAATATCTCTTAAAGTCTGGAAGGTTGACTCCGCCAATGCACTTATCTAATCTCAGTTTTTGTAGGCTGATACGTGCTTTCTTTCCTTTCCAGATAAAATTGTTAATAGTTTTATCTAATTTATTATGAAATTTTTGGGACAGCATCAAGGGGAACATGGTAATTAGGTAGTTTACTAGCGGTGTAATCATCATCTTGATGGTCTCTAGCCTGCCCCAACAAGTGATGAAGCGGGGTGACCAACAGTCTTGATGAGTTTTTATTTTTTCGAGAGTGAGTTTTTCATTATGTAGTAGGGTCTCTATGATGGAGCTTCCAAATACTATACCCAGATATTAGATGTGATTGTTTTGCCAGACTAGACCTGATATGCCTAAAGATTCCTGATTAGTGAATATGTTGAGGGGTTTAACTTCAGATTTATCCAGATTCAGTTTGTAGCCTGAATGTTTAGAGTAGGATTCTATAGAGTTCATCAGTGCGGCTATAGAGGTATCAGGATTCCAGTGACTATCAGAATATCGTCTGCGTAAGCAGCAGGTTTTACATTTTTATCGCCGAAGGTGATGCCACTAATATCTACGTTCTGTTGTATATCGCGGAGGAGAGGTTCCATCGCCAGAAGGAATAGAGAGGGAGATAATGGGCAACCCTGTCTAGTTCCTTATTCAAGAAGGAATGGCTCTGATAGCGAACTGTTAATGGCAATTCTAGCCGAAGGGGAGGCGTATAATGACATGACCATATTAATAAAAGTATCACCCATGTTGAATATGTGCATGCATTGACGGAGAAAGGGCCACGACACCCTATCAAACGCCTTCTCCGCGTCCAGGGTGAATGCTACTGCGGGGGCATTTGATATTTTCGACTTCTCCAGCACATGGCATAGGAGTCTCGTATTGTCGTTAGAAAGGTGGTGTTTCAGGAACCCCACCTGTGAGTTATTTATTAAGGAGGGTAAAACTGCGTTTAGTCTGCATGCTAGAGCCTTCGCGTAAATCTTGCAGTCCAAATTTATGAGGGATATCGGCCTATAGTTCTTAGGAAGTAGTGGGTCCTTCCCATCTTTGGGGATCACTATTATTGTCGCTTCACTCATCGTGGGGGTGATTCTGTTTGATAGTGAGAAGGATTGGAACAATTTCAGGAGTCTTGGGTTAAGTTGTTCTTCAAACGTTTTATAAAAATTGGCCGTGAAGCCGTCAGGCCCCGGAGCTTTATTGTTCTTTAGTGTTTTGACAGCGGTAGAAATTTCTGCTATCGTCAGTGGGGCCCCTAGTTTGGTTTTCTCAGGGTCGGATAACCGTGGGAGTCAAATTGAGTTTAGATAATGGTTACATTCTTAAATGTTGAATTGGTTATTATTCTTATAGAGCTCCTCATAAAAGGACTGAAATGTGTGGAGAATGTCTTTGTTTGGTTTTGGTGGTATTTGCCTGGTCCTGAATAGATGTTATATGGAATTGCTTCCCTTTGTGTGTAAGATAGGAAGCAAGGAGTTTCCCTGCTTTGTTACCCTCACATAGTCTTAATGCCTGGAATTTGTTGATGAATACTCCTGCCCTTTTACTAAGGATGGCGTATTTATATTTCAGGTTCGTCAGTTGGTCGATGGTAGCTTTATTGTTCAGATCACGGGAGTGTTGCAACTCTAGCTGCTGGATTGTTTTCTCTAAAGAGTCCAGTTCGGAATTTAGTTCTTTATTCATACGAGCCCTGATACCTATTAGCGTACCTCTTAATGTGGCCTTGAACGCGTCCCATAGTAAGGCGGGATCTGTTTCTGGCTGAGTTTATCTGGAAATATTCTTGTATGCATTGTTCTATGTTTAACTTGTTCTCTGGCACCGACAGTATCTCATCTTTGAATCTCCATCGCCTGGGGGGGGATAAGAGAATGTGAGCCTGCCAATTTCATATGGATACCTGCATGGTCCGACACTAATATGGGGGCAATATCAGTTTAGTCGATGAGGTGTGTATGAGAGTCTGATATCTATAGGTAATCTATTCTTGAATAGGAATTGTGAGGAGGGGAATAGAAAGTATAGTCACGGCCATCTGGGAGCTGGGAGGCGCCATGAGTCCTGTAGGTGGAATTTGGCACACATTCGTTTCAATGTCTCGTGTGGGCGTGGGGGGTGGTATGTACTCTTGGATTGCCTGTCCAGCAATGGATCCAGTGGTAGGTTAAGATCTCCCCCGACCACTAGGAGCTCATCTTGTGGAATATTTTCAAGTTCTTCCGAGACATATTACCAGAATTCAGGAAGGTCTGTATTAGGGCCATAGATATTTGCCACATAAATATGGTCCTCGTCTCTTTGTAGGTGTGCAATACTCAGTCTACCCTCGGAGTCTACCGAATGTGATATCAGGGCTAAGTTTGCTTTTTTAGCAACCAGGGTGATCACCCCTCTTTTCTTTTGAGTCGCAGGGGAGCAAAGGGTCAGTGAGATCCAGTTTTGTTTAAGATTATCAGCATCAATCTGGGATAATTTGGTTTCCTGCATAAGAATTATATCCCCTTTAGTTTTGGCTAAGTAGTTTAAAAACTTTTTGCGCTTGATTGGGTGATTAAGCCCCTTAACGTTTAGCGAAACAATATGTAGAGAAGCTGCTAAGTTCTTATCCGAAGCCATGGGTATATGTTCGGATTAATGTGGTGATGGGCCGCCATGAGATTTTGTGTGAAAATGGTCTTGCTGTAACGTGCATTTCCGCACACCTAGGTAGGCTGTGTTTTATAGAAACTCCAGTAGACAGCGCTGCAAGCCGAGTAAGGACCTGGAATGGTAGAGAGTAATTAGTAAGTAAGAGGTAGCTATGAAAGTGTGAGTGGAGAAAGAAAGGAAAGAAAGAAGAGTAAAGATTAGGTAAAGAGTAGTACATAGTAGAGATACTCCTGAAACATCCGTCTTTATAACCCTACAACCCCCCACAACTGAGTCAGCCCCCCCATTACACCCTCCTTCCCTCCCTCCCCTCCCTCCCTGCCCGAAACTCGAACTGAAGAGCTGCGACAGCAGTGCTGTCGACGCTCGCACAGGGACATATGTAACAAAATTGTGGATAACACATTGTGTGGTATCATTCTGTTATGATTTTGTGTGAAAACATTTTGATAACGTTTTGTTAACATTAAGAGATAAAGCAACTTTATGTACATTCAACTTATATCATTGAACTGCAGCTTTTAATGGCAATTTAAGTTCTTGGTCGTAAGCCATCATAGAGCCAGTTTTCAAAAGGGCGATCGGGGGAACCTAAAATGTTACAGGCTAATTTGCCTTATTGACACCCAAGTCAAGGTTTTAGTTCTGGTTGTTTTAACAAGGCTGTCAAACTGGGCCAAAGAGAAGAACGTTGTTGTTGGTTCTCAGTACGGGTTTAGGCCCGACCTGGGTACCATTGAACAATGTTTAAATTTACATCTCCTAATCCAAAAGTATACGGCAGCCAAAAACGGTTCCCTCTTTCTGAGATTTATGGACCTATCAAAGTTGTGGTCCTTACTGTTGTCTTTAGGGGTGGAGCAGGCCATGGTCTCTTTTTTGGCAGACATATGGATATGTCTGCCTGTTAGATACAAGGTAGGAAACTACTCCTCTCAAACTACACGGATGCCAGTGTGGGATTTATTGAAACATGCCCCCAGAGGGCACCTCAGAGGTGACCCTGAAAACATACCAACCCAGGTGTGGCCAGTCTGGCTTTAGGTTGCCTGCCACCACTAGACAGGTTTCTGGACCCGGACGAAAAGAATGCCGATCCTGGGCGGAAATGTCACATCTCCTCCCCCAGGATGGGTACGGTGCTGAATAGGGAAGCTTCAAATGTCTGCCTCCTTTGTAATGCGAACCCTAGCCTCTGCTGCTAGCAGCAGATGGTAGTCCCTGGTTTACACCCCCACTTTGGAGAGGGAGGTGGGACCAATGGAAAAAACCTAGGAAGAATAGGAGGTGTGCCATCCTCTGCCAACTCCACCTCTAAGGTGGGGGAGGCAAGGTGAAGTGCACCTTTCAGAACCCGCCATTTCGAAGATAGGGAACTCCTCCAAATCAAAGTTAGGACTACGCCCCCATCCACAGGAGGGTGGCATAACTGAGGGTGTAGTCACCCCAAGTAAGGTGCCCATTGGCCCTACCGGACACTCACTTAAAACACCCCTAAATTTAGTTATTAGGCGATTACCTCAGACCCTAAAACTAGCTACTGCCGACCTAATAAGACTCAGTGCAGCAGAGCCTGAAGACTCCTACTGACTTGACCCTACCGGCCTGTCTCCAGCTTCAATGACCCTGCAAGTGAAGACAATGTCTGTCCTGCAGCCAGCGACCTCCGGAACCGGAGGAAGACTGCCTAACAGATGATAAAGACCAGAATTCCAGAGGACAGCGAATGGGTCCCCAAGAAAATCTACACAACGGACTCTGGTATCCACTGGTACAGCGAATCATGGCCACTCTACATCCGACGCCTCAGGCCCACAGATCTAGTACATGTTACCCAGCAATTCTGACCTCAAGTCCAGCATTAGTGGACATGCCTTCATGCACAACACGACCCACCGAGAAATGGTCAGTTTGTGCACCGCCCGTCCTGTCTTAGCGCCCACGTAACCAACAAATAGTTGGTCATCCACCCGGAACTGGTGTGTGCGATCCAGATAGTATTAGAGCGCACGTTTTGGGTCCAGACGGTGCAGCCGCTCTTCCTCTTTAGAGGGATGGGGAGGCGGATAGAAGGTGTACAAGGTGATGGACTGCCTGATGTGGAAGGCTGTGACTACCTTGGGCAGGAAAGAGGGTCTTGTCCGCAACACAACCTTGTCCGGATAGACAGAAAGGAAAGGAGGCTTGGAGAAAAGAGCCTGGAGCTCACTCACTCTCCTGGCAGAGGTGATGGCAACCAGGAAAGCAGTCTTAAACGTAAGACTGAAAGGACAGTTATGAAAAGGCTCAAAAGGAGCGCACATCAGGTAAGTCAAAACCAGGTTCAAGTCCCACTGGGGCATCACGAAAGGAACAGGGGGGGGAACATATGAGTGATGCCCTTCAAGAACCTATTTACAATCGGGGACTTGAACAAAGAAGGCTGATCAGGTAGCCTTAAGAAGGCGGAAAGGGCAGAACAGTAGCCCTTGATAGTGCCCAGAGCAGAGCCCTGCTGGGCAAGATAAAGAAGGAAGAGGAGAACCTCAGGAAGGGGGGCAGAGAGTGGATCCACAGCCTTTGCTGTGCACCATGCCACAAATCTGTTCCACCTGCAGGCGTATACCGACTTTGTGGAGGGACGCCTGGCTGCCAGAATCACATTACAAACTTCAGGAGGCAAGTCAAATGGCCTCAACTGTCACCACTCAATCTCCAAGCATGGAGGTGGAGACTGGACAGGTTTGGGTGGAGGACCGTCCCCTGCTGCTGCGACAGAAGGTCCTCCTGAAGAGGCAGACGAATCGGGGGTACGACAGACATGCTGAGTAGCTTGGGATACCAGTATCTTCGTGCCCAGTCCAGAGCCACAAGGATTACTTGGGCCCGGTCGCGTCTGATCTTCTTCAGCATTCTTTGCATAAGTGGTATAGGCAGAAAGGCGTACAACAGACCACAGCTCCACTCGCGCCGAAAAGCGTCTCCGAGCGAGTGCCGCCTTGGAAATTCCAACGAGCAGAACTGATGACATTGCGCGTTCTCTTCTGTGGCAAATAGATCTAACCAAGGCTCTCCCCACTGCTGAAAGAGGCCTTGCGCCACGTCCGAGTTCAGACGCCATTCGTGATCCTTGTGCACCGACGGCTGAGTTTGTCCGCCCTGGCGTTCAGAGAACCTGCCAGGTGTTCCACCAGGGTCACGCCCTGATGTTCCAGCCACTGCCAGAGGCGCAGAGCCTCCTGGCATAGGGTCCACGACCCCACCCCACCCCGCCCTGTTTGTTGCAGTACCACATGGCGGTGGTGTTGTCTGTGAACACCTGCACTACACTCCCCCAGACAGAGGGGAAGAATGCCTTCAGTGCAAGCTGGATCGCCCGCAGCTTCAGAAGGTGGATGTGGAGCCAGGACTCCGCCGGAGACCAGAGGCCTCTGATCTCCGCCTCTCCAATGTGGCCCCCCCAGCCCTGGATGGACGCATCCGTCACATCTACGTGCTCCGGTTTGGGTAGGGAGAGGGACCTGCCGCTGACCCAATCGCGGTTCGAGAGCGACCACTGCAACTGTCTTGCAGTGCCCTCCGAGATCAAGACATGGTTGGACAAGTTGCCCTGATGCTGGGCCCACTGAAACTTCAGGTCCCACTGCAGAGCCCGCATCCGCCACCTGGCGTGATGCACCAGAAGGATGCAGGAGGCCATCAGCCCCAGAAGCTGCAGCGTCAACCTGACAGACTCGGGATGACTGCTGAAAGATTGGAATCAGAGCCTGAATATCCCGAACCCGCTATTCGGGAGGATAAACCCGAAACTGTGCTGAGTCTAGAACCGCTCTGATGAAGAGGAGCTTCTGAGAGGGACACAGGTGAGACTTCGGCACATTGATGGAGAACCCCAGCAGGTGCAGGAGGTCGGCCGTAGTCTGGAGGTGGCTGACGACTGTCTGGGGCGAGCCCGCCTTTAACAACTAGTCGTCGAGGTAGGGGAAGACTGAAACCCCTAACCTGCGCAGATGAGCTGCAACCACTGCCATCACTTTCGTGAACACCTGTGGGAAGCTGGTAAGGCCGAAGGGGAGCACGGTAAACTGAAAGTGCTCGTGCCCTACCGTGAACCGCAGGTAACGCCGGTGGGCCAGCAGGACGGGGATATGAAAATAAGCGTCCTGCAAGTCCAACGCTACCATCCAGTCTCCCGGGTCCAGGGCAGCGAAGACCTGAGCCAGTGTCAGCATCTTGAACTTCTCCTTCCGGAGGAAGCCATTGACGTTCCGCAGGTCCAAGATAGGGCACAGGCCCACTTTGCCCTTCTTGGGTACCAGAAAGTAGTGAGTGTAACAACCACACCCTACTTCTGGCCCAGGAACGCGCTTGATTGCCCTTTGCCAAGAGGGCCGTACCTTCCTCTTGTAGAAGTTTCAAGTGATTTCCCCCCCCCCCCAACACGCGGTGGTACTGCGGTGGCATGGCTGGAGGAGACACCTCAAAGGGGAGGGAGTAGCCCCTTCGGAGGATTTGTAACACCCACCTGTCCGATGTGACAGTGCACCAACCCTGCCCCCCCCCTCCCCCCCACTGGCATCACATGGGCCTGAAAGCTCGGACTAGGAGGGTTTTGAGACGGATGTTGCAGGGGTAGGTGTGGACTGGCCTCACCGCTGTCCCCGATTGCCGCCACAGCGCTTTCCACGTCCGCCACCGTGCTGGACGGTAGTCTGCGGCCCGTGGCTGGCAGGACGTGTGGGGGCGCTCCTAACTTGGCCACGAAAGGAGCGAAAGGCAGCCGTTTGCTGGCGCGGAGCCGAGAGGCCCAAGGACTTGGCCGTAGCCCTGGAGTCCTTAAAGCGCTCAAGCGAATGGTCTGCCTTGTCGCCAAAGAGGCGACGGCCATCAAACGGCATGTCCATAAGGGTGTTTTGGACATCAGCCGAAAAGTTGGCGGACCTCAACCAGGCGTGACGACGAATCGCCACCGTCGTTGCCATTGCTCTGCCCAGTGAGTCCGTGGTATCCAGCCCACACCGGATGGAATACCGTGCCGCATCTCGACCCTCCGCAAGGGCTTGGGCGAGTTTAGTCCGGACCCCCGCCGGACATTGTGGCAGCACGTCCGCGACCGTGTCCCACTGAGAGTGGGTGTAACGGCCCAAGAGGCATGCAGTGTTGACTGACCACAACCCCAAACTCAGGGAGGAGAATACCTTTTTCCCGTATTGCTCATACCTCTTGGATTCCCGATTGGGGGGAGCGGTCAGGAATGCGGTCTGGGAGTTAGAGGCCTGGATGACCAGACTCTCAGGGTTGGGGTGGGAGGACAGGAAGCAAGGGTCGCCCGGAGCCGGGCGGTGGCGCCTGGCCACGTTCCTATCTATAGGGGGACCTGTAGTGGGCTTGGACCAAGTGCCCGGAAGAACATCTGACAAGGCCTCATTAAACCGCAGCAGAGGCTCAGAAGAGCTTGCCTGCGGTTTAAGGACCTCCGTGAGGAGGTTAGTCCTCACGGCCGCGACGGGGAGCTCAAGGCCCAAGGCCTTGGCAGCCCGCTTCAGCACCACATTCTAGGCAGCCCCCTTCTCCGTAGCCACGGTAGGAGAGGAGACAAAACCAGTGTCTGGTGAAGTGTCCAGACCACTGGCCTCCCCTAGCTCCCTGAGAAGACTGGCACTCACGTGCCAGAGGGTCCTCGGACCCCTCCCAATCCTCTTCGCCACACAACTCCTGATACTCAGGTTCAAAGGATGGGGCTGGGTCGTAGAAGTAGGAATCTCCAAGCGGCGTCAAATAAGGCGCCGCTCCAACGCCGGAACCGAATCGAGGGTAGGACCGGGGACGGCGTCGTCTTGGGACGGCGCCGGGGGAGACACCCTGGGGGCCGGCGAGGTCGTGGGGGCCAAAGCGCCCGGCCTGCTTGGGGACCCAGTCGGGGCCGCTTGGCCCGAAGGCGCAGCGGAACCAGACAGAGGAGTGAGCGACCTCATGGCCGCGGCTCCGGAGGAGCCGGTGTCGCCCGAACCCCCGGCCGCATCGCGAGAGCGTCAGGGAGAGTCAGAAGAGCTATGTCGCCTCCGGCTTCTTGTGCCTCTTACCGGAGGACTTCGAGCCCGAAGACTGATGGCGACTCCCGGGACTGTGGTGACTCCGGCCCCGCGACCGATCCCTCGACCTCCTTCCGGACCGGGACCTCGAGCAGCGCGGGGCTGACTGCCGGAGCTTGAGTCGCTTGCGGGACCGCTTCCGTCCAGCTTTAGACGTCAGGGCCCGGCAGTCTGAGCAGGACTTGTCGTCGTGGTCGGGGCCCAGACAGTGAAGGCACCGGCGATGGGCGTCGGTAACCGACATCAGTCGGCTACAATCGACGCAGGGTTTAGGCATCCCTACCAGCACCGGAGTCGATAGACTTCGAAAGATGATCAAAAAGGATCGAAAAAGTTAGTCAAAAATGGACTATGGGTACTACTTTTTCCGGATCTGCGCTTGCTGGCGCGGAAGAAAGAAGAAGAACTGACGATAGCGTGCGAGGGCAGCGGCTAAGTACACCGGCGACGTCACCCCGGCGCCAACGAAGCCGACAACTGACGCGGTGCCGTAGAAGACGCCTACCGACACGCAAGAGTACTGCTACGCAAAAGTTTCCGGATCCAGTCTGACGCCTGGGGATATTCCAAGGTAAGGAATCTAATACTAACCTGTTTCTTTCAGATATAAATCAACAACAAAGCTTATTTTAATAAAATTGGTGTTTGCAACTCCTTTTTGAGTTGTGTCATTTACTGGTCACTGTCTGTGACAACAAATGTCTTACCCTCTTCTGTGTTAGGCCCAAGGCTGCTTGCACGCAATATCACAAATAGAACACTATGGGTTTGCATTGAGCCCTGTACACTGCTGGGGGAATCTCTGGACTCTGTGCACGGTATAACCACCTAGTGATGAACCAAATACAGAGTTAGTTTCCTACAGGGACCTGGATAGCATGAACCCAGTGCACTTCTGTCAAAATTGCATCAATTACCAGGCAAAAATGTGTGTGTGGGAGGGGGGGGGGGGGGGGTTTAGGAATGGTCATGCCAAATAGGGGCACTTTCCTACAGTGAGGAGTCTGAAATGAGTGCGTTCGTTTATTGGGAGCCAGTGGAACTTCCCGTGGTGTGATGCAAATTCTGTGTGGAAGCCAAGGATGACTGCCAAGTTCTGGATGGATTGTAGACTTCTAGCAAGGTTCTTGGTGACCCCAGCGTAGAAGGTGTTCCCATTATCCAACCTGCTGGGGACTAGGGTGCAAGTTTTACTAGAATTACTTGGGAACCATTTAAATATAGGAGGATGAGTTGTGGAACTGCATGGTTCGAAATTCCTTTGCGCGATGGGGCCCGGGAGCTGCTTGAGGAGAGTATGGGGCATTGTCCAAACTAAGCTTGCAATTTCCTGCCTGGACACACGCCACACTTGCCCTTCCAGTCATCATCCAGACAAAGGCCCACAGAGTTGAATTATAATGATGTATGTGTTTTATTTCTCGTCAGCTCCATATAACTCCTCTAGTGCTTTTCCCCACACACGAAGCAGTATAAATAAAATTTGAAAAAGCAAATAAGACTGTGTGGGATGCACATTTTGCTTTCATTCTTACCATGGCACATTAAAACCATTTCCTTATACACACGCACCTGTTGCTAAAGCTACATGTAAAATTGAAAAATAATATATTTATTTCCTTCTTTCTGGGTCACAATATGTATGAGGGTATTTGCTACAGAACCAATTTAGGTTGGTCCTCTTTTCAAATTCGGTTGCCAGGCTGCTCTCCAGATTAATCAGTTGTGTAATTAAATCTGTGGTCTCAAGCCAGGAGCACCCATAAAAGAGGTTCAAAGATGGGTTAAATTTCCTCAGTTCCCCTTCATCAGCCCAACTAAAAGTCTCATCAAGTAAGACAAAGGGCTGGACCTTAACTTAAGCGTCCCCCAATCACCTTGCACAACAGAATCTGCATTTCTACCTCTCAACCCAGCAATCTAACAAAGGGCAGTGTTTCAGGATATCAAATAAGCAGTCCCTTGCTAACAAAGCCTTTGCTAAATCTCCTTTCAGTATTTCTGTCCAGTCATTACTTTACACTTCCATCCCCCGAGTAGAACAGCTCACCTTGCTGAAGCGTTGCTCTAGTGGTATGTAATCACTGGAAAGACAGTCCACCCATCTGGAACACCTAGCAGATGTACCCAATATAGCACTATCTTCTCATGCAAATGAAGTGGTTTCTTTCTACTGTCTTGCATCCTCAAATTTCACGCTCTCAAAAGGTTTCCTCTATATTCCCCCAAAATAGCATGACAAGCATTTGCAATGCAATAGGTCTCGCATTAGGAAAGTTTGAGCTATTGGTATTGTAAAGGACAATTTTTTTATGTATGTGTTGGTTTTGAAACTAGCGAAATTAATAGCTTTGTCATTTACAATGCCAATAGTTATAACTTTCGCAAATGTGACACCTATAGCATTTGTAATGCAATATGTGTTGTATTTAAGTGACTTACATGTATTGCTATTACAAATAACAAAGGCTTTTAATGTTTTTAAATATTTAATACTTAAATAAAAGTTATTGTAATCTATAACGGCAATAGCTTGAACTTTTGTAAATACCTTTTGTGAAGATTAGGTTCAGTGTATTTTATTGTGACGAAAATCCAAGAACAGAAGTGAAATATTAACATCTTTTTGTGACATTTGTAATAAAGCTTGAAACATTGAGAGAACATATTTGAACCAGTGATGCTGTGGTGGTGCCGAGTGATGCTGCCGAGTGATGCTGTGGTGGTGCCGAGTGATGCTGCCGAGTGATGCTGTGGTGGTGCCGAGTGATGCTGCCGAGTGATGCTGTGGTGGTGCCGAGTGATGCTGCCGAGTGATGCTGTGGTGGTGCCGAGTGATGCTGCCGAGTGATGCTGTGGTGGTGCCGAGTGATGCTGCCGAGTGATGCTGTGGTGGTGCCGAGTGATGCTGCCGAGTGATGCTGTGGTGGTGCCGAGTGATGCTGTGGTGGTGCCGAGTGATGCTGCCGAGTGATGCTGTGGTGGTGCCGAGTGATGCTGCCGAGTGATGCTGTGGTGGTGCCGAGTGATGCTGCCGAGTGATGCTGTGGGGGTGCCGAGTGATGCTGCCGAGTGATGCTGTGGGGGTGCCGAGTGAAATGAAGCTGTGGGGGTGCCGAGTGAAATGAAGCTGTGGGGGTGCCGAGTGAAATGAAGCTGTGGGGGTGCCGAGTGAAATGAAGCTGTGGGGGTGCCGAGTGAAATGAAGCTGTGGGGGTGCCGAGTGAAATGAAGCTGTGGGGGTGCCGAGTGAAATGAAGCTGTGGGGGTGCCGAGTGAAATGAAGCTGTGGGGGTGCCGAGTGAAATGAAGCTGTGGGGGTGCCGAGTGAAATGAAGCTGTGGGGGTGCCGAGTGAAATGAAGCAGTGGGGGTGCCGAGTGAAGCAGTGGGGGTGCCGAGTGAAGCAGTGGGGGTGCCGAGTGAAGCAGTGGGGGTGCCGAGTGATGCCGTGGGGGTGCCGAGTGATGCCGTGGGGCTGCCGAGTGATGCCGTGGGGCTGCCGAGTGATGCCGTGGGGCTGCCGAGTGATGCCGTGGGGCTGCCGAGTGATGCCGTGGGGCTGCCGAGTGATGCCGTGGGGCTGCCGAGTGATGCCGTGGGGCTGCCGAGTGATGCCGTGGGGCTGCCGAGTGATGCCGTGGGGCTGCCGAGTGATGCCGTGGGGCTGCCGAGTGATGCCGTGGGGCTGCCGAGTGATGCCGTGGGGCTGCCGAGTGATGCCGTGGGGCTGCCGAGTGATGCCGTGGGGCTGCCGAGTGATGCCGTGGGGCTGCCGAGTGATGCCGTGGGGCTGCCGAGTGATGCCGTGGGGCTGCCGAGTGATGCCGTGGGGCTGCCGAGTGATGCCGTGGGGCTGCCGAGTGATGCCGTGGGGCTGCCGAGTGATGCCGTGGGGCTGCCGAGTGATGCCGTGGGGCTGCCGAGTGATGCCGTGGGGCTGCCGAGTGATGCCGTGGGGCTGCCGAGTGATGCCGTGGGGCTGCCGAGTGATGCCGTGGGGCTGCCGAGTGATGCCGTGGGGCTGCCGAGTGATGCCGTGGGGCTGCCGAGTGATGCCGTGGGGCTGCCGAGTGATGCCGTGGGGCTGCCGAGTGATGCCGTGGGGCTGCCGAGTGATGCCGTGGGGCTGCCGAGTGATGCCGTGGGGCTGCCGAGTGATGCCGTGGGGCTGCCGAGTGATGCCGTGGGGCTGCCGAGTGATGCCGTGGGGCTGCCGAGTGATGCTGTGGGGCTGCCGAGTGATGCTGTGGGGCTGCCGAGTGATGCTGTGGGGCTGCCGAGTGATGCTGTGGGGCTGCCGAGTGATGCTGTGGGGCTGCCGAGTGATGCTGTGGGGCTGCCGAGTGATGCTGTGGGGCTGCCGAGTGATGCTGTGGGGCTGCCGAGTGAAGCTGTGGTGCTGCCGAGTGAAGCTGTGGTGCTGCCGAGTGAAGCTGTGGTGCTGCCGAGTGAAGCTGTGGTGCTGCCGAGTGAAGCTGTGGTGCTGCCGAGTGAAGCTGTGGTGGTGCCGAGTGAAGCTGTGGTGGTGCCGAGTGATGCTGTGGTGGTGCCGAGTGATGCTGTGGTGGTGTCGAGTGATGCTGTGGTCTAATACTGCGCCTCGATGCCCTTGGGCTAGCTCTGCGCAATACAAATTCCCTATTCATTCAAATAGAATACTGTTCCTGCAGGCAGATGCACAATTCTCATATGGTGAACAGTCTCAAGTAAATAGCTGAAACATTAAAAATTAGGTTTTATTGCAGATTTGTATATGTAGTTAACAGTGTATCCGTGCCGAGTGATGCTGTGGTGGTGCCGAGTGATGCTGTGGTGGTGTCGAGTGATGCTGTGGTCTAATACTGCGCCTCGATGCCCTTGGGCTAGCTCTGCGCAATACAAATTCCCTATTCATTCAAATAGAATACTGTTCCTGCAGGCAGATGCACAATTCTCATATGGTGAACAGTCTCAAGTAATTAGCTGAAACATTAAAAATTAGGTTTTATTGCAGATTTGTATATGTAGTTAACAGTGTATCCGTTTACAGTTCTTGTTGCCCCTCACCCCTGAGGTTTTCTGAATATGTGCAGGGTAACAGAGGTGTGCAAGAAATTATTCATTACCTGAGACTGAATATCTGAAATTTTGCTCCAAGAGAACTCAAATTCACTTAACGGAACCTAGAATGGAAAATAATTTGATTAAGACTAATTTACTGGATGGTTTGAAAACATACACAAGGAATATACAAGTCAACATTTTAACACTAGATTAACCTAGCAGTAAAATTACAACGGACAAAGTATTCTCAAACACAAAAGCAGAACATGCACTGCAATTATTCTCCTCAGCAAACACTAACCTTAGCTTGTTTCAGGTAGCGAAGGAAGCCAAGTTCTTCGGGTCGCAAAATCAGCAAAGCGTGGCCCTTCCCATTTATTCCTCTTGCTGTTCTACCTACACGATGTATGTATTCCTTTAAAGAAAAGAAAAAAAATTCTAAAAAAAATGTAAATCATTACGAGAAGCAAGCTAGTATTATTATTTATTATTATTATGGAATTTAATAGAGCGCACGGCTACCCCCCACCGGGGGTGTCCCGGCGCTAAGGACAGGGACATCAGTGATTAGGCAACTAGCAGTGTGAGAACAGGTATGTTTTTAACTTGGATCTTAAGAGGCATTCTGATTCGGTAAGTCTGAGGTCCAGTGGCAGGGAGTTCCACAGCTTGGCGGTGACTACCGCAAAAGCTCTACCACCTCTTCTTGAACGATGGAAACGGGGAGGAAGTATGAGACGGAGGTGGTTGGATTTTAAAGAGCGAGCAGAGTGGACCTGCTTCAGTCTGTTTCTGAGATAGCGTGGCCCATGACCATTGAGCGCTCTAAATGCTAGGACTAGTGTTTTAAACTGTATGCGATAGGAAATTTGAAGCCAATGAAGATTCATCAGGTAAGGGGAGATGGACGAACATAGGAATGACGAACATAGGAAACCATTATACTACTTGTTACCGCACACAAACAAGCTTCTTAAATACTCTTTCCAAAAGAAATGGTTAGTACATTAAGACTACGGAGTGAAAAAGCCCATCGTAGTTACCTTTGGGTCATCTGGAGGGTCATATTGAACAATCCAATCTACCTCTGGAATATCCAACCCTCTGGCAGCTACATCTGTGCACAGCAATATTCCAGAATCTGCATTGCAAAACTGAAAAAACGTAGTGGTACGCTTCGTTTGCTTTTGCTTGCCCTATTTAAACAAAAAAAAAGCACCACATACACATGTAATTTACATGCAGGCATTAATTAATGTATTAATACATTTTATTTATTATACACTCATTACAAGCACATGTAATCATCACTAAGGTGCATTTTCAGCACTCAAATGTTGGTCTTATTCCCAAATGTCTACAGCAAATTGCCAGGCCGATTAGATGTTGAGCTCTGTTGTAGACACCAATTGAGCGAATTTTGCGGTACAACATCACAAGGCGCTATTCATCTCAGTACTTACTAGAGCAGCACATGCGGGAGGCCAACAATTAATAAAACAAAATTGATCATGATTTTGTAAATTTCCCAAAGAGAGTATCTCATGACTGCTAACAGGGTGTCTCAAAGTGCTAGCTTCTCTTTGCCAAAGTGGCTTCCTCTCAGAAGAGTTTGAAAGACACTAGAAGCAGAATGACTATCTACAAAAACAGCACAGGCTCAAGACCAGCCTCAAGTACATAATTTTC
Source organism: Lissotriton vulgaris (assembly GCF_964263255.1). NCBI lineage: Eukaryota > Metazoa > Chordata > Amphibia > Caudata > Salamandridae > Lissotriton > Lissotriton vulgaris. Next base: position 1,483,661,089 of record NC_141687.1, read on the forward strand.
TAAAAATAAATGTAGACCTTGTGAGCCACTGATGAGATAGTATTTAGGATTTAGGCTTACTAGAGGTAAATTACGTTCTCCATCGGGATCGCCAACAGATCTACTTGAAAGAGATGCTTTTAAAAAGCAAAAAACAGTGCCTTGGATTCATACCTTCTGGAACAGGATTCAAATGGATTCTAGACCAATAACAAAAACAAGACACTACACAGAATAAACAGACACCCACTAAAAGACTACCATATGAGAAAAAAACATTTATAACATATCTGCTCTTTATCACATTATAACTTTAGGACTTGTCTGGCCTCAAGATTGCAGAGCACCTCCTCTTCTCTGTGGAGGCCTCTGAACAAAAAGGCAAGAAGTTGGTTATGGTGGTGGAAACCCTTGAGGGCCCTGGTGCAAATTCAGGTTGAAGGCAGAATACAACTTTAACAAAGCAATAATGTAGGATTAAGAAGCAGAGAAACTTTAAAGAAAATTGCCGCCTAGGTAAGACGCATCATTCCAAGTGTTGCCAGTGGTCCAAAATGATTTATTCATCAAGCCGGATAAAACATAAGCGATCCAGCAGAAGAGGTTCTTTGGCAGAGAGCATTTAAGCATTGCATAAATGTGTCAAAGAGGTATTAGACTTTAAACCACATCTTTCAAAGATTTCGGTTGCACCTAGTACAATATTTTATTACGGAATGAGCTTCGATGCCCAATTCCACCAGAAGCGATCCAGCAGAAGAGGTTCTTTGGCAGAGAGCATTTAAGCATTGCATAAATGTGTCAAAGAGGTATTAGACTTTAAACCACATCTTTCAAAGATTTCGGTTGCACCTAGTACAATATTTTATTACGGAATGAGCTTCGATGCCCAATTCCACCAGACAGAAGGTAAATGAAGTTCAATAAATAACTAGGTAAGTGAATGGATTGGTAGCATTCTGTGATTGTCAGTGAATCACATTACTCCCTTGTTAGCTTCCCAAAGGAATTTGAAATTGGAGTCGTAGATATTCTGAGTGGCAAACAAATTCTTAGGAAGCGGATCGATATTCAAAGTAGGATCCTGTGTTCCCACCATTTTAGACTGAAGATGTTCCTCTATCAGAATACCAGGTCCCTTAAACCATGTTTAAATATACAATACTGGATTACAAAGGAACTGCCAAAGTAGATTTCACTAAATGGCAGTCAATAAAAAAGGAAATTGTAGAGAGGTTGGGAACACAGAATATCAACGGCACCAAGTGGGTAATCTTGCAGAGGTACTGGGCTGTGTAGCACCTACCACATGGGCACGATATTTGAACAGTATTGTGAAAATGATTTCTGGTTACACCTGAGGGCAATAGTAATTTGGTCTACTACAGAGGAATATAAGGGTAAAAGTGTTAGCAATGTTAGAGTTAACAGGGAGTAGATGGGTGCAGAGTGACATGGAGATTTGAGAAATAGGAAAAGGAGACTCACTGAAGACAAGATCATCATGACATGAATGAGCTAGCAACGTAATATAAAGTCCAATTATGTCAATCTGAAACAGCTTTTAGAAACTATTTCAAAGGGAAGCAAGTATGCACTAGTTCATGGTTTTGCCGGACAAGAAAGAAAAAGACAGCAACCATTAATTACTAATTGGACACCACATTTGAATATGTAGTGTTGAAGGAAGGGGATGCAGCAGTCACATTTTCATTATCTTGAAAATGTTTTTTTTTAACTTACAACCACATTTCACATTGTGAGGAATTGCTTGTATCTCAAGGTATTACTTTCACAGACCTCAAGTCAAGACATAACCTAGCTGACATTGAATTCTAAAACTTTTTGAAAATCAGAGCGGCCTTGACTAAAACCGAACTATCCACTGCACAACTGTCAATCTCCCAATATGTGTCAAACATTAATAAATTAGGGCACCAGGTCTCACACCTCTACAAAATCCTCAGCCCAAAATCCTCTAAACTTATTGACAAGACAATCGCCTATTGGCGAAATCAAACTAAAACCACATTTAATGAACATGAAATGCCCACTCTATGGTCCTCGGCCTCACACAATAAAATCTCCTCAGCGCTCTCAAACTAAATTTTGGCTACTCCATAAGGCTTTTTGGACATCCTGCGTGCTTATTCTCATTAGGTCTCAGGGAGTGTTGGACCTGGGCCTCTTGGCAGGGTCATCCCTAAACGTTTTGCCTTCCTCCAATACTCTCTCTGACCTATTTTGTTTGGTTTAATGACTCTGGGCACTTTACCACTGCTGACCAGTGCTAAAGTGCATATGCTCTCCCTATGTAAAGTGTACATGTGATTGATGTCCATGATTGGTTCATTGGATTTACTGTTAGCCCCTAGTAAAGTGCACCAGGAGTGCCAGGGCTTGTAAATGCCAATACTGCTAGTGGGCCTGCAGCGCTGGTTGCGCCACCCACAGAAGCAGCCTTAAAATGTGTCTAGGGTCTGCCATTGCAGAACCTGCGTGCAGTCTGGTACTGTCATGCTGGCTGGGCAAGTGCACCCACTTGCCAGCCCCTAAACCTTCCCTTAACTTCATATTAGTCACCCCTATGGTAGGCCCTAGGGCAGGGTGCATTGTAAGTGTAAGGTAGGACAAGCCCTGATGTGTGTGGCATGTCCTAGTAGTGAATTACAACTAAATTCATTTTTCACTATTGCAAGGCTACCTGCTCCCTTTAGGCCAGAATGGGCTGCTGGAATTATTACACTCTATAATCCTAGCAGGCTCAGGGGACATGGTAGAAATTAATGTTTAGTATGCCTGAACTCAGAATAATAAAATACTTCTTTTAGTAAAGTTTATTTTAATATCCTGGGTTTGCAAATGCTACTTTTAGAAAGCTAGCATTTGCTTGTCTAACCATTTCAGCCCGCCTCTGCTTTTGTGTGTATCTGACTGTCTGAGTTGTGTGAGTGACAGGGCTGGGAGTTGACAGGTGGTGAATAGCAGGATGACACCTTAGCTGGAGGTGGGAGTTTCCCTGAATGATGCATCAGGCTGTGCTCTGCCTCCACAATGCTGGCTCCACCCTCCTGGGGAGCGACGGATGACTCAGCCTGCACCTGGCCCAGGAAGGACCGAAGCTTGTCAACAAAGTGCTCAGGCTGCCCCTGTCTTCACAATGCTGGCTCCGCCCCCCTGGGGAGCGGCTGATGTGCCTGCCCTCACACTGAATGCAGAAGCAGAAGTACCCACCACAAGTGCTCAGGGACTGAGAGCAGTTATGCAAAGGCCCCCCTGGCCTGTAAGAACAAAAGAAACTGGGTATAAAAGTAGGAGCCCTGCTCCTTGTAAATTAGATCCTGTTTGCGCTACAGAAGAAACTCTGCCCGAAGAGAAGGACCTGGAAGGACAAGGAGGAGTGCTGTCTCTGGCCTGTGTCTGGTGCCTTGCTGCAGAAGGAGAGGAAAGAAAAGACTACAAGAGACTTTTGCTTTTATTGAACTTTGTGCCAAACTCTGCTAAAAGATCTCCAAGGGCTTGCTGTGGAACCTGCCCCCTGACCAGCGCCCCAGGAACAGTGGGCGCTACCCCCCGACAGAGGAACCGCTGTGAAACGCTGCTTTCCCCCTGCACGCTGATCCAGGAAAAGCGGAGCGCGCTGTAACCATCACGCTCTTCAGCAAGCTCTGGGTGTTGCCATCCCTCTGAACACCGTGACTGCCGCCTGCCAGGCCCAGAAGCATCGCAAAGACCAGCCCAGCTGATCCGAGCACCGTGACTGGCCCCGAGCCGCAGCTCACAGCGTGAAGAAAGGTCGTGCCCGGTGCTTGCTTGCACCCCTTCGTGTCTTGTGCCCCTGAACTCGCCGGCCGCTGTCCGAGAAACAGCTGCGGCGTGTGGTGCAAGAACGCCGCCTGGATTGCCTGTGGCGTGCTCTGCGGATCGCCGCCCACTGCGTGTGCCACCTTCTGTTAGAATCCCCGAGGCGCTCTGTCCCGGTGACCCGGCCCGCGACGCAACGCCAACCTCCCAGCCGAGCCGAGCCGTCGCTCGCTCCAACCCAGGAAGGAAGACACCGCGACGAGGATAGCCGAGCCGACCCCCGGCATTGCCGCCTCGACGCTCTCCAAGTCCTAGAAGGTACTGTGTTGTCCCCGCGGTGCGAGCATCCTGCCTTGTTCGGCTCGCACCGCCCTCTGACCTTTTCAGCCCCCGGGAGCCCCGCAGAGTGAGAGCCGAGTCGCGGTACGAGCCGCATCCGCATAGGAGCTCGCACCGCTCTGAGTCCCCTGGGCGCCTGGTACGCTCGTGAAGCTTCTGCACCTCTGGTACGAGTCGCACACTGCGGTACGACTCGTACGCCCTGACAGACCCGGCCGTGCCCTATGCGTCTCACGCGAGAAGCGTGAGCTTTGGCAGGCCGGGCCCGTAGTACGAGCAGGAAGCGCACCGGAGCCAACGAACCGTGCCCCCACGCCTGGGGCCCCATCCACGACACAGAGGAGCCTGGTGAGGACCGGGCTACCTCCCTTCTAAGTGTGATTGCCTGCATTACCTCGAAGGGACTGGGAGAGGTTAACCCCTTGTGGAAGTCGTAAAGACTATTTTTTAAGAGCTGAATAAGAACTACCATTGCTATTTGAAACGCTGAACAAAGATTGCTTATTGCTAACAAGATCTGTGGCATATGTAAAGAATCACTGGAACCGTTTTTGAATTGAACCAAGACTGTATTTACAAGCCTGCTTCTAAAAAGTATATAAAGAGAATATATTTTTACAAATACAGTTTGGTGTCATTGTGTGGTGGGTTGGTTGTGGTGGTACGGTATTGCAAATGTTTAACCCCATGTGCCCCAGAGATTAGCCTAGACTGCTTGCGCCACCCTACCTAGAGGGTAAGCAGAGGTTGTCTTGAAGGTAACCCTTAGCCCTGACGTGGAAGAGAGGGTCCCTGCTTGTCGCCAGTGCTGCACTGCGCCAACCAGAGACTCCCCTTTCCAACAGGGAGGACGCATTATGCTGGAACTGCAACAAGGAAAGGGAGGGGGGGGGGGGGGGGGTGGAATCTAGCCTATTGTAACTTTCAATGCCCACATTCTGGCAGAAAATCTTTGGTTTTATGAATAGGTTGCTGGGCTGTACGCTAACAAAAGAATTTTCCTTCCTCACCACTGCATTTATGACCGCAGAACTGAGATCAGATCACGATAAAGACCTACTAGATCTGCTACTGACTGCAGCAGTGAAAATGGTCCTAGCCAACTGGAAAGACACAAGTAAAACTTCATACAAAGGCTGGTTCAACTGGAACACACATCTTAGAGGAGCGGACAACATTGCACTACAGAACTCACCCTGGAGACCAGCCTCCAGAGGGATGTGGAAATCACTCGACACGTACCTAGACTTTTATGAACCCACATGAAAATAAGACATGTAGGGGAAACTTACCCTGGTTCCCCGTATGTACGGACAAGTGTTTGTCACCGGGCGCAACTGCTATGGCCCCACGGGTAGTAATGTGAGCCAACAGGATTTCCAATTTCTTCACAAATATGCTAGTCGTATGTCAGATTAACAAACGATTAAGAGGATATGTACATTTCAGAGCATGTCTTTGTTCTTCTTTCACCCCTTTCTTTCCTGCCTTTTTCTGTCTCCCTTTCTCTTGCTTTCAGTAAATAACGGCATGTGGGGTTAGCTATGCAAATGTGTCATGTCGTCTCAGGACACGGTTGTATAAACTGAGACTGGCTAAACTTGTAACAGAAATGATAATGTTTTGCATAGAAATAAATAAAAACACCTTGAAATAAAAACAAAAAAAAGTATCTCAAGGTGTGGAAGGATGTTTACAGTGTATCATGCTCATTGCAAGAAAGCACAATATACCTTGATGTATGGATGATATTTGTTCTTCAATAACGAATAGTTTACCTGTCGGTGTAGTTTTGCAGCTTGAAGATCTTTCTGGATTCACTATGCTGTGCATATTCCGCGGTCTTGTGGTTGGGTCCGGATTCGTAGTCTTTTCTTTGTTTTTTTTTTTGTAGCCCTTGTGGGCGTCGGGGTCACACCTCCTCGGGTGCATTTCCGGTGACGTCGGCATGCTTCCTGCGGAAGCTCCCACTCTTGGGCGCCATCTTCGGATTCTTTTTTCCGTGTTTCCTTCTTTTCCGAAGCAATGGCAATGTTCTATTCAGGTGATAATTTCTTTACCACTTGTCCTTATATTCTGTTACTTCTTCTCCTCCTATCTTCCTTTTTTTTTTTTTTTACCACCTCTTCTCTCTCCAGCCTCATCTTTCTGGCGGAGGTGGGTGGGTTCGCTAGTGAATCCAGAAAGATCTTCAAGCTGCAAAACTACACCGACAGGTAAGAAACTATTCGTTTTGCAGCGTGAATCTTTCTGGATTCACTATGCTGTGCATAGATTTCGTAGCGGTTTCTCATTTCCGTGGAAGATGAGCTCTGGTTTCTGAATATATGCTGGAGCACCCTTTGTCCGACTTGTGCTTCCTTGTTCATCTGAACATCCACGCAATAGTGCTTCGTGAATGTGTGCACCAAAGCCCATGTTGCCGCCAGGCATATGTCTTGTATGGGTGTATTGGCCAGGAAGGCTATTGTAGCCCCCTTTTTCCTAGTGGAGTGGGCGTGTGCCCCCTCTGCCAGTTCTTCTCCTGCGCTTTTGTGGCAGAGTTGGATTGTTTGCGCGACCAATCGTGCAATAGTGGTCTTAGTGACCGCTTTGCCCATGTAACTGTTGGCGAACGACACAAAGAACTGTTTCGTTTTCCTGTGTCCTTTTGTCCTTTCGATGTAATGCATGACCGCCCTTCTGGCGTCCAGGGTATGCAGAGCTCGCTCTGCGCTAGTGGTTGGTTTTTGGAAAAAACTCGGTATCTGTATGGACTGGTTCGGCATGAAGTGTGGGTCGGTCCTCATCACCACCCTGTCATTGTGTATTTGTAAGTAGGGCTCCTGTAGCGTTAGCGCCTGCAGCTCGCTCACTGCGTAAGGACGTCATTGCAACCAGGAAAGCAGTTTTCATAGTTAGCATCTTCAAAGAGGCCTTGTGAAGCGGCTCGAAGGGCTCCTTCATGAGTTCCGTCAGGACCACGTTTAAGTTCCATGCCGGTGGTGGCACCCGCTTGGGTGGTGCAATCCTTTCTGCTCCTTCCAGGAACCTCTTTACAACTTGTGATGTGAAGAAGCTTCTGCCCATCTCACCCCTTGTGTATGCCACTATAGCCGCCAGGTGAACTCTCAAGGAGGACGAGCTGAGCTTTTTGTCCAGTAAGTGTGTCAGGTACTTCAGTACCGTGGAGTCTTTCTTCATTTTATTGTGAAGTCTCTCCCTCCTGCACCACATCGTGAACCTTTTCCACTTTGCGACATAGCACTTCCTTGTGCTGGGGCTTCGTGCCTCCCGAAGGACCCTGAGGGTGCTCTCTGGCAGTTTCAAATGTGCAAATTCGATGTCCTCAGGAGCCATGCTACTAGGCTCATGCTCTCTGGTTCTGGGTGCAGCACCTCTCCGTTCTGCATGGAGAGCAGGTCCTTTCTCCTGCTGAATCTGTGGGGCGCACACTGCGCCGTCTCCATGATCTGCGAGTACCATGTCTGCCTCGCCCATTGCGGCGCGACCAGTATCAGGGTCATGGTGCTCGCCCTGCACTTGCTCAGTACTCTGTGTATCAGTGGTATCGGGGGAAAAGCGCATGCAAATTTCCCGGACCAATCTATCCATTTGGCATTCCCAAGGGACCCTTCTTCGTGTTGTCTGGATGCAATGTTTCGGCATTTCGCATTCTGGCGTGTTGCAAACAGGTCCACTGATGGTGTTCCCCACCTGTTGAACAGCCTCCTTGTCTCCTGAGCATTGAGCTCCCACTCGTGGGATGCCGAGGTCTGTCTGCTCAGCCAGTCTGCCTGAATGTTCTCCTTCCCTGGTAGGTGTATGGCTAGCAGGTCTATCTGGAGAGGGATAGCCCACCTCCATATCTCCTGCGCCAGCGTCGAAAGCGTTGTTGACTGTGTTCCACCCTGTTTGTTGATGTAGAACATCGCCGTGGTGTTGTCTGTCTGTAGCAACACCCTCTGCCTGTACAGTCTTGTCTGGAAGGCTTTCAGTGCAAGGAAGATTGTCTTCAGTTCTAGGTAATTGATGTGCTTTGCCGCATCTGCTGGCGTCCAAAGACCCCTCACCTTGAGTTCCTCCATGTGAGCGCCCCATCCCTTCAGGGATGCGTCCGTGGTGATGGTCACTGTCGGAGTTGGGAGTGTAAGAGGCTGTCCCCTTTTTAAGTTCTCCAGGGTCCATCATGCCATCTCCTTCTGCACTGCGTGCGTCACCACCACAAGATCCTCCCAACTGCCCGAAGCCTGTGACCATTGTTCCTGCAGCCATTCTTGCATGGGTCTCATGTGGAGCCGCACATTCGGCACTAGGTGGATGCATGATGCCATCATCCCCATGATCTTGCTCGCAGTCCTCACTGTCCGAGCTTGCCCCTTCCGGTATAGGCGAGTTTCCTTGACCAGAGCCCTTGCTCTCTTCTCGCTTCGATCAATTTTTCGGCCTTCTGCCTGGCATCCTGGGGTAGGTCCTTCACCAAGTGCCTCAGCCCCTCCATGATCTGGTACATGTGCCTGTTTAACAGGGCGTTGGAATTAGCCATGCGCCAGTGGGTCGTGGCATTTCGCTCGATCCTTCTCCCCACCAGATCCATCCTCTTGCTCTCCTTATCCGGCGGTGGGCCCGAGGTAGTAGATACGCTCGCCCTCTTCCTAGCTGTGGCCGTGATAATGGAGTCAGCGGAGACATCGCCTCGAATGTAGGCCGGGTCCTTTGAGGAGTGTTTGTATTTTTTCTCTGTTCTGGGAGTTACCGCCTTGCATGTTGCGGGCTCTTTGAACGCTTCCTTTCCCTGCGCCAAGACGCTCTCGAGCATTGGGAGGAACTGGCTTTCTTGTTTGTGTTGGGAGCAATGTCTCCAGCAGGAAGTCTGCTTTCTGCTTTTCTTCGTCGAGGTTTAACTTGAATGCAGTCGCGGCAGATTGTATCGCCGAGTTGTATGCCCCGATGTCGTCCGGCGGCGAGGGTCTCGAGGGGTATGAGTCGACCGCCTCCTCCGGGCTCTCGGTGTCGATGTCTAGGTAATCCTCCTCACGTGGGTCAGAGGTGACCGACTCGGCGTCGACTCTACAGCCCTCTTCGTCCTCGTAGCTGTAATCCTCGTAGGGATTTTCTTCAGCTTCCCGGTCGTCGACCATCTCGTCGCTAGGCACCTGGTCGTCGACATGTTCCTCTTCCTCCTCGACCAGATCTAGCACGGCGTGCTTGGTCTTGTGTGGAATCGTGAAGGCACTCATCTCGGCGGCGACCTCCTTTCTCCGCTGCAAGAGGCATGCCATCTCGGCCTCCAGCCGACGTCTTTTCCTTTCCACCTCGGCCGCGTTTTCGGCTTCGGAACGTTCGGCTCCTCTCTTCGGCGCCTGGTTCGGCGTCGAGATTTTCGGCGTCGACGGCTTGGACGTCGAACTGGCTTTCGGGTCCTTGGGCGCTGCCGAGGCTTTAGGGTCTTTCTCCCTCGACATCGATCGGTCCCTTTCGGCGACGATCTTTGACGCTTTCTGCTGGTCAACAGCCTTCGGCGCCAGGGACTCCTTCTCAGAGGATCCGCTGGGCCTGCTCGTGGTCGCGGACGGCAGATGTCGCTGCTTCGGCGCCTTCGGGCTCTTGGCCTCGTGCTTTCGAGACTCAGAGTCTCTCGTGTTCTTGTGGGACGTCGAGTCTCCTACCTTATCAGGTGTCTTCTTGTAATCGGTCTCTACGACCGTGTAGCCGTCGTCTTCGGCGGCAGCGTTGTCCTCCTCCTCTGAGGACATCCCCAGCTCGTACAGCGATGGCGTCGGGGATTTTCCTCCGAGGGCGGCGTGTGCTACCCTCTGTCTCTTCCTCACACGGATTGTCTTCTGGGCGAAGACGGCGCAGGCGTTGCAGTCCTCGCTTCTGTGTTCTACCGGTAGGCAGAGGTTGCAAACCGGGTGCTGGTCTTTCTGTGCGTACTTGTGTCTGCAGTTCGGTCAGAACTTGAACGGCGTGTTGTCCATCCTCGTGCGTTCAGGCCTCCCTGAGCGCGTGGACGTCGACGATCGTCGAAGTTCGAGGTTTTCACCTTCTTCCTCTTCGTCAATGCTTTGTGAAGTCTTCTTTAGTCTTCTTCTTCCAATATCTCCTCCAACTTCCACTCCTTTCAGTACTTTCTCCAAAAATGTCTGGAGCCCAACAGGAACGATCCAGACCCGACCGCGGAAAAAAGAATCTGAAGATGGCGCCCAAGAGTGGGAGCTTCCGCAGGAAGCATGCCGACGTCACCGGAAATGCATCCGAGGAGGTGTGACGCAGACGCCCACAAGGGCTACAAAAAAAACAAAGAAAAGACTACGAATCCGGACCCAACCACAAGACCACGGAATATGCACAGCATAGTGAATCCAGAAAGATTCACGCTGCAAAACTGGCATCTATTTCACTGACAAATCAGATATATTAGCCACTAAAACGAGCTGGGTATATTGCATGAAGGTTGTGGAGAAGCAGCAGCTACAGAAAGAGTACAGCAGCTTGGCAAGGACATTGCCTGGTCACAGTAGATCCAATCTCCCCTAGAAAAGATGTAGCAAAGATGTGAGTGCAACCAAGAAGGACTGAGGCCTCAATTTGGTATGAGATTCAAGTCATTTCCTAGGATTAGAAGTGCTGTGGCGAGATACTGGAGGATCTCTGAACCATGCTGATAACCTTAAAACAAGCAGCTACAACAGAAGTCCAAACTGCATGGAGAAAGCACACTTGGTCGGTCCTTATCCACTGGGCAAAAATGCCAGAAAAAGAACAAAGTACATGATGGCCCGGTCTTCTGTGAAGTATCTATGCCATGCCAAAAGGTTGAGATAGAAATGTATGCTCGATAAAAAAAAAAAGTGAGGGTAACAATACAGCCATTCCAAACAAGCAAGAGTCGTAAATAGAAGATCACAGCTTGAGGTAAGAGGTCAAAGGGAGGGTTGAAAAACCTAAACAAAGTGTCTAATATGATTACCCTTAGACTTAAAGGTTTCAGACTTTGTAAACTTCAGATAATCAGCGTTCCCCTAAAAAATCTGCAACAGCTGTAAATTCAAAAATGTTCTCATGTGGAAAGTTTTGTTGGAGTGTTTGATGCGGACATGTTCATTAACATTATTTAGCACCCTCAGATGGGGCAACTGCGTCTCCTACATCTCCTCTGAACATGTGGAGGTGTTCTTTCTCCATTTCTCATCCTGAGAAAAAAAATCTTCCTCCTGACTAGCAGAGGGGGAGCTTTACATGCATTTCAAAGATTAAAAGCAACATGCATACTCTTCCTGAAGGAGAAGTGTGGCTCACTGGTTAGAGGAGGCAGATCTGGAAGCAGAGGCTGGCCCAGGACCAGGGTTCAATTCCCGGCTCGGCGGGGTCTTGAGTCCTAAAATGTCCACGGACTTGACAATTCTCGCTCCGGTGCCTACTCGACTCACGGGTTCACACTCTGCGACTCTGGGCAATAGCTTGCTTAATCTCCACAATGGCCCCTCGCGGCGGGATGCCTGGCTTTCACCTTGCGGAAACCCTGCTGGGGTTATCTCACAGGGGAATACCAGGACGGGTTCCCTAAGCAAGCGCTTAGATACCGGGTCGGTGATTTGCGCTATATAAATACATGTACATGTACCAACAAACCTAAGAGTTAGTGGGTGTTCATGGAATTCGATTTGCTTACCAAGTGACCACTCCCAATACCTTCCCCCAGGAACACTTACCATTCTACCCCAAACCTTGAATTGCTACATTACTAATTTTAACACACTGCAGCATTTTCTGGAACTATATCTGTGCAATAGTACATGTTCAAAATGACACTTGCAATTTTTTTTTTTACAAATGAATAAATCGGGTTCTGCATCTTGTAGTAGCTCCAAAAGAACCTTTCGCTAGAATAATACATAGGTTTCCATTCACAAACTTATTATGGTGATGAGAAATTGCTTAAGGACCAACATTAATAATGGTTGGATCAGTGAATAATGGAACTACATAGTAATATTCAATTAAGTGAATAGGAATATTTCAGAGATACTAAATATTTCTTATTTCAATTGTTTCGATACCCTTAAAATTAACTTCACCTCCAGGTCCAAGATTTGTAATACCCTAACAATGAGCTGGATAAACGATTTACGGTACACTCGTTCAGCCTGGCATACATTATGTGTTGCTAAAATCCCACAAAAATCTTTTAGCTTCAGATAGTTCAAAACAGACTCTAAAAGTGTTTTGAACTAAGCATCGTAAAGAGAAGATCTTTCAAATTAACAATTCAAACTAATCTGTGAATGCCCTTAAAATGGGCTAAGAGTCTTAACTGATAGGCACACTACTTACATGGATTGCCATGACTGGCAGGTCAATATAGTTGAGAAGCTCATAATGGTATTTCACAGACATGCAGGAAGAGAAAAACACCATAAGTTTCTTCTTGCGGTTCTTCTTAAGAAACGTGAAAAGCAAAAGGAACCTTTTCTCGGATGGACATACAACATATCCCTAAAGGGTTAAAATACATAATTGTTCCAGTTAAACCAGTTGTTACACACTGCACAGCTTCCAAACATTTTAAGGAGCTGGCTGTCACAAAGCACTTACTTGCAGCAATGAGCGTTTTTAGTATTTTATGCGTATAACACAACAACGTACTGAAGATACAAATCAACAAAAAATGACAAAACCCCACAATGAGTCAATGACCTCAGTAACCATTTACATCTTTTGATTAAAAGAGGTATTGGGTTAAAAAAATCTAATGAATTGATACATTTTTCACTGTCCAAATGCCACTAACAACCTCTGCTGGATAAAAGCAGGATCTAAATGGCTTTGCAAAAAACAAACAAAAAAACACATTTCCTTTGGGTCTAGAATATGTGATCCACATGAAACTGTACATATACATGTTGACAAATGCTAGATCTATACAACAAAAATTTCACATTTTCTATACGAACATGCAGTCATAAACTGGCTTTTGATCCACTGATGTTGCCATTATTCAGACTCAACTGGAAAGGTGGCAAGCACCCCTAATTAGATTTTTTCTGATCTTCGGATGTACAGCAACAGTGTTTGTTTACTCCTTGTATTTGGTCTAAAATCCCAGGAAGAGATACAAAACTGTCACGCTAAGCTAAATGCGTCAGGACAAAGTGATATGTCCAGCTCAGAGCAAGACCCCAATGTGAAAGTTGAGTGGTGAGAGGGTTATTCCAAGACATCCCAAGAATGATTTATATGCTTAAGGAAGACATTGAAGAGTAGCACATTCTCTCCCATTTGTACTATCCATTATTCCCAGGATGCGCCTCTATATGTAGCATTACCATATTAAAACCATATTAAAATGCCAGGGTGCTGAACAAAGAAACTTTAGGTAATATTTCGAACACAGGCTTCCTTATTCATACACACAAGACATATTGGGTGCGTGCATCAATGTGAAGTCAGTCATCGATTGGAAGTCTATTCTTGCTGTCGCCTAGTGCCACTAATTCAACTTCGGCACCTAACAGGACGGGGTCACAATCCTAAGACAGGGGTGCAATGTGGCTTCTAGAAAACTAACAGAGCTTGCAGTGGTGTTCCAGAACATCTGTTTGCTGCCTGCAACCACAAAGGCCCGTCATAGGTTACTAACGGGGGCGGCAAGAGTTGGAAATCCTGTAGATTAACCAGGGCATTGGGGTGTCTGCCAGGTACCGGATCCACCAGACAGCATTTGACATGGATCTCGGTGGTGTCCATGCCTGCTGTGACACAGTCCAGTCACGCCCCCGGTAATTAAGAGTAATTATTTCGTGTGGCAAGAGCATGGCGACTGCTATAATTAGGCCACGTCTAAATAAGGGTGGTACATTTGTGTTAATGTTCAATAAAAAATAACCGATCGCCTCTGGTACACTTGCACCGTGTATATTCAGAGGTGTACATGAAGTGGCTGTAACTCACATACTACACCTGTAAAGTGTGCACTCTTGTTAGGTGTCTCATACCTGGTGGTTTATTTGTGCCTAGTAGAATAGGAGTGTATAGAGTTGACAGTTGGAATCATTAACTGCGAAAGATCAGATGGCTTAAGGATTAGCATTTTAGGCAAGGTTTGTTGCTACAGTAAACAGACGGTCTCTCTTATGAACTTCAGTAAAGGAATTGGCTTTAAAGAGTTTATCATAACTTGTGGGCATAAGAGATTGGAATTGTTATGTTAACCCCTTCCACGCTGATGACGAGCTGGGCTCGTCATGGCGTAGCCTCCTCGCACGCTGATGACGAGCCCAGCTCGTCACATAACATGCGTTTTAAAAAATCTCAGCGCAGGAGCGGAATTCCGCTAGCGCGCATGAGGTTAAGTGATCTTTTATCATGCTAGACTTCACCCTGGGGCATCCCGGAGCTTGCCTAGCACAACTCGCAAATTTCTTTGCTACCAAAATTAAGTATATTCAAGACTCTTTCCCCCCTATTAGCTCGATGACACGGTCGGACACTAGTGTCAGTCTGTCCATGTCCCAGCCCCATGATGGTCGTATTTTTTCTACTTTTCCTCCTCTCTCCTTCTTCCTCACTTGACCTTATTAAATTAAAATCTGGCTCCCCTCAGCATCCTTGCCCAGCTAAATGGCTTGGAAGAATGGCCCTAGTGATTAACTCCTTGGTTAACCCGGTGCTCAATCTCTCTCTCAGTACGGGAGTAGTCCCCTGGGCCTGGAAGCATGCCCCGATCCTGCCGCTTTTGAAGAAGCCGAATCTGGACCCTCTGGTTCATGCCAACTACATGCCTATCTCCCTCCTCCCGGCACTGGCGAAGGTGGTGGAGAAGCATGTCCACGTCTCTCTCTCCCCTTTCCTCGAAAATAATAACATCTTACACGACACTCAGTCGGGCTTCCGTGAGCACGGAGACCGCACTGTTAGAAGTCACCGATGCCATAAGAGAGGTGCTAGATGCGGGTGGTAAGGCTATGCCGGTAATGTTGGACCTGTCGGCGGCGTTTGACACCGTTGCCCATGGCGGTCTCCTTGTAAGACTCAGAGAGATCGGGCTACGGGGAGCGGTGTTCAGATGGTTTGAGTCCTTCCTGTCGGGCCTCCGTCAAACGATCTGGGCCCCTCCGTTCTCTGCCGAAGTGCCGCCATTGGAGGTTGGGGTGCCTCTGGGATTTATTTTGAGGCCTACTCTCTTTAACATCTATATGGCACCTCTGGCGGCACTGGTGGAGTCTTTTGGCGCCCAGATCGTTTCTTACGCTGATGACACCCAGCTCCTCTTCACCTGCAAGAAGGGCTCCGACTTCGATGGCGTGCAGATCAGAGGCTGCTTGGGGGCGGTGTTCGAGTGGTTTGAACTGAACAGCCTCAAATGCAACTCCGACAAATCGGAGCTGCTGTTTTTTGGCTGTCCACCCGATCCTAGGTGGCTGTCGTGGTGGCCCCCAGCCATGTTTCCTACTGCGGCCGCCTCTTCCAAGGTCAAGAATCTGGGAGTGCAGATCGACGATGGTCTCACCTTTAAGCCACAGATTCTTGGTCTTGCTGGGAAGTGTTTTGGCATCCTGAAAATGCTTAGAAAATTCCTTCCATTGCTATCTCATGACCACAGGAAAGTTACTGTACAGGCCCCGAAAGGTTCCCGTTTGGATTACGCAAACGTGCTCTACCTGGGCCTGCCGGAATATCTCCTATCTCGCCTGCAGGTAGTGCAGAATTCTGCTGCTAGAGCCATCTACGGCCTCCACCGGAGATCCAGTGCCACGGATCTATTAAAAAAAATTGCATTGGCTCCCTATTAAAAAACAGATTGCTTTTAAGGCGCTTACGCTTGCTTTTAAAGCACTCCATGATTCAGGAGCGAAATATTTCAAGAAACTACTGACGTTTTACTTGCCATCGGGGGCGCTGAGGTCAGCCTCCCTGGCCTTGGCATCTGTTCCGCCAATCAGACAAGCCCGGATTGGAGGTCGCTCCTTTTGTCACCTGGCACCTCAACTTTGGAACTCCTTGCCAGTCCCTCTGAGAAAAAAAATTAATCTGCTAGCTTTCAGGAAGGAGCTGAAGTCCTGGTTGTTTGTTCAATAGTTGTTGTGCTCTGTTCATTTGCTCCTGACTTCTGCTTGGGGTTTCTTGAAGCGTCGGGACACTCCCCGGAGTAGCTGAGCGCTATATAAAACCGATTTGAACATAACGTAACATAACATATTCCGGAGGATGAGGGAGAGAAAAGGTAAAGGTTTTAGAATAAAAAGGCTTTCAGCGGTTTCCTGAAGATGCTGTAGGTCTCCATTTTGCGCAGATGGTCAGGTAACTCATTCCAGGACCTTGGCGCAACATACGAGAAGGATTTTCCTCCCGATTGGCAATGCCTGATCCGCGGTACTTGTAAGAGGCACTCTTCTCTTGACCTGAGATATCTGTTAGGTACCTACTTATTAGCAAAAAGATGGGCAGAACGGATCTCCAGTTGCCATTTATAGAATGGAAGGCCACTTAAAATCAGCTACTGTCAGTGAAGGTAAGAAAATTAAACTTTTGAATGACTGCTGACACAATTTCTATTATCTATGCCTAATAGATGCATTCACTGCTGCATTATAGGGGCCCACACAAGATGCGCAGCAGTAGCACTGGCAGCCTGAAATTCAAGCAATGCACAAATGAGAAGTCTAGATGCTAGGCCAGTGTTTCCCAAACTTTGGGCGGAGAGCTGGTGAGTCGGTGAAGTCCACGCAATGAATAAAGATTACTTTAAATTCTGTGTTCATTTGCTGGTGCTTCCAAAACAGAAGTCAATATCGGGCATTCTTTTCTGACTAATTGCTGCTTTCTCTTAACACGATTGAGGTTTACATTTCTTTCTCCGACTGCAAAATGAGGAGTTTTTTCAGTGAATTATGTGAAAATCTTGCTGTTTTTTTCCACACACACCACAAAATGTAAATGCCTGTAAATAAACTGTATGCATTAAAAAGCAAAAATTAAGCACATTTGTTTTGCGATTCTGAAGTGCGCTGGAAACATGATTATAATAGGATCAAAATAAACAGACACTTTACTTGTTGATACACAAGTGATAAATATTCACAGAAACCCGACCTTTACACATCAGTTGAGAGCAACAGTTTTATCAGCAAAATGGAGTCTGTGCAAATGTATGGCTATTTTAAAGGAAAATGTGCTGTCTGTAAATGACAATTGCTACTTCCCTTCAGTAGTATTTTGCGTTATGATACTATGCAACACTATAAACTGTAAACGAGCCGAGCGTAAAAAGGATCACATTGAAGAACATATCTATTAATGAAAAGACTACAAGCAAGGAATGATTGAAATAGTGAGGCAGATTCCATTTCTAAGAATTGGGTATTAAATGAGACATTTCAATTGTAGAATTATATCATCTAATCAGAAAAAAGTGGGAGGTGCAAATTAAAGACCTCGCTACACAATACAAGATATAATTGCAGCAAAGACAGCCTCCTTATAGTGCAAGCAAGTTAATCTGCATTCAATACACTAATTACTGCTTTGCTAGCCAAGAAATTACCTGCTCAAGACCATCCACTGTTGCAGTTTCCTTGTTATCATCAACACCGACATATAAAGGCTCCTTTTTAAGTGAAATTTTAGCCAAGTCTTCTACCTTACGTGTTTGTGTAGCAGAAAAGAGCATAGTCTGTCTTCGTTCTTAAGAAATAGAAAAAAAAAAATAAACCATAAAAAATATGCTGTTTTGGAACAAGCTAGCGTAATAGTAATCACTCCAACAAGGCCCTGTAATTACCTCAACATAGCCATTATCGTTACAACCATGCAACTAATGTACACACCCATTATAGAAGTAAACGGTTACAAAAATAAAATTACAAAAGTTGAGCGAGAACTGGTACAGAATGCACAGTGTAAGCACAGATGGCTTCATGTCCTGATTACCACGTTACCAACGGGCTCTGGAACACGGAATCATCTGGCTAGGATACTGGTTGTTGGGGGGCGGGCGGGGTTAACTGCACGAATGAAGCAATCTTACGGTAAACTGATTATGGGAGATTATAGGCAAGTAAAGATAGGCAGTAACACAATTTAATTACAAATGCTTCGAACTCGTCGTAGGATGGAAAAAAAAATCCTGTGTAAATTTGAGCGATCATTCTTCTGCTTTCCCCACACATCAGCCTCTCTCACATACTATTGTATTGACTATCAGTCACTATTGTAGCCGTTAAGAAAAGAACATGCCAGAAATTAATGTATAAATTGCCAATCTGTACAATAGACCATGCCGAAAACTTCACTTTAATTTTATTCCCTTCCTCGGTTTCTCTCATTAGGCAACAAGGCTATTTCATGGTAATATTTTTAAGACAAATGACACGTTCTCACAATAACCTGGAGCATTAAACTGGTTTTAAGTTTTTGAAAACGGATATCTGACCACGATCAAACACACTGTTACTGACAAACTGTTCCGAGTACAGTCACTTTTGAAGCTGAAATTGTACAGCTCAGCATATCCTTTAAAAACGGCTTCAGATATATGAAGAGATATGGTCAAATAAACTATGATAATTAGCGAGTGCAAGAGTCAGATAAAAAATAAAATAAAACCATGACCAATAATGTACTGAACTCTAAAATGCATCTTTTCCCAAATTATCTATATAGGTTATATTTCATTGGGACAGACGGAGGTTGCGCCATTCAGTGCAAAGCATAACATTTTCTTCAAAAGATCAAAATTAACTACTGAATTTACTAAACTGAAAACTAAGTTTGACCATGGGGAAAAAATTGATTAGGTGGAGAATGGTTCTACTAGCAAACGTTTCTTCTTGCAAAATAGTGTTAAACATAAAAGCCATTTAATGAGGTTTCACATAACCTTGTGAACAAATTCAGACTAGCACGAGGTGTGAGGCTGGCAATGCCCAAAGTACTGTTAACTTCCAGAGATGTGGCGCAAAAATAAAAAAAATTAAGATATTTTCAATATTTAGCAAGATATCATTTTAAAATATTCAACAATACAAGAAAAAAACAGATTCCAGAAAAAATGTTTAACTGTGGTTAGATGGACACTTACTTGGCAGAAGTTTTATTATCTGTTTCATTTCTTCTTCAAACCCAACCTCCAAGATTCGATCCGCTTCATCAATCACCAAGCATTGAAGATTTTTGTACATAAAACCTGGAGTGTTCTACAAGATTTTAAGTGAAAAAGAGATTTACGAAAATGTGTCTTTTTGGTCTGCCAAAAACTTTACATGACATTAAGTTGTACAAGGTGTACCTGTAAGTGATCCAACAATCTGCCAGGTGTTGCCACCACTATATTTACTCCATTTGCAAGTTTCTGTGCTTCCGCAGATCTGTTACTTCCGCCCATTATCAAACCATAAGTGTGTACATGATGGGTCATCAACTCTTTCAAAACACCATAGGTCTGCATAGCAAGCTCTCGAGTGGGAGAGAGAATGAGGACCCCGGTACCTGTGAAGAGAGTAAGAACTTAGGAGGTGAAGACAACCATTCAAAAATGCTAAATTCACAATACTTGAAATATACAACTGAAACAAAACAAGATTTGCTGACATAAGATGAAAATGGCTACGTTAGTCAAAATCACAAAGAGGGACCGAGAAGAATTTAAAAAGTGAGTCACCATCACTTCCAAAACTCATAACCTCAATTAATCAGCAGAAAGGGAACACACTAAGACCAATGACCAGCCTATTTTCCCTTCTACTAGAAGGGCAACCAGTGGGTGTTTCAAAGGATTCTCACCCGCAAAGACATGCTTCATCACTGAGTCCTCATCCACACACTAACTATATCTGGATGGAATCAACCTTGATTGTGTTCCAGCTATGACTGCATTAGGCCGCACTGAAACTATCATTAGGCAGGCATAACCACATGTAAATTTTGTTAATTTTGTGTCACGCAAACTTCCGAAACGTAGGCTATTGTGCCACGTCATATGCAGATGCCAGCAGAATGCGAGTGGGTGCTGCTTGGGACACTATTTTTTTTTGAAGGGCTTCGTTTTTCAGTGCATAATGCATCACTGCGTTCAAAACAGACATTAGGATCCATATTGTGCTACAATATAGCACCAAAGAATGGCTCTCTATTAGGAATAAATGGTATAAATAATCTCATGTAATTCCACAAGAGCAAGTTAAGTGAATTTTCCATCCCCTAAACTAGTCATGTCTTTAACTTTATTAACAGTAGGTAACAAAGGGTTTGGTATGCATAATTTGTCCTTTGGCAAACATTCTTGTGACATCATATGCTGATATTCAAGCAGTTAACAAGACGGCATATTCTTCATGTGATTAAATTAGCAAGGTGTATGTACCACAAAAGTAAACGTGAGATTTTAAGATATGTTGATACTAATTAATGTAAATAATGGCTTTAAGAGTGGCTGAAAAGGTTGTATAGAACTGAAGAGAGTCCCTTTCACTTCAGCACCAATAGACCAATTTAGGAGAGTGCACTACATATGTAGTCAGTAATTCTGCAAGTCAGTTAGGCGACAGAGTCGCTCAACAACTGAATGATGTAAAACATATTTGTGAAAGGTAATCTTGAAAACAGAGCAGCAGCCATGTCAGATAGTGTACAATGATGGCATCAAGAACCATAGGCAGCTATACAGTAAGACAATGACTGGTATTTGTCATGACTGCAAATTTGGCTTTTAAGTGACCAATTACAAACCACATTTCAAAATGTGATGAATTGAGAGTGTGAAAAGCCTGGTTTTAAGATGGGGGTTAACAGGAACCAGTGCTGTTGCGTTGTAGCTGTGTATGGCTCAGAACGAGAATATGGTGCTTCAATATTGGTGGGCATTCACTGTAACCGGGGTTGAAATTTGCAGGCACCGAGAGATGAAAATTAAAAAAAAAATAGTGCCTACACCAAAGGATACAGGAAGAGCTGCTGAAGACAACGACTACTGGTCTACAGTAGGGGGTCAGGTGATGCTGTGCGAGTGAACACTTCAGAGATTTAATGCGATTGGAATGCACAACGAAATAACGGCCCAGAAAAATATGGTACTAGCATTAACAATAGAGAAGAACTTAAATTAGATGGTCATGGGAATACAGAAATGTGGCCAGCTGCAGAAGACAAAATATGGAGTCAAAAAAGTATTATTAATTATTGGAACAATTGCAGAGTGGGGCTATTTATGGCCTTTTAAATGCTTAGTAAATCTAGTTTAAAACATTCCCAGTTATGGGGACACAAATAGCAGTGAACTATAATTCAAAAGTACCATTTCTTGGCATGAATTTTAGCTTGTAGACAAGTTCAATTGCAGGTATCAGGAAAGCCAGTGTTTTACCACTTCCGGTACGTGCAGCTGCCAGAACATCCCTACGAAGTAAAGAAAGAGAACATTTACATTTTTAACAGAAAAAGAAAATAAAAGCTTTAATATTGTGCAACTTGACAACTTTTACACATTGGATGACATTTGCACTCCTCCCTTCGTGGAACTAGAGACATCCACAAAGCTTCCACTCAGGAGAAACAATACATTAAGAAGCAACAGTCTGCATTGAGAAGTGCAGAAACAGTAAATGAGTGTACATGTTTGGAACATAAAAGGGGACACAACAGTAGCAAAAACATCTGGGTTAGAGCTCGATACCACACGTAGCCTGTGAGTAGAGCAAGTAGTAAAAAAAAAAAAAAAACATAAAAAACAAAGAGTCAGCCTGGTCCAATCAGTCTTTGTCAACTGCACAATTATTAGGTACCACGTGCTTTCAAACTGTTCAACATTATCTGCAAAAAGTGCTCAACTTAAACAAAAGCATTGTCAAGTCGTTTTTAGTCACAGAACCTCGAACTAGGACATCTACTTGTGAAATGGCGCACAGTTAAAAAAAAAAATAAAAAAAAAAAAAAAAAAAAAGAACATACTTGTGTTATTTATGACGTACTGCCTAACAAGGGAAAATAAGCATACATCAATATTTTATGTTGTTGTTCATAAGAGTATCCACGTACTGATTTCTTTCACTTTTAGTGTTCCAATTTTGCCATGGGTGTGTGAGAATTTGAGCTATACTATTTAATTTTTTCAAACATATGTTTTCCCAAGCACAACCTGGTTTTGATAGGAAGTGAGATTGCTTACAAGCCCACTGGAACAGTGTTCCACATTGTAAGCCAATTTCGCAGATTGTCAGGCAATTGTGAAACTGCCTTCAGGGAACTATGTTGGTATACGACTGTGCTGATACTCTATAAACACAGATGTAGCTAGAAAGGAATGGAGCTGAGCACAGACTAGTGGGATAAATCAGCACAGAATACATATTAAGGTTGGGAAGAATCCCTTGCAGACAAACCAATGGATAAGAGGGTCTGAGAAGATTTTGACAGAAGCAGTCAAGGCTTGACTACTGGTATTTCTGCTTTTGCACATCCCGATTGCCTGTCTGCCAAACTTAAAGCTATCTATGTTGTGCTGGTCACTATTGATGGTGATATTTTTCATCCAGTTGTGACTGCAATAAAGGACCTTCCAAGAGGCATGTCCCTGTGCGGTCCACAAGCACTACGAGGCCTCAGGGTAGAAATGCGCTATATAAATATAATTTCATTTCATGTCCATTTTAATGGTGGCATTGATATACTAAAACAGTCCAGCATTAGTTACTCTACTGCTTGTTAGGTAGAAGCAACAACCAACAATATCATTCAAACATTTAAAGGGTAAGCCGTGGCTTCACCTACAAGAGCTAAAAATATTATTGTTTTTTTCAACATAGATTCAGCATCTGCTAACAAGGTCATCGCTGCATTTCACATCCCAGTGCAGGAGACCGCTTTCCTCAATCAATATGCATACAGAAGAGTGGCTGCAGCGTCACAAGTGTGAAAAAATGGGGGTCTGTTGCAGTACCCCCACACACACACACACACTTTTTTGACTGACTTTTGATGCAACTTTGACTGTGGAGTACTGGGTCCCTGCTGTCTAGGTTCCCAGTACCAGTGTTCTTCCCTTAAAATTGTGCCTCAATTGGCCCTTCAGGCCCCCTGAAAGTCCCATGTAAATTGTGTCAGAGTAACTAGGGAACTGGGACTGAAGAGGAACCCCTCACCTAGGCCGTGCAGACTGCCACTGCAGCATGCATGCCCTGGAGGAGACAAAATGACAAAGTCGACAGGGCCCACGGACTGTGTGCCATGCCAACTAGCACTGCTTAAGGTATAGGCAAGTCACCCCTCTAGCAGGCCTTACAACACTAAGGTAAAGAGCCCTATATCACAGGTGTGGGCATACCTGCATGAGCAATTCCACCCCTATAATAGCTGGGTCTATTTCCTAATATTGTACGTGCTATGGAAGCCATAGAGTACATGGGCTGGAAACTCAAAAATTCAAGAGTGTTTGGTACCAAACTACTCCTCTCAATAAACCCACACTGATGCCAGTGTGGGATTTATTGAAACGTGTACTCAGAGGGTACATCAGAAAACCTACCAACCTTGGTGAGGTCTCATGTCTGGTGGTGGCAGGCTGCCTAAAACCAGTCTGTTAGTTACTGGACCCCCTGGGTCGAGAGCCAGTGCTCTTTGGGACCAGCAACAAAGCACATCCTTGGCTGAGGAGTCACAATGCCTCCCCAGGATGGACACATTGTTCGAGCTGGAAGCTTCAAAAGCCAGCTAACTTTGTTATGTGACCCCCAGCCTCTGAAGGTGGCAGATGATGGCAGCCGCTTGTTTACACCCCCGCTGAGTGCAGAACAACCAGCAGGACAAACTAGGAAGAATAGGAGGTGTGCCCACTTCTGCCAACACCACCCCTAAGGTGAAAGAGGTGAGGTGAAGCACATCTTTCAGTCCCTGCCATCTTGAGATGGAGGTAGACTAGTCCACACACGGCTAGGCCCCCTCCCACAGGACAGTGACATAATGGAGGGTATAGACACCCCAGGTAAGGTGTCTGTTGGCCCTAGCAGTCACTCCCTTAAAATGCCCTTAAATCTAGTATCTAGGTGGCTCCTTCAAACTCTGAAACTAGTTCCTGCCGACCTAATCAGGAGGATGAAGACGTTGTGCAAAGAAGGCTGTCTACGCCCACTGACTTGGCCCCAGCCCTACCAGTTTGTCTGTACCCCTTGAAGATTCTGCGAAGAAACACCTGCCTGCGATCAGGGATCTCCAATACCCCTGGAAGGACTGACTGCCTTTGATGAATACAAGAACTACAGAGGACAACTGCCCTGTCCACAAGAAAAAAACCAAAAAACGATTCTGGGCCCTCTGCCTCCGGGATTCCTGACCACTCTGCACCAGATGGCTCCAGCCTGTGTCCAGGTGGCCCACTAGTCCAGAAAAGGTTCCCCATCGATCGAGTCCAAGTCCAGCGTTGGCGGACCCCTCCTGGACTCCATGGCGACACCTGCAGTGTGAAACCAAAGGCACACACTGACCAGCTCCGGTAAGAAACTAGACGTCCAATGACACCCGTCCACCCGTAGCCCCTGGCCTTGAAGGGCTAAACCGACTGTGTCCCTACCACCGACAGCATCCCAACTTACCTCTTCTGCCTGAGGGGCCCTTTCTGCAGCCTCCAGTTCATCGCATGCAGCTTGTTTTCCCAACCGAGTTTCTCCATTGAAGTGCATTGGGCGCCCACAGTGTTTGCACCCTGCACCCAGCCACCCCTGAGCCGCCGGTGGTGTACGTCTGCTGATGCCCTGTGGGCCCCCTTGTGCTTGCCGAAACCTCCGAAGACCGAGCCCTGCAGGCTCTTTATTCACCCAATGGAGACGGAGGTGCTTTACGCCACACAGTTGGCAGTTAACATTGGGCTTGATCTTAAACTTTGATCTCTGCACACAGCCTCCACTGTGCCGCTGGCCCTGCAACCCGAAGACTAGATTTGTAAATTGTTCAATTACCTGTAAAATCGCATTATAGTTTTCCTCCATAAGTTAACATTGGAAAGACAGTTTTGAAGGTGTAAAGAATTCCCATTTAAAATTGTACTTACCTTTATGCGAAGATCTTGGTCTTAAAATAAACCTTGAGAAAAGCTTATTTTTATAAAATTGGTGTGGATCTCCTAGTCACTGTGTGCACAACAAATGTCTTCCACTCCTCTGTTTTAGGCCTAATGCTGCTCGCCCACATACCACAAATAGAGCACCTTGGGTTGGCATGGAGTCCTGTACACTTCCTTGGGGAATTTCTGGACTCTGTGCACAGTATAAACACCTAGTGGTATATCATATACAGAGCCAGTTTCCTATACAGGCTATCAAATACAAAATCAGAGGTTGCCAAATGAACATAAAAAAATATAGTGGAAAGACTATTCCAATACCACTAATGGATGGGCAACAAGATCACAATGTGAAAATCATGTCTGGCTTACGAAATTACAAACTTTTTTTGGGCTCAGGGTCCAGATGTTCTTATCGTAAAGAATCAAGTTTTCCATTTCTTGCTGGCATAGAGTTGCATTAGTAGCATATTCAGAATGTAGCAAGGATACGCTCCACTAGCAGGGCGACAGAGTCCATTATTTGCTTCTTAGGAGTTTACAAAAACTTTGTGAGAAAGGATGGATTTTTCAGAGAAATATAGTGCTGTGGCCAGCAGAATCCTGATGTTCACGACTACAATTTTGAATCCAATGTGGCATTCATTTTGGAGACAGTGCAAATTTCTGAAGAATGGGCTGACGTGTGATTATAGTGCTGCCCATTACGGTTCTGCCCAAGGAAATACCTCATGTTGGTCAGTCGAGGTACACGTTTGGCAGGAATGGCGAAGCACAAGACTACACAAAATTTGACTTAACCCCACATTTGCCCTCACTAATGTGCCTCTTTATTCTTGCCCTCACTAATGTGCCTCTTTATTCTTGCATGAACTCTCAGAAGGTAAATTATTTACCTAACCTTCCACATCAGATATCGTCTGATCTGTATTCTATTTTCTTGGAAATAATTCCAATTCTGAGCACACACTTAATTTAAAACAAACACAACTATCCAAGTGTGAAATTCTTTCTCTTTCATTGCCCCGCCAACACGTGTTTCGGCGTGTTGGGTGTTCCCCACAACCTCTTCAGGGCGGTCTTCCTCTCATTTATCTGGCTGAGCACCTTGACGCAGGTTGTACTTCCGTTCCAGCATATGCACTGCAATAAAAGGAATATTCATTGTATCTTGAATTAGGTGATTCCACAATGAATCCTTATGTTACCGGCCAGCCAATTCTATTTTTATACACCCATTTCATTTATGCACGTGCATTTGGATGCTCCCACAATCTTTATCGGGGATGTCTAATACGCGCCCTCCAAGTGCTTGTATCTCCCGCTGAGTCAGTGCCGCGTTGACGGCCCTGAAGTCGTTGCTGGAAACACCCAACACGACAAAACACATGTTGGCTGGGCAATGAAAGAAAGTCCTGACTATCGCCCCTCTCCTCAAATTTGTTGGTCAGATAACTTTGCGGTGCCTTTTAGTATTAGGGTCCCCTCCGACCCCATCTCTCAGCTCGTTTTGAAATCCAAAGCCAGGAACTGGTCTAAACTTAACATTTCAGTGTTAATTGAGCCGCTTCTTAATACAAAGCCCACTCTTATCTTTCAACCTGACTCGGACCAAATTTCTGTTTAACACTGTCTTACTGAGGCTAGAGACACCATGTTCCCACCTACTGGAGTGTAGAACTCACGCTCCTTCTCCTTGGTTTACTGATACCCTTAGATTGTTTCTTTTCTAAAGAAAGATCTTAGAAAGACAGTGGAGGAAACGTTATACTGAGGGGGCAAAATCAGAGTATGTGGTGGCGCTGAAAAGACAGCATGCCGTTTGTAAATCAGTGAGTGCCAAGTACTTTACAGAAAAGATGGCCAGCTCAATACTGTAAGACTCCTCTCTTTGAAAGGTGGTAAAAACTTTGGTTTTAGGTGGGGCACAGCACAGAGTCTGCTCTTATTGAGGTAACTGAATGTCTTAGACAACATCTTGACTCTAGAGGCACAGCAACTCTCATTCTGCTTGGCTGGAGCACTGCGTTTGACACAGTGTCTCATTCTATCCTGACTGGCAGACTTGAGTCTGAGTATAGAAGGCTTTGCCTTGAAGTGGGTGGCGATCTTTTTATAAGGACCGCACCTTCCAGGTCTCTTCAGCCAATGCAAGATCTGAGACATTAGCCCTGGCATCTCTCGGGGATCCACTTTGAGCCCTTGCTCCAAAACAACTATGTTCATCCTCCAGCAGATGTAATAGAGAAGTGTGGGAGAACCCTCTTCTCATATGCAGACGACATTCAGATCACCTTTTCGTTAATCAGCCGCCCAACATCATGACCCCTCGTTGCTTTACTTGGGCCTCAGGAACATCTCCTTGTAGATAAACAAAAATGTGCTGAAGCTAAACGCCAATAAAACAGAGGTCCTGGTCTTGGGTAACAATCTTGATCTCTGGGGACCTAGCGACTGGCCGGACTTCCTTGGGCCTCTACCAACCCAGTCTACTAAGGTCAAGAATTTCGGTTTTATTATTGATGATAAACTTTCCTTGAAGCCACAGGTTCCTAAGGTCACTGCTGCCTGTTTTTCAGTCCTCAAGTGTCTGAAAAAGATACTTTGGTTAATTCCCCCAGCGGCTCAGAGAACTGTCATTCAGGAGCTGGTTATATACAGACTGTATTATGGCGATGTAGCTGGGTGCAGATAAGACCTTGATTCGACGCCTACAGACTATTCAGAATGCAGCCGCCCAGTTACTTTTTCGGCTAACGAGGCATGATTCAGTCTCTCCTCTGCTCCAGGAACTGCACTGGCTTAAGATCGAAACGCATTGAATTTAAGGCATTGAGCTATGTATTAAAGACCAAACATAGTCTGGCACCCTTATACATCAAAGGACTTTGTGACTTCTTATATACCTAGCCGTCTGCTGAGATCCTCTAGCCTCTCGAAGTTCGCTACGCCCAGGTTTCAAGAACAAGGCATGAAAGGATGCTATTTTGACTACTTAGGTCCAAATTTGTGGAATTCTCTCCCAGCCACTCTTAGAACTGCAACTCCTTACTTGTTTTTCGTAAAAATCTGAAAACTTGCCTTTTCTAGTGGTGTGCTGGTGTCACTGTTATCTGCCTCTATCCTGCGCCGAGAAACCCATTGGGGTAGCTGCGCGCATTAGAAGTCTGTCAAATAAATAAAGTGAGTATTTGTCTAAATTTTAATTTACCATTACCTAAATATGCACAGTCACTTTTTCGAGTTCAAACTATTCCTAATTATTTCATCAGTCCAACCTTCTGTATATGATCAAGGCATATCTGTTTGGTATACTTTCAAGGTAACTCAAACCTTTATTTGTTTTTGCAAAACATTTTTGGGAGTGTGAGGGGTGGAGAAATCGATCTGGTCTAAGAATTCTAGAATAAAGTCCTCTGACTGAAGTCAAGGCTTCTCATCCAGTTTGTAGCAAATAATAACATGCTATACTTCACAATCTTGATAAATTCATGCTGATCAGCCAATTATTGTTGTTCTCGCAATTAAACAATTACCAAGACTTTGAGGGCACTTTCTTCAGTGGGGGGCCGAAATGCCCCCTCCATCGCCATGGTTACTTTCCCTAATCTGTTGGTTTATTTCCTATTATGACTTGGCCTTTGGCCTAGAGAAAGACATTTAGTTTCTCAGCACCTTTTCAGAGTATGTCATCTTAATTTCCCAAGCCGGTGGCCATATGACAGCTACATCTGACTAGCACACCAGTTAGAGGATATAAGACTCCACTCTCTCCCCAGGTTTATGATGCAGATTCTACTTGTTGGGTATCCACATGACATCCTACAATGGCTCTTCCAGTCAATGTGATTTTCAGATTTAATGGCTGCTGCAGTACCTCTTGCTTTGGACTGGCATTCCTATTCCTTTACCTTGTTGGTTTTTAAGGTATTGGTGTCCTCAGTCCAGTGTGGGCCAAGTATGGATTAAGGGACAGACCTTGACTACGACAACCAAAGACAAAGGAGAAGGGCAAACCGTTAGAGAATTTTAACAGGAAGGAAGAAGAGAAATAGAAGGTCAAGAGAAAAAAAAAAAACAGGAATAACGGCAGAATCAAATATCAAACCAAGAAGACCAGAAAAGGAGGGAAGCAAAGAATTGAGTGGCACACAAAGAGTTCAATTGAAAAAGTACCAGGCACTGGCTTAATACGTTTTAGGTTTCAATTCTTTTTACTGCTGTTAGAAATGGGGATCTCTGGTTGGCTAAGGCTTGCGCCAAAGCCAGGCAGAGACCACCACTCTAGTCAGGGAAAGGGAGTTACAGGTCATAGAGAACCCTTGCTCATCCCCATGGTAGCTTGGCACGAGCAGTTAGGCTTATCCCGGGGGCAATGTGTAAAGCGTATGCGCAACACACACACACACACACAGCAACACACTAGGCACACCACAAAAAGGAACTCCACACAAGGTTATATATAAAAATAGCCTTTGTAATACCATAAACACATTAGATGATAATCAAACAGATACACTGTGCCAACTGGCACTGGGCAGTATTTACAGGGGATTATTTACACGACAGGGCCACGTGGGCCACTGTCAGAATCGGCACTTAGTAGAAATAGTAGATGTAGAACATAGTAGAATTGTAGCCTAAAATAACAATTGTAGAACACAACCAGTAACCGCTGGTAAAAAGTAGGAACACACTACGCAATACTCATCACCTTAGGCATAGATCACGCAGTGAAATATAAATTGACCAGCATAAACCATACAACTTCCTAATCATAAAAAACATTTAGAGGTATCCAACAGGCATAAAGGCATTGCACATTACGCATGTATCACATTAGGCATGAACAGTGTACCCCAAGCGGGGGCACAACACATGAAGACTGCCCCCAGGCCAACTGGCCTTCCATGGGGCTTAAACGCCCTTTGTCCAACAGTCAGGGCTAGCTGCACAAAGCAGCGAAAGCAATGAAGAAATAAAACAAGCCTAAACGTGGCAGCTGCCCACTAATTGCTGGGCAGCTGTAGGAATGATCACGGGCGCCAGCGTGCCCCTTGAGCCCCTCCCTGGGACTACCAAATGAACTGAAGGTGCCTCAACGTCGCAGCTTGCCTGCGCTCTCGCAGGGCAGCTGGCAAAAATGGCCAAAGGAGGTGGGGCACTCCTGGTGCCTCTTGGGCCACCACTGGGGCCTCCTAACCAAAATCTGCCCCCAAGTTGCAGCTGCCTGCGCTCTCGCAGGACAGCTGTGGAAGTCACGATACAGGCACTACCCCTACTTGTGCCTAACCGACCCTGGGCCCCCAAGCACTGTGGGGCAAAACACGGGGCGAGGTCACAGGCCCCTCTGGCCCTCTCAACAATTATGGGCTCGTAGGAGCGGCCCACTGGCAGACGGGGCCGCTCTGGTTCAGGGCCCCACACTGGGGTTTCTTAATAGTTCCCCCATGTTGGAGCAGCCCGGAACGGCGGACCCGCTCAGCACATAGGACAGGTTTGGATCAGCAGTTTTACCTACGCTGAGTCCCCCACAGCCCTTCTTCACTCACCGTGCGGCTCTCTGGGGACTCCGGTCCTGTCTCCGCCGGATCACAGCCCCTTTTTATACACACATTTCCTTTGTCTAGAGCTGTAGGGCAAGTGGAGAACCAGTTTACAACTGGTTCTGGAGCACTTTGTTTTGCTCAGCCCTCTCCCTATTCACAGGACAGGCATGGGACATTAGAAGCACCACAGGGGGTGGAGCCAGCATTGTGGAGGGAAGGCACAGCCCTATTCAGGTCCCAGGTGCAACTCCTCCCTCCCATCTACATGCAGATCTCCCTATTCACCACCAGGCAGACCCATCCTGGCTCCTGGAGCCAGGCACACCAGCCAGCCCCCGTCACTCACAAGCCAGACAGTCAATTCACATTCACTGCCCACAGAAATGCCAACTTCTAAAAGTGGCACTTCTATGCTTGTCACATTAAATCTGCGCACATCGTCGCACAGCATTTGATCTCATGAGTTCGCACATACCAAACTTGCCCCTGCACTCTTCTCACATCATGAACTACCATGGACACTCATCTCCCACATGCATTCCTATGGGAGGGAAGGCCAATCTCACCACACACACGCAGACTGCACACGCACTTTACACTGGAACACAGTGCTATAGTGCCCAGAAGCCCAAAAACAACCATCAGGTCACATTTCAAAGCAAAATGTTGAGGGGTGAACCTGCCAAAAGGGCCAAGTCCAACAACTGCATTTTCTAAAGAAAAAAAAAAACACTTGCATAATACCAAATTTTATATCCCTATATTAAGAGTATTATATTCTAGACAAAATGCTCATGGGATTAGCCCAAAATGTTTGTGTGACTGTTAAAATATCTGTAGTAAACTTGAAGTTAACTGGTTAATCAAACTACAAAAATTAAGAATTGATTTACGTGCCATCTATAAACCAAGCTGCAATGTAAACAGCAGAGGGACGAAATGCACAGCTCCTGGTATGCTCTTGTGTAAAAAAACAGCATAATAAAATGACAACATAGAAAACCTAATCTACTGTCTCTTGCACAGTTTCTCATGTGAATCCACTTTCTTTGTACTGCTGTGTGTTCGACAGAAATGCTGGAAACTGAAAACGAAGGGAGTGCATATTTTCAATTTTTTTATTATGCTTTTAAAACGTACCTGCCCTCCAGAAGAGGCCGAATGCTTTTGTGTTGGATTTCTGTCATGTGCACAAAACCCATCTCGGTTATGCCTTTCTGGGTGTTCTCACTGACTAGATCAGCAAGAGAAGCAAATGCAGTATCTTCAAAGGCCCCTAAACATAAAATAGTTATGTTAAAAGCAGCCCTGTATCAATTGATGTACAAACAGGAAAACAAGGTCAACTCTACACTCATCCCATTGACAAACATTTGCAAATTTCTACGAAACACATGCAGTACTACTGTAGGCAATAGTTCCCATGAAGAAAGTGACCACCTGAGTTCACTCTGGGTAACCAATATAAATCAAGAGGCCCTCTGACTACCAGAGGGTAAAACACCTTTGAGGATATAGAGATCAATATTACTGAACTACTCCTATGGCAAAAATGTAGTATGCAGCCTTTAAAGAAGCAGACGCTGAATTATGAGACGAAAGTGATTCTAACAAAGCTTCAAGGAACCCAAACCATGTTTTTAATCCTTCGATCATAAACCAATCAAAGATTACATTTTATGGAATAGCTCTTACCGGTCAACCCCAAGGGCAACTTTGGATTTTCATCATCTTGCTCTTCATGGGCATCTTCAGAATCAGCATTCTCCTCTTCAGCATTATGCTCTTCAACTGCAGCATCCGGTTTGCTAATTTTTATTCTCTTAGCTCCTGCAAATAACAAATAAGATGTAGTAGTTGATCTGTGAAAGCATCAAGTGGTCTGCAAAAGCATATACACTTGCAAAAGGCAAATAAAGGGAACTTCATAAGAACGGTGCAGATGAAGGCAATGCAAAACGTAAGCAATAATATTAATTATAACTTTTTGAACCCGGAAGCAAGCTCAACACTGTCAAGCTTATGTCTGCTCTTGGTTAGGAAGGGGCAAGAATACCAAACTATGCATCCAACTTCAATGCTTTATACAAGGTTAGTGCACATAAGGTTAATAAAAATGGAATTTGAAAACTCATACCCATGCAGTTGTAACCACTAGCACACAGTAGTCAAATTCAATCTGGTGCACCAAAACAGGTCTACAAACTTGAGTCTAAAGGCCTTTGAAAGTGTTTGTCTAGGTAAAGAACCCTTTGTTTCCATAGTATCACAAACATGAGATTAAATACCACCTTGCACGACTGCCCTGAGAGGAAGGACAGAAACAGCACACAAGAAATCAAAAGCTGCAATAAAATGGGTGAGGATCAAAAAGAATAAATGCATTGTCTGCACTTGTGCAAAGTCTTACAAGGACGCGTGGACATGGGGTGGCGAAGTGAGCTAAAGAACAATGATGGATTCAACCCAGATCTGTGACTGTCCATCATCTCCTTGTGCTTGCTTTGTGTGCCCTAAGTTGGCAGTGTATGCCCAGACGTGGGTCCCTTGCTCACTTTGCCACTGGATTCAAGCTAGCCTGGCTGATGAGGGGAGTAACACCAAAACCAGTCCCAGCATTCTTGTTTCCAGTCCAGAGAAGACCTGGCTTGGCAGCTCGGCTGGACTGTTCATATGAGGAACAGGAGCAAGATTGATTTGCATATGGCTGGTTCTGAACTGGGGTGGTGAAGTGAGCTAAAGAACGATAATGGATTCAAGCCAGATCTGTGACTGGGGGTGAGGGTCTGAAAAGTTTCAGCTTTCCGCCATCAACTTCTTGTGTTTGCTTTGTTTACCCTCAATGAGCCATTAAACCCCTTAGTTGAGAAGAAAAAAAGAGATTGACTAGCCGGCATGCTTCAAATTTCTCCTTGGGATTCAGTAGCTAGCTAAAATCTAAAAGCTGGGAACTTTATAAAATATCCACAAAGACAGCAAGTTCTATGTGCCTGAAATGTAATTGGCAAGACAAATACATCAGAAGATACTGCCAAAATGGAAGGTAGAAGGTAACAGACTGACTGACTTGATATTTATAAAGCGCACTAATGCCGAGACATCTTGGCGCTGAGATAAAGTACAGGGTAGTGCCAACGTGACCGGTTAGTATTGAGAAAAAAGCCATGTTTTTATTTGCTTCCCGAAAAGTGTCCTGCTTAGTTGAAGTCCAAGTGGTACCGGAAGTGAATTCCCCAATTTTGCTGCTAAGTGTGAAAAACGCCCCCCCCCCCCCCCCCCCCCACATTACTCGGTTTATCTTGGGGCAGAGCACCAATCCAGTATTTGAGGATCTAAGACGGCCTGATGGTTTGCAGCAAATAAAGAGGGCTTGTAAATCCTGAGCCCCTCCTCCGTGGATGGCTTTGTGGACTATACATAAAGCCTTAAAGTCCACCCGTCGTTTAACTGGAAGCCAGTAAAATTGCTTTACGCCAGCAGATGTGGAATGGTGCTTTGGAAGAATAAGTAATACTCTTACTGCGGCGTTTTGTAAAGATTGGAGTTTGGAAATCTGGGCTACACCAGCTCCCAAGTACAAAGCATTGCAATACTCCAACCTCAACACCACTAAAGCTCCTACCACCGTTTTCCTCAGTGAAAAAGGGTTAAAAAGGTAGGTTCTTCTGGAGGACCTTCAAGGTGAAAAAGCATGCTGAAGACACCTGATTTATCTGTGAGGCAAGACTGAGGTCTTTGTCTATCAGGACACCCATGTTTTTGGCTTTGGATGCCAGCACGGGACAAGTTCCAGCTTTAGGGGGCCACCATAGTTGGATCGAGATAGATGCTTTTGTCCCAAACTCAACAACCTCGGTTTTACCCGCGTTTAGTTCTAGAAAGAAGCTGCACCACTCCCACCCCTATCCACAGGGAAAACTATTAATACTGAATAACACAGTTCACATGGGTTAGGTGGAATATTGACCAAATCTATCATGAAAAGCCTAAGCTGCTAATATGCACACAATAGACCAATAACAATGACCAAAGACTCAGCAGATGTTATAACAAAACACATACAATATAACAAGAGCAACAACAGTGAAGCCTTCTGAACAGAGACCAAATTAAATATTAGTCTTTTAAAATTACATTTTCAAACAGCCGCCCAGAAGTACAATTAAAGAAGGCTGCTGTCCTAAACACAAGTTATACAGATGATTGCACAAGGTGACCTCCTTGTTTAAGGTACTGGGGTTTGGAACCAAGTAGTAAGAAATGCCATGATGCTTTCCAACACCATTATCGCCTGTGCCCTCTTTAGAAGAGCACACATCTAGTAGTGCTTTGTGATTAAAGACTTTTACACTACAGTGTATCTGTCATGTGTTCATGAGTTTCAAGAAAGAAAATAAAAAATGCCAAAATTTGAACTGCAAGGACTTGGCACAAGAATCCATGTCCTACCATGGATACACAAAGCTAAAATGAACTTCAAATGTCAAACCTGGGACTTTCGAAAAAATACAGAAGGCTAACATCGCACATAAGAAGATGTGGAATGGCAGAGCAATCAAGAGCAGGGTAGAAGGGACAGCTTATGTCATTAACACACCCGTTGACGTGTGTGTTTGAAACCCAAGAGAAGAGCAAGAGGCTGTTACTATTTTTTCTTTGCCTAAGAAAATATCCAAATTGTGCCTGCCTCCTTGCTGGGGCATTAGCTCTAGTCTAAGCCCACTGAACCAGATTCTCGGTCAAAGGGAGGTATTTGTTTTCAGTGGCAAGACAATTAATTAGGGATACAACTATATACATATATTACATACCAGAGGCAGCCAGTATCTACATGTAGTTAGACTTATTTCTTACTAATTTTGGTGCTGTTCTATGAAACTACATAAGACTTTTCAATAAAATAAAAAAATAACAAGCCCTGATTAGGTCAGTAAGCCTTGTCTTGGCAGAGTTTTCTATTTAATATCTATTGTTAAGTGGATAATAACTGGCCATCATTTGACAAACATTAAACATGGCAGATATTTAGTCAAAGAATATACCAAAATTTAGATAGGGCATGGGAACCTGCAAAATGTTTCCCAAGTGTCAAAAAGTATGGTCTGTGGCGAGACCGAGAGCCACACGAATATCAGTAGAGAAGTAAGTGCCCAGGGGTTGGGAGTGCAAGGTGGATGCAGGGGAAGCAAAGCATAAACATTGTGTGGACATGGTGTAACGGAGTTATTTGAGGGTTTCACTCCATACTGCTAGTCTCTAGAAGACTCAGATGTGACAATACTGTGTTATGCTGCACTGGAGTTGCTTTCTCTCCATCACTTCTTGGAAAAGCCTTCTCTGCTTGCTACAGTCGCCTCTGCCGAGTCAAGAGTACAATGGCAGTAATTTGATTATTGAACTGGAATGAAATAGAATCTTATGCCTCAACCTCGTTATGCCTTTAGTTTCTGACCTGTAAACATTAGAAGTGCTTAGGTACAGGCTCTGTTAAGGTACTGAATTCTAAAAACAATTCTTGACAAAGATCTACCAGCATAGTGCACAATTCATGGAGGTGGGCATACACAAACACTCAAACTCTACCTCTTGACATGGGACTGTAGTAAAGCTTTAGACATTGAACTATTACCTTAATCCTGGCTTTACCTCTGTGCCAAAATATGCTGATCTTAAATTCGGTCTTTAAAGTGTGGGCAGCTCTCTCAGCACCTTTAATTGCGGAGAATGGTCCCAGAGCCTCACCATTGGAAGCCCTCACAACTCAGTTGTTGTGTAATGAGCAAGGTCGAAACCGTGGAACAAGAAGTCTGCTTTTTATTAATCTCAGCAATCCCTTGTGTGCTCTTGGGTAATGATCTTGACAATACTTCTCTGTTTCTTTCTACTCCACCCGAACAAATATAGGAAAAATTAAATGAAATAAACACATAGTAAATATGTGAGAACAACAGGACTGTAACCCAACAATCATTTCACAAGTAGTCCTGCACGATCGTGCGGGTACTCCGGCTTCACCAAATTGTTTGAGGATAGTCAAATCATATCCTTCCTACGCTTCGGTCGCATTAATTTTCATTATGAGAGGTGTAGGCAAGCCATCCGAGGCCTTCAGTCAAGCGCAAACCAGATGCCTGGCTCTGCTCGAGGTGCTCTTGGATACTCAAACCCAAACAGGCTGAGCCTTAATGTAGCTTCTGTCTGCCATCCACGCACCAACCTCATGCACCAAGTATTAAGGACAAAGCATTACATTTAGCATTAAACAAGAGTGGAAAGTGATACCAGTCTACTGGTTGAATTGCACACTGTAAAACTATATAGCCTGTGATAAATCCCAGCTTTCTCATTTGACCAAGTCGAGTGATCCTATGTAATTGTTTTAGTACACTTTGCTGCTTTTTCATGACCACGTATGAGAGCTCCATGAAATACAGGAGTTAAAAATTAGAGTAGTACAAAACCTGCTCTACTGTTAGATTTAACAAGCTATAATAGTGTCCCATGTACAACAGCAACCTAGGGGATCTAGAGGAAGCATGTGCCAGCGGACTTGGTTCACTAATGGTATTGTTGGCAGGGAAAGACACGAGTGTTTAAATTCATGTTTGAAAACAATCACTTAATAAATGCCTTTTAATGTAGTGCTATAATCTGATACACTATTATCAGATGCATGTTTTAGGAACTCACCCGCTCGGCCCGCACTTGACTATCACCATGAACATTTCCAGGAAGGAGCAGAGGTGCACGAGACTTTCATAATTTATTTTTTTAGTCTAGTTCTATTAAGATGCGTCAGAAAACACCAAAGTTATCAGGAAACAAAAAAAAATGCTTCTCCTATGGAAACATGATCCTAACTATAACTACTAAGGGGAAGCGTCACTGGGCAATATTTTTTTTACATATACACAGTTTATCGGGGAAATGAAGGATAACTGCATCTTTTTTTTGTCTCATTTTACATAAAGCAGGATGTGCAGTCTTGCATGTACTATAAGCAACATGTATAAGTTGTGCCCAGGCACACAAACCAAGGACAACTCACTTCTAAGGAACATTTATCTGAAAGCTAAAAAGCAGATTTAGGGCAGATATATTGAAAGGGAACAATAACTAACTAGAATTCAAGAACATACCATTTTCATCAACATTAGATGAATCTTTTCTCTTTTTCTTTTTTTTCTTTGGCAGGATTTCTTTGGAATGATCTATGTCCTCCATATTCTGTTCCAGCGCACCAGCCTCCATTTCTTTGCCATTTTGTGATGTAATCTCAGTTTCTTCAACAGACTTAACTTCATCTTCTGCTGCTCCATTAGTTATTGTATTCTCTAAAACAGAATAGATGTGGCACAACACAAAGTGATCAATTGGGTTCAGTCTTGGGCACAAACAAAGCAAGGCAATTCCATAGTAATACACCCAAATCTATGTAATTACCACTATAGACAAGGTGACTCCACCCTCTTGCCTGCACACAGAAAATCTTTACTTCGGCTTGTTAAGATTGCAGTGAGGGATTCTTATATGGCTGGTTCATTGCCAACAACGATGGGCAATTGAGCACTAAACCGGAACAGAATAGCTATCGCCTGGACACAGGGAGAGAACACCTGCAAATCAAGGGATGTACTCAACATCTTCAGAACGATCTCATTTGTTCCAAATTACCTTAAAAATAATTAGACCAAAATGTTAATTGAATAATATTATGTACTTAAAATTGGACATTCATCCTCTACTGGAGAAAACTCTGCCAAGGTGGGTAGTAAAATGTATGCATTTTAGGAGCATGTATCATTTTCGCCCCATACTCAATCGGCACAACCTAGCTGTATGGTCAAAAAGGAAATCTTTTAGTGAGGTCATTACCTTAACTTAGGTACGACACTTTATGCATGATCCAAGTGTCCCATTCCTGGAGTACCTGGTATTAACAGTGGAGGATGCATGGCCTTGAAAAATACAAAAGTGTTTTCAGAAAGAGGTTGGCCATTTTGAAGGGATTCTTACATGAACCCAAATTGAAGAGTCTACCATGAAGTAAAGCCCAAACTTGAGCATGTACTGTTGAGTGTAACTAGTAAGGTAAAAGGCACTGCAAAGTCGTAACAGAAGCAGTTTACTGATCTAAATGAGATTCTGCCTTACCCTTATTACTATGTGCAAAAAATCTGGCAAGTTAACCCCTTGCGTGCGGGGCGTATTTTCCGCCTGTGCCGACTCCGCCTTGCGCGGGCGGAGTCATGACGGAACGGTTCCGTCATCAGCACAGCTCAACCGATGCTGATGACGGAACCGTTCTGTCATCAGCACGCAAGGGGTTAAACTTGTGTGCAGACCGGAGATGCCTTTAGAAACCAATTTTGTTTGACTGTCATCCTTTAACAAAAAGTCAAATTGTTTGCAGTAATAGGAGTTGCTAGAATATATTCTATGCTGAATTCACACGCTGAGTATCGGACAAAACTGACAAATCTCTGCCTTCGGACCAAAGGAACTACTTGCGTGTCTTTTTGTATGGCGTCAGCTGCCTATGCTTCAGAGGCTTATGGGTACTCTTTTTTATAGACAGACGAGTTGGCACCTTCCAAGATGACATTCTTGTTTTGCACACACCTTGGAAGAATTTACTGGCTTACGAAGGTCTGCTGTTATGACGCTTCGAATGGGCAAGTGCAAATGTTTGAGGAGGTCGAATAATAGGGAAACCAATAAAGTGGTTGGAAATCAAACTCACATATTAGCTTACAGCAATCAAAGAGGTATATACGTCAAAAAATTGAGACGTTGTCACCATTCCTTAGTCTCAGATTAATATACACACACACACACACGTCAAAGAGGGCTTTGAAAACACTATAAAAGTGACTAGTATATGTAGACTCGGAATCTAAACACAGCTTTTCAATGTTAAAAGCAAAAGAACTCAATGTATCTATTGTAAAGGTTGATAACAGTGGTGACGGGCTTTTTACCCACAGTGTGTAGAATGGAAAGAGAAAAGAAGGTCGACCTGTATTTGCTTGTGCTTCAAGGGGGTTTACAGTCATGGAAGGATTGGTATTACACAAATGAAAATGATGCTCTTGGATGAATGTGTGGTGTGAAACATTTCAACATTTCAATTTTTTAATATTTAATTTATTTGAGGCACACAGAATTGTTGGAGTGATTAAGTATAAAAATCACATGTTAGGGTATATGTTGGAAATAAACTGATTGAGAATTATGGTATTTGCTTTGGTTAATGATGCCTTTAGCTTAGTTCCTGAACAACTAAGTGAACACTTTGCCAGGGCCAGTTTTGGTTCTCAGTCCGGCCCTGGGTAGCACACTAATGTAAAATTTTATTTATATCGCGCAGCAATCGCTCCAATGGAGCATCTAGGCGCTACCTCCGGCAAATTACCACTGCCATTACAGACAACACATCTTCAATCGACTTGACCATTACATTTGCACAACCATACAGTTTTACTGCTAAAAGTATAAGGTAGACAAACTAAGTGTATAAATGTCCTCACCTAGTGTATCGATCTGTTTTGATCGTATTAAAATATTAGTTTCCAACACACTTCAGAATTACCAAACAGTTTGCTATATTTTAACTTTTCTAAATTGACACATTCTGAAATAGTTGCAAAGTTTAGTTAGATACATTTTAACTGTGTTGTGTGCTACAAAGAGAAAGCAACATCATACCGTCTTTCTTAAACCCTCCCATCCGCGCCCTGCAACCAGCATGATTGCCAAATAAATCCCCTCACTTTGAAGTAAAAGGAAGAAAGGTAAACACCAAGCTTCAAGAAATACAGAGCTTGACATTGGACCTCTGTCTTTGAATTCGCCGCATATGTGACGAACAAGATTTAAAGCTATTTACACCATTATGGGAATGGTAGAAGAATACACTAAATAAAATAGAGTTTGGGTAAGGGAAAGGACGTACACAAGCTGAACAGCCTAAAACAAATAGAGCCAACAAATAGAAAGAAAGAAAGTTACACCACAAAGCCAACAGTGCAATGGGCGGCATGCATTCCCAGGGATTTGTAGCAAAGTTGTATAGCGGCATGGCTGCTCTGCAGCATAGCTGAAAATAATAAAAATAAATAAAATGGGACAAAGATGCATTCATCGCCGATGCATTTTTTTTTCAAAAGTGCATTAGCCCTGGCTGCGACATAGTGCTTTTTTTCAAAAGTCATTTAGCCACATTCCAGAGCATTCGCACTGTTTTACACCATGGCTAAAAAACATTGTTAAGCCAATATCTCTCAGAGGCCAGACCTATTGGCTCTGCCAATGCTTAATATCCGGGGTGAGCTGCACATCTTGACTTCTAACCCTGGAAAACCAATTCATGTTTTAACACCACTGAGGTTGATAGACTCACTTGGACTCTATAACAGAAGCACCTGCCATTTACAGCTGGCAAGTATCAAAACAACGATACGGAGTGCTATGTAAAAGAAAAAATGTGCCGTTATTAAAATCAAGCCTGATAGGTAGAGGAAGAAGTTGCCATGGATTAGTGCTTTAAAGATGCTTCGAGTGCACCACTTGTGTATTCAGTAGAGACGTTCCTGCTACATGTCTTGCCCAATGTTCTTTTGACAGGCCTGGAAAATGGACTGTAACACACTTGTTCGAAAAAAATAACAAACGAGAATATTATATTTTAAATATAGGTGAAATGTTGCCGATATTCTCTGCCCGACCTTTGCGTTTAAAGGGTAAGGTGCAACTTTATCGGAGAGGAGATAAAAAAGCCTGCCGACTCATCTCTGGAACATACGAGAATACGTGGAGAAAGACTGACTGCCGAGAATGCAGGAATGTAAAGGCTCACACTGCTTTGCACTGGTCTGTTTTCCCAATATATTGGCGTTCAAGAACTTTCTGACCCACTTGATATCTCTCCAGTCTTGTGCACAGCACTTCCTTTAGATGTATTGCGCCTAGAAACGAGTTAATTTGAGCTGTGTGTTAGACGCTATCAAATAAAGTCAAATCTGGCGACCTATTATGTAAAGGGCACACTTTCCCTGTTTGCGCCCGGCGCACAATAACACAGGCGCAAACATGGAAAGTGCACCCTGTTACATGGAATGTGCAGCCATGGGGCGGAAGAGCATTCCTGTGAAAAACCTAGCCGCTGTTTTGAAGCCACTCTGTTTTCACTGAGCAGGCGGAACCCAGCCTGCACTTTTAAAGGGGATTCGAGTTGCCATGGGACCCACTTCCCCCCAACAGAGGGCTGCCATCAAGGGGCGAACTAACCGTGTGCCATCATTTAAGTGGCGCACTGACTGTGTGGCCCCAGACAGCTTCTTTACCTCTGCGCACAGGTCTGTAATATGGAGTGGGAGCAGAGGCAAAGTGACTCCCTCATGGGACACGCCCCAATGCAAATGAGGGAACACAGTCTGCAGATAGCACTGGCTTTACGTGCGCTATCGGTATTACAGAACGGGACGCACAAGTGTCTGCGGCCGCTTCTTGAATACCAAAATGCTGCAGCCCCGGGGGACTATTTAATAGACCCTGGAGTCAGTCGCCTGAGTCAGTCGGCTTAAAGAGAACAGTGATTTGCTTGCCAGCCAACAACTGGAGCATATGCATTAGAGATTTTAGAACACAGACGTGGAACTAAATGTGCCAGTTTTCCAACACTTGTGGGAGGTTTATCTTGAAATGGTGGTAAAAGAAAATCCTATGTGCTGTATTATTTCTACCAAAATAGAGGAGGCATGCACATGAACACATCACATCTTAGTAAGATAACTCGGGGGCTACTGCATCTACCACAACGATCTTGAGTAGTCTAAACTGTGTAAGAATCCCAGCAGGCCCGCTAAGCTTTACATCCTTTTAATTAAGAATATTGCTAATCACGTTCTCCATTGCTAAGGGTGCACATGTATGTACAATAATTTTCCTCTAGCTGGCAACCTGTACTGTTACAGGCAGTCAGAACAGCGTGTCCGCATCAAGGCACTCTATGTAGAGACCAGGTAGTCTTACATGCCATCTGCTTCAAAACCCACGTTGTACTTACTTACTAACTAATGTCAGAAGAGTACAACATCACAGATAGTACAATGGCCAACAGGAGATGTATAAGCTATTGGCATTGTAAATGACAACATTTTTATTTATGTGTTGGTTTTGAAAACAGATAAATAAATGGCATTGTCATTTACAATGCCAATAGCTTAATCTCTCGCAAATGTGAGACCTATTGCTATTGCATTTGCACCCACACACACACACACACACAGACATTCACTATTGCATGGGCCCCCACTTAGATTATTAGAAGTGCCTCCCTGTCTCCACATGTAGGCACACTATCAAACCTAGTTTCTTGAGAGCAAGGACTGCCTATGATGAAGCAGGACACGTGGTGGTGTGCGAGGACAGTCCGTAACTTTTTTTTGATGCCCAGCAATCTATCTTAGAGCTTACTGAGACGCCAGCATACAAGGAACCGCACTAGACTTGCTCCGCTCCTTCCTCGCCGGCAGAACCCAAAGGATCAAACTCCCACCCTTCCGCTCCGAACCCACTGTGATAATTTGCGGAGTACCACGCTCTTCAACATCTACATGGCCCCTCTCGCCGCCATCATCAGACAGCATGGACTCAGCATAGTATCCTACGCCGACGACACCCAGCTCATCCTCTCCCTCACGAAGGAACCCGACACCACCGGACTCAGCTTCCAGGAAGGAATGAAAGATGTTGCATCCTGAATGAGCAGCAGCTGTATGAAGCTCTACTCGGAAAAGACTAAAGTCCTTGTCCTCGGACTCACCCCCTCAGCTTGGGACAACACCTTGTGGCCCACCCCCACCCCAACAGGCCGAGCCCGGAACCT
This sequence comes from Lissotriton vulgaris, assembly GCF_964263255.1. Taxonomy (NCBI): domain Eukaryota; kingdom Metazoa; phylum Chordata; class Amphibia; order Caudata; family Salamandridae; genus Lissotriton; species Lissotriton vulgaris. The sequence continues at coordinate 1,483,704,677 of NC_141687.1, forward strand.
CACAATCATACTCTACTCCTCCCTCACCATGACCCGCAAGATCAAAGCAGTCACCTCCACCTGCTTCAACACCATCTGTATCCATCGCAAGACCTTCAAATGAAGCCCACTGAATCTAGAAATACAGTCACCCATGCACTCATAACAAGCAGACTGGACTACGGAAACGCCCTCTACGCTACATTAAACAAAACCCTGCTGCGTAAACTCCAGAACACTTGGGCCAGACTCGTGCTTGGCGTCAAACGACATGATCACATCACCCAACACCTGAGAGACATCAACTGGCCCCCCATCGAGAAGAGAATAATCTTCAAGCTACTCACCCACGCCTACAAATCCATCCACAACACCAGACCCAAATACCTTAAAGAAAGAGTTGCCTTCCACGTACCAAAGAGAAGCATCCGCTCCTCCAACCTCGCCCCAGCAGAAACACCACGCATTTGCAGAACCAGAGCGTGTGGAAAAGCCTTCTCCTACGTTGCGGCAAAGGCCAGGAAGGAGCTCCAGGTCAACATCAGACATTACCCCATGCTGCACACCTTTAGGAAGAGCCTCAAGACCTGGCTCTTCAGCTGACTCCGAGCTTCACACACCCCCTTCGCCGCCATGCCTTGAGATAGAAGTGACCAATATTTCAGGGTAGCTTCTATTGTGTGTACAATTATGTATCAACATCATTCATTTTTGTATGAACTACCACATTTGTTATTCCTGGAAATAGGAGGCGGCAACTGATTTGAAGAGGACCGGCAGACCATTAAAACACCCAATATAGCTCCAGAGGCCACAAGATTGTCAGATTTCAAAGATCTGTTCATCTACTTTTTCTCAATTAACCCCTTTTCTCCTTATCTGCATAATCATAAACCAATCCTGCCAGTCTCTCCATTTGACCTCACCACTAAGTACTCCTCAGAAAACTGTCAACCATTCATCTGTGTACAATTAAACTGACTCTTCCACCCCTTGTTTTCTCAAAAAACGCTGTAATTCTTTGTGTTAAATCTGCTCAGATGATGCCTCTCCAACAATTAAGCCGTTTCAATCAGGTTTCAGATAACATTAACACACAGAAACGGCACTCTCACTTATATCACGTCAAAAGTCATAACCACCCATCTACCTCTATGCAGCATTTGACACCACCAATCGAAAACTGCTTTTAACACTTGCTATACTGTAGATCAGTGAATCTTAACTTGTGGTCTGAGTACTCCTGGGTGGTCTGGGTGGCCTACTCAGGGTCCACGACTTTCACAAAATTAAATAGGTTTAAAATAAATAAATAAAAATGAATAAAGTATACACAAATAAAGAAGAGAAATTGAAAAGTTTTCTATATTGGATTGTGAATTAAACAAAATATTTAAATACATTTGCTAATGTATACTTTATTTTGCGTGTATTATTTTGAGATTCAAATCATACATTTCTTAGGCTATGGGGTCCGCTTTTAATATCTACTCAGTGATTGTCCCTGGATTCCAGTTATGATTCAGTGGGGGTGCACAGCAGTGAAACGGGTAAGAACCGCTGCGGACGACAAACATTTCACATTATCACTGTACATACCCCATCATTGTAACCACTGCTACTGTGTTTTCATTTACAACCTGCTTATAACCCCTTTACAATGACACATGGAAACACTGATCTTTCTGCTAGTTACCATTTTTTAAGTGGCTGGTGTGCACATGTTTATGTTTCACACAGCACTCCCAGTCATGAATTTCTGACTGTCCAAAGTCAATACAACACTGAGTCACTCACAGCTTTCTCATGCTGAACTCTTCTGAAAATGTAAATAATTAATTTTGTTAGCTCCACTATCATGCCATGCCATTGGTTTTTACCTGCAGGCAACTTCACCGACTAGGTGTCTGCATTCACCCCCTGAGATGGAAACCTAACCCACCATACATTTCAATCGTAACTTGCAGTTGGAGCCATTCATGTTTACTACAGCTACTGTGGCTAGGTTCCATATGAGAAACACAAGAAAAATCCATATCACCCCTCTTTCAAACAAGAAAAGACGTTCAACCAGAATATAAACAAATTTGATTGCTGTAACTAACCCCTAGCTGGTTTATCACGACCCTCAACAAAACTATAAAGTCTGGCAATATAACCCTTAAATTTCTCAGGCACCCAATACCTCCTGCTGACAAGGAGCCAGACTAAACAATAAAAACAAATGTATTCTGAAAGGAGTACATAGCTGGGTGGCACAAGGAACATCTAGAAATTTTAACAATGGAATGAAGACGTGTGCCTCGCATTGTTAATTGGCATAAAGATAGTGCATTGGCTACATCCATCCAACAGTCACAATTGTGAAGCTTGCACGGCGATGTGTACTAAAGTGGAGCACTGTGATACTGACATTTAATTATGTACCTAGTGGTGAAAATAAAATATTAGCATGTAGAAACTAACAAACCGGACTACATTGTATTTCACAGGGACTGATCTTAAGCTTGCACATAAATTATCTTTCAGTTAGCAGCAATATGAACCATGTGAGTACCACCTTAATATTACTGGCAGAAGCACAAACTGTTGCAGATCTCCGCTATAGAATGGAAAAAACACCCTAAAATACAGATAAACAGAACCATACAATAAAAGAGCAATTGTAAGCATACTATATTTTCTGGCACACTGATCCACGTAGTTGATTAAGTAGTTTGGGATGCCCCAAGTGGCTAACTTGGACCACAGTTTAGAACTCTCCACGTTATCAAACGCGGCGCTGAAGTCAATGAAACAGACATGCAGCTGCGTTTTCCTCATTTTTGTCGTGTCCATTATCAATGAAATTGCCTTGATGTTAGATATCGTACCCGAGTTTTTTCGGAATCCTGTCTGATTTAGCGGGATTATTTAGTTATTTTCTGCCCAGATTGACAATTTCTCCAGCAGTGTTCGCGCAAAATATTTGGCCTCTTTATCGATCAGAGCTACTAACCGGCAATTTGCTGGCGAGACCTTCCTACCGCTTTTATGGAGAAGAATGATCGTTGAACCTTTCCATGATTCTGGAATTATACCCAGTTGTCTTACTTCCTGAAAGAGTGGATGGAGTATTTCTGCCCAGTCTTCCCGCTTTTCTTTAAACACTGCCGGCGGTCCCTCCTTTCTTCCCTTTCTAATCGGTTTCCTGATCGTCAAATGCTTAGTGGCAAGTAAGCTTTCCTCCTTGTGATAGATTGAGCAGGAAGAGTTGAGTGTATCAGTTGCTCTTGAGCGGATTCAGCGGCAGAGCTTTCAGAGAGATGGTTGTTGCCACTTTCCCTTCTCCCTTTGATGGTATTGTGCTCATCCTTGGCTGCACTGCTGTGTTCCGGTATGTGCTGAATGTTTCTTTGGCTGTTGAAATGGGAGTTTAAGTAGCTTGCCCAGCAATCCTCTAATATAAATGAAGTCAGTCCGCCGCGATGTGGATGTATGATGGAGTTTACTGTTTTCCAGAAATGATCACTGGCGTTGTGCTTAATGTTGTGCAAGAGTTCTGCCCAGCGGTCCGGTTCGTTGTTATTATTGAGGTGCCATTTCAACCTCATCAGTTGAGTGCTCTGTTGCCGCAGGGTTAAAAAGGAGCGATGTGTTCCTTGATGCATGGCGTAGAGATCTTATGGAGCTGTTTATCGATCTCTTAAGACCTTTTATTTGTGCTCTTTGAACCTTTGTTAACTTTTTCTCTTGTGTTTGTGCCGAAGAACTCCTTTTTTTATGTCTGTTGCCTTTAGGTTGCGGAGGTTGGTTGTGAAACGTCCCCAAGTTTGTATCAGGTTCTTTCCGAGCCGTTGAGCATATAGAAGGTCGATTGCCGTGTCTGTTAGGGACTTTATACTTTCTACAGTAAACTTGATGCTCCTGTAGTTCGATGTAAAGCTTGAGCCTAGTTTTAGAGCAGGATGAATGCTGGTCGCAGCCATTGCCGCTAGCATGGTCTCTTGTGGACGGTGGCTGCTATCCCCTGTCGCCCATTTTGAACCCTATCACATATTGAAACAGCTTAAGGCTGACAAACGTGTAATCTAAAAGCGAGCTTGTTAGTTCCGTGTGATAACTTGCCACTGGGATATCTCCTTCTGTTCTTCCATTGAGGGCCCTCAGGTTTACATGTTATAATTCTTCCAGCAGGAATCAATATACCTTGTTTGGCCTCCCGTGCATAAAGGTTCCTTGTGTTGGTAAATTGTAATAGAACGATTGGAGGCAGACTTCCTTTTGCTTTGGATGATCCCATTAGGTATAAATTCACCCAAAAGTACGAGATTTGGTACTTCGGTGCAGCCTACGTGAGAAGTTATTTGTTCTGTTAATTTTACAGAATCAATTGCAGTTCGTTTTGGGTGGATGGATACGTTGAACAGGGTTGCTTCGTTTTGTGCTTCTGCCCAGGTAAGAGTGAGTTTGACTGTTGAAGCTACATTTGTTTCCGGTCCAGTTATCCCTGCTGTGGATATGGATGTTGAGATATAGGTTGTCAGCCCTCCTGAGGCATGGCCCGTTTTGCTACCCTTAACGGCCGGGCGAGCAAAGCAGAGGAACCCATGTATGAGCCATGTTTCCTGTAGCATGAGGATATCAAAGTTATTAAGATATTGCAGAAAGTCGGGGTCTTGAGTTTGACGCTAAGCCATTTACATTCCATGAGCAGAGACGCATCACTGGTTCTTTTTGCCTACGGTTGCCATGGTCTGTGTGATTATTAAGTCATTGGGTTGCTGTTGCAATGGTTATTGTTCTTGTACATTGGTTGGCGAACCAGGAGTTGCGTCCGCATGACAGTTCAGCCCTTAGACAGGGCTCGAAAAATCCAAAAAAATGGTACTAGTCCTGCAGAACTAATACCTTAAAAAATGTCCTCGACCTAACTGCAACCTACTTGACCTCCGTCTCTGAAAGCGGAACAAATGTGACAAGATAAGATTTAAAGGCATCTTTATTGCTCATTAACTTTGTGAGCAATAAAAATTCCTTTAAATCTTATCTTGTCACATTTAGTCCGTTTTCACAGACAGAGGACAAAAGTTGGTTTGTTTTCCTACTCGCCAGAAAGGGAGAGTAGGACCTAAAAACAGCTCGACCTTGTTAAATTTAACTCGACAATGCGAGCGGTCGAGTGGAATTTGAGCCCTGTAATAGAGGTATGGTTTGATTAAAAGCCCTTCTCTGCTCTGAGTGGCCGAGAGCACCTCTTAATACTGAGGTGGATGGTCTTAAGCATTCTTTGGTGCCTGGCCTTGGGCTCGGGTTTAATAGCGGTGCTGGATAAGCTGGAGGTTGGTAGGGGCCGATTTGGATGCCCCAACCTTTAAAAAGGTGAGATGCTCCTTTAATACTCTTTGCGCAGTTGCATCTGATTTCCACAGTGCCCTTGTTATCTCTGGCTTCACTGGGTTGTCTGACGTGAGAAACTCAATTGCTAGTAAATATGTAGTATTCCGGTCTGCCAGGGTGGGTATGGCCCGAAGCAATTTTAAAACGTTGCCTCGGTTCAACACATCCTGGCGTCCTTTTGTGATATACTCTGGTTTGAGCAGAATGTATTTCAGTATCAGAAGATTTGGGGGATAGGCCGTGCTTTTGAGATGCCCAGTCGATTAAGCAGTGGGGTTTTGCTGGGTTAACCGCCGAGGCACATTCTGGTCTTGTTGCACAAATGCACGAGAGAAATTGGAATCTTTTTCCATATTTGTTGTTGAAGTTGAGATTCCTGATCGGTTCTGTTCTTGCCAAGAAAGAGAGGCCTGAGACGGTTGGTCCAGGATTGTCTTAGCTTGGTTCCCCGCTATAGGGGATGCCACTGTCTGAGTTGTACAGGTCATTCTTTTTGCCGGTTCGAAGTTTCCGGCTTGGTAGACAATGTGAGATTGCCCGGTCTCCTGACGGGTATGCTCCTGGTTTGGTTCCTTTATCAGGGCCGTGATTTTATGCTGGTTGGCTAACCCAACATGGATGATTAAGTTAGAACTGGTGGTTTGTAGAACGGGATCCAGACCAGTACTGTTTATTTATTTATTTATTTACAAGCTTATATAGCGCTGGAATCGACTCCATCAGGAGTATCTCTGCGCTTTTGGGCCAGTCAACAAATACAGAAAGGAACCCTAATACGGATTAGATCTCATTTTTAAATAAAACAGTTTTGAGGAGTTTTCTAAACTGTATGTGAGAGGTGCAGAGTCTGAGATTTAAGGGGAGTCGATTCCATAGATTGGGTCCTGCTACGGACAGTGCTCTGCCTCCGTGTCTGGTCTTCTTGACACGAGGAACCACCAGTTGATGGCTTGTGCTGGATCTAAGTGGCCTAGACGGGATGTAGGGAATGAATTTCTGTTGCAGGTAGGTAGGGCCTTGTCCATTTATGTTTTTATGTATTATACAAAAATGCCTGTTGAAGGCTTTATCTCTTTCCGATCCTGGAACTATCTCAGCTTGCTTCGATGACCATTCCTCTGTTCCTACTAGAGGTCTTTCAGGGATGTAGAATGCTGCTATGTCTTGAGCCGATTTTTCTTGCATATCGCCCCCTTTTAAAGCTTTTATTGGGTTTGAGCTCCGTTTAGTGAAAATTGAATAAGTCGCTGCTTGTTTAAGAGGGAGTAATTTCTGATTACGACCTTTTCTTTTCAGCTGGTGGCGTTGTTTTACATTAGTTTTTATCACTACTGGTGTATCCAAAGCTGTCCTTGAAAGGTCCCCGGTGTTGCCCACGATGCGCACGCTTTGATGTAGATCGGTTTTAATGATCTCGCAGAACTGCTTTGAGCTGTTGTCGGAAGTGCGGAGAAGTCGTCGGTGGGACAGCTACCACTAGCGGCGCTGGTTGTTTTTTTCTTCAGCTCGTTGAGCGCAGTGGAAAGCATTGCCGGGTTGCCAGCTTATCCACGATCTGGCTGCACCCGCATTGGAGGTAGTTCTCTGTTTGCGCCCTTCTTATTAATGAGTTAAGTTCCCCCGGTTTTTCATCGATCCCTGAACTAAACACTGCCAGAGTGTTAGTAGTGAGAGCTGTATGTCCATCTTATCTGATTGATATTGTAGCGCCTCTACTGACAAATGCATGGTCTTTAAGAGGGAAGCCCATGCGCTTCCATCTGGCGGTTTTGGGTTCCCCCCGCCCGTTCCTTTGAGCCCACTTCCCTCTTTTGCCACGAGGACTGAGTGTCAGGAGAGAGCAGGTGATTCATCTTCTCCGTGAAAGGACCCAGCTGTTGGTCTGGGGAGTATGCTGCCAGCATGTCCTCCCATTCCTGTGTTCCTGAATAGGATAATACAGCCCTGCCTTCCTCCTGCGTTGGAAATTTTAAATTGGCTGACAGGGGTGTCGACTTAAGGCTCGCTCGGCTGCTGGAACTAAACTCACACCTAGGAGTATCTGTCATTTCACCGTTGGATATATGTGAATCCTGGGAACCGGCGACAGAACTTTCGGGAACCTGAGGAGAGTGCTGTTTGGTCAGCTTATTTTCTGGGCTGAGTGTAGCTGAACCGGGCTGCTTTCTCCAGTTGGCCCTTTTTCATTTGATGACTGGCCTCCGCCTTTTGGGAATTTTAGTGGCTGCGCATTGAAAGGGGTTCCTGATGTTGTGACTGGAGTTATTGCCCTTATTGAGCTAGTTGCTATTATTAATTTCTTCGCTTCTGCTTTTGGAGATTTCTGAGTTTTCGGAGATCCGAATGGCCCTGTTGTTGCAGTAGGGTGAAATTGGGTTGGTCCAGAGGATATCAAATCTCCTGTGAGCTGTGTGGTCTGTGCCTTATGCTGCACCGTGGGGCTAGCTGAAGGACTGGTTGTAGGGGATCCTGTTATGTTGTACTGGGGATTTCCCTGTATTGTTTTGTTTTGTAGGCCTTCGTTTATGCCTTCCGTTTTTGGTGATGTGGTTATGCATGTAGGTGAAGATGTTGTTAAAGGAATTTTAAAAATCTCCACGTTTTTTTGTCGTGGCTTGATTATGAACTTGTGCTGTAAATTGCTGTTTCCGCTGGGTTTGAGGCATTGACTGGATTGTCTGCCCTATTTATTTATTTGCTGGTTTATATAGCGCTAGGATAGACTCCCAAAGGAGTATCTCCGCGCTCAGAGACAGCAAACAAGCATAAATAAGGACCATGACAATGGTATCGCACCAGGACGTATAGATCAGTTGAGCCTTAAAAGTCGTAACTCAGCTAATTTTGCTTAAACATGAGGGTTTTCAGCTGCTTTCTAAAGGAGAGATGGTCGGAACACTGTCTCAGTTGGAGGGGAAGACTGTTCCATAAGATAGGGCCCACCACCGATAGAGCTTTACCACCCAGTCTGGTCCTGCTGATCTTGGGTACCCTCAGCAGCAGTTGTTCACTTGACCTGAGTGTGCGTGTGGGGACATATGGAACAAATTTATTAGCCAAATAGGCAGGTCCCAGATCATGTAAACCTTTATGTATAATGCAGTAGGTCTTAAAATTAACTCTTTGGCGTATGGAAAGCCAATGAAGTTTATCCAACAGAGGTTTAGAAGGAGATCTGGGGGGGCATTGAGCACTAGCCTGGCTGCTGGGTTTTGCACCACTTGCAGTCGGTCTAGTACCTCTTCATTAGCAGATACCAGAAGACCATTACAATAATCAAGTCGGCTGATCACTAGAGCCTGAACCAAAGTTCTTCTAATGGAGTCCGGAAGGAACGGGAATATCCTACGGAGGAGGCCTATCACATGAAAGCAGGATCCCACTGTGGTGTTTCCATGTTGTTTCATAGTCAGTTCTGGCTCCAAACGTACCCCAAGGTTCTTGATTATTTGTTTTGGTTCGGGAACTGGACCAAGGTCCAGTGGCCACCAATCAGGGGACCACTAAATATTAGCCTCACCGAAAAGCATCACCTCAGTCTTACGAACATTGCACTGAAGAAAGTTGGAAGACATCCACTGAGATACTGCTAGTATCCTAGTAGTGGTGCCAAAACCGGTACTTGGTTTGGTAACAGGGGGGACTGAAGACCTTTCACAGAGGCGTTACTAGAGTACAAGGCGGCTCTATTGTCTTTTAAGAGGTTGAATTTTGTGAAGATTTTTGGTTGAACTAGAGATGCTTTAAGTTTCTCTCTCGGCGACCCCCCTACAATTGGGTCGCGGTCTGTCAAAATCAGAGCAAGTTCCTCGCTGTTCTGGGGATTGGAGGGGCATGCTTTTCCCTTTCTTTTCCACCCTAAGGTCTTAGGGCGACTGATCTCCTGTATTCGGCCAGACCTCATAACATGCAACGGCAGGTTGGAAGTGCAGTGGTTACAGACCGTAGCACTGAACTTGTGGGGTTGGTGGACGCTGAGCCCAGCTCCTGGCGCTGTTATGCTGCCCCCTCTGCTGTAACTATTGCTGGCTAGGACGGTTTTAGCCCCAATGTTTGCTCCTGGTGTCCTCTGCGCAGAGGCCTTCCCAACCAGACCAAACACAGCAGCCTGGGCTTGGCTGTTACGGCCCTCGAGACAGTGCTGCCCCCCCAGTGCCAGGCATATAGCACGGTTCCTGCTGCTATGAGGTTTAGCTTTGTCTAGGCTTTATCTGGCTTTGCGCTTCTGCTTTTGCACTGCTTCCCCCGCTGGAGGGGGTGTTACCAGGCTCTTGTTACTTTTTCCTTATTGTTTACGTTGTTGTTTATGCCGGACTGCTTCTTTGTCCCGGCTTTAGTTATTTCGTTGAGTTTGGCAGTTAGCTGTGCTGATATCGTTTGGAGGCGCAGTGAGTAATGAGTAGTGACAGTAGGTAGCTAGGCGGAGGTGAGCTGCCGGCTCACTGCACTCTGCTGAGCTTCTCTAGCTCACTGCTCGCCTCCACCTCCTCTCTGGCCGCAGGAGTGCAGTAGGGACGGTGCGCAGACCAGCGCACCGCTAAAGCCTATTGAGCCACACAGGGTAGTCAGCGCGGCTCGGCGGTCCACGCTGCGGCTGCGCTCGCTTGCACTCACTTGCAGGTGTGCGGGTTACAGATGCCGAGGTGAGTTCCCGCTTCTTCACGCTCCGCTCTCTGTTCCCCTGCTTTCCAGCTCACTGGCTGCCGGCTATGGCTGTCTGCAGTGTGAGGCGGGCCGTGGGCGTAGCGCTGCGAGCAGGCGAGCCGCTCTCTCTCCTCACACCGCCTGCCTGCCTCCTCTTCCTTCAGCCACTGCTGCTGCACTAAATGCTGGGTCCCGGGTGCCGGGACCCAGCTACTGCTGCTACTACTGCTCCACTTAGGCTCCGCACAGGCTTCAAGCTCCTCTGGCTGCTCTCTGCTTCGCCTCTCCTGCACTGCTACTACTCCTGATAGGGTTAGGGCTCGGAGTACTGATTAAGTAGTACAAGGACAACAATTTGAATTCCATCTCTTTTCACAGTACTTGAAATTGTGTCACTTAAGTTGTGATATGCATCATAATTGACGTGTTTTCAGTAAGTCGCACAAGTTAATAGTCACTGCTTCATTCATGTTGTACACTTACTGGCTGTGTATTTTCGGTTTCTACTGGGTGCGAGGCTTTGTATTGTGTAAAATATAGCTTGTTGCTGCAGAAGAAAAAATGATCCTTGAATATTGAAAATACACAAGCCACCATTCAGAGCGGTTTGTGAAATTTACGTTTTTGAATGATACATCATGTCACCAATTTTTCAAAATATTTCCTGGGCATGGAGGGAGAGCCCTTCTCAGGAACATTTAGGGCGGGCTTGTCTGGTTTGTAATGCTATCCTCCTGTCACTCCTTCCCTTCTCTCGGTCCCCTTACCTCTACTCCCCTAGTCAGACCAATGTTCCTGACTCCTAGCACTTAAAATCTGCCCACCACATTTCCTCTATTTTAACTCCTCCTGATCGCCCCTTCTAGGGAATCCCTAATTTCTGTCCCACCTCTTACATTACTTTCTCAACACCATCTTCCCACCTTAAAATTATTTTCGTGTCCTACAGCTTTCCTTAACAGTTTCTGCCTTTCCTTGTACTTTCATACTCCCTTGTGGAAACACTTCCAACCTAGAGGTGGGTGTACCACTGTTCTGGCTCGAAACCAGGTTCTCGAGGACTCTTGAAGCAAAAATTGAGCTGAACTTTTTGAAAGGCGTTTGCTCAGCTTGGCACCTCCATTCTCACGTTGTTCTCCAGTCATCCAATCATGAATCTCCTCATCAAAGGAAGTGCTGGTCAGGGCAATGAGATGTTTGCATTTTTTTCATTTCCTCTACACGGGCAAGAGGATGGTTCCAAGAAACTGACCATCTGTGCACCCAATGAAACAGTTGTAATGAGCACATCCAGGTTCCCATCATTTTGAAAGGTGTCTATCGAAAGGTAAATTAACACCCTATAGAGGACCGAGCCAATGATGATACAGTGGGCATTCACAGATGTGCCTGTTGTGTTGTCTTCTTTCGTAGAAATAATCAAACTGGAAACATGTAGATTTCAGCGTAGGTTTTATTAAACCTCAGCCACAAACGCTCAGAGTCAACTGACTCAAATAAGACTAAACATTCCAGAATACAGAATGGAATCATATGACCCAAGTATTCCACAAATTAAAGAAACAAGAGTAGAAATAACAGGTGAAGCACAACATCACACATCTTCCTTCCCAACAAAAATGAAAAATAGAAAAGTGAAAAACAAAGAAAAGATCATACATAATCCTTCATGTACATTGGAGCACTACGTAATCTCATGCTCCTCTTACAGGCATTGAAAGATGTAGATGAGTCACCTGCAGAGAAATTGATGGCATTAAACGAACCATTTTCATTAGAAATATCAGAAACACGACTCTTCTTCCAGATTCTCCCATCCTGTGTTTTTATGGCATTCCTTAAAACCTTTATGACTGGCCTGACATTTGTATACCTAGACCACGATTTACATCCAACAGGTGCTTTTATTTTAACAAGATCACCAACTTTAATCTCTTTAAAAATTGTACACACTTCTTTTTATCAAAGTAATTTTTCCACAACAACTGTTTATTCAACTCCCTTTATCTCAATTCTCCTATGCTATTATCAACCAAACCTTCATTCAGTTTCATCCAACCAGGACACCACAAGGTATTGGGTATTCTACCCTTGAACTCAAAAGGAGACCTCCCAGTAGAGGCATGAGGAGAACAACGATAGGCATTTATCCTATCTTGAAGAGCTACAATCCAGTTCAAACCATTAGACCTAGCCAATTGTATAGACTCCTTAAGTGTCTTGTTCACCCTCTCCACAGCTCCATTGGTCTCAGGATGATTTAAAGAACATCTCGTGTACAACTCCAATTTTTTTTAAATAATCAGAAAACTAACTAGAACAAAACTGAGGACCATTATCGGACAATAAACTATTGGGAAAACTCTCCCTTTTAAAAATTCCTTCCAAAAACTTAATAACAGAGTTTGAGGTAATGTCTCTAACCGCAGTCACTTCAATAACTCTTGAGTACAAATCAATAAGAACTATCAAATACGGGGTATCTGATACACCACTAAGTGGACCTAAAATGTCAATAGCAACTTCATCCCAAGGATGACTGGGCAACTCTCTACACACCATAGGCATCTGCCTAGTCTTTAGAATTTTATCACATTCAACACAATCCCTGACTAATCTCTCTACTTCTAAATCCATACTAGGCCACCAAAACTGCAAACGCATCACTTCCTTGGTTTTTACAATACCCAAATGACCATTATGAACATGTGTCAACAGTTTTTTACGAATACCCAAAGGAGGAACCAACTTAGTACCTCGAGTCAGCATACCATCTGTAATAGAGAGCTCATCAGCCACAAGAGACTAAGGTTTTGTCAAACGCATATTTCCCTTCAAAGAATTTATATCAGAAATCATCTCATCATCCTTCTCCAATTCACTTTTCCATTCACATTCTTCCACAGCACCCTCAGTAACCTCACAGACATTAATAACCTCCTCCGTATCATATAAAGCTTCATCACAACACTCAGTGTAAACTAATCTTGACCAGCAATCAGCAGATTTGTTTGCTACCCCTGGAATATATTGTACTTCAAAGTGAAACTCCTGCAAGGAAATAATCCATCTCCTAATTCTTGAAGAAATAGAATCCAGACCTTTTTTTAAGAACATCTCTTTCAAAGGCTTATGATCAGAAAACTCCAGAACCTTAGTACCCCAAATCACATTTTTGAACTTTCTCAGTGCCCAATAAATCGCCAAAGACTCTCTTTCAATTACAGAATAATTTAATTCTGACCCTCTGAGACATCTGGAAAAACAACAAATCAAAACTTTTTTTCCCATCCTTCTTTTGAACAAGAACAGAACCAAGTCCCTTTTCACTCACATCAGTAAACATATAAGTAGGAAGACCAGGAACAAAAGCATGAAGAGAAGGAGCTTTTTTTAATTCATTCTTTATACACTCAAACTCTTGCTTGCAGTCACTCGACCACTCAAACATGACTTTTTTGCTGTCAATTTCCTTAGATTGTATGACTTTTCTGCAAAGTTCGTTATGAACTTCCCATAAAATTCCACCATACCAAGAAATGAAAGTAATTCATCCTTGTTAACAGGCTCTTTAACTTTGTCAATACAATCAACTAATTATTTTTTTCGAAACACACCTTGGAACGTAGTACGATGTCCCAGATAATTTACTTCTTCTAGTCCAAAATTAAATTTTTATTTTTTTAAAGACATGCCTGCGCCACTCAAACGTTCCAAAACAGCACACACACGAGAATTATGCTCCTGAATGTTCTTGCCATAGATCAATAGATCATCCTGGTAGCATTTCACTCCCTTAAGACTTTTCAGAATCCTGGACATAATACATTGAAATACAGAGGCTGCCGATAAGAGACCAAAAGGCATCCTCCTGAATTTGAACGTACCCATACGTGTAATAAAGGCAGTCAAATCCTGAGACTTCATCTAACTCCACCTGGTGATAGACGGAAGCCAAATCTAATGTGGTAAAATATTTTGCACCCTCTAGTGTGCCAACCATCTCATCGATGTTAGGAAGGGGAAATCGGTCTACAACCACCTCCTTATTTAAAGCACGTAAATCAATACATAAACGAATTTCATTATTCGGTTTTTTTGCGATGACCACTGGAGCCAACCATTCCGTGGCCTCAACTGATTCAATAATTTCATTCCTAACAAGTCTTTCAATTTCTTTCTGAACACTAGCTGGTTGAGATAATGGAATTCTTCTTACCTTTGCTACCACAGGAACAGCATGCTCCTTTAATTTAATATGATGTTTGTACCCCTTCAAACATCCTAAACTTTCCTTAAAAACATTTGGAAATTTCTCTGAAAACATGGACATGTCACATATCTCCTGGACTATAACTTGAGGCGATGCATTAGGATTGAGTTGAACACCAAGATCTCGCTGATGTAACCAACTCAACAAAGCATCACCTTTCTTTGCCACGTAAATTTGCCCAACAGTCATACGACTACCCAATTCAACTTTCGTCATGAAGTAACCCAACATTTTGATGGGTTTATCCCCATAACCGAGAGGAACAACATCACTTCTGAATAACTTAACTTTACTCTTAAAATTCCTTAAAAACATTTCCTCATCAATAATCGTAATATGCGAACAGGAATCAAATTTTAAATTGATTATCACATTCTCAACAGAAACAAAATGAGAGGGATGATCTATGTCTTTACAATTGACCTAAAAAGTCACAGTTTTCACTTGTGGTTGAGACCATTTTTTAGTTGAACTCTCACCTTTAAACATTTTAGTCCTACAGAATTTAGAAAAATGCCCCTTTCTACCACAAGTATTACACAAAGTTTTTAGCGCAGGGCAACTAGATGAATTAGCTAAATGACTAAACTGTCCACACCTGAAACAAGAAAATCTATTCCCAGAACCTGCATTAGACATAAGGCATTGAATTTTGCTTCTCAACATTAACATTACTTTGTTTCTTTACTTGACAAACAATTTCTTCCACCTTAGATTCACTTTTCGTTTCCGCACTAGAAGTCGTCTCTTTTTCTCCTTTCAATTCTTCCACACATTTAGTCATATGTTCTATTTGCTTTGCAATAACTAAAACTTCCTCGAGAGGTGGTTCATCTTTTAACCAGAGTTCTTTTCTTATGTTGTCATGCGCACATCTCAAAACAAATTGGTCTCTAATTCTCTCATCTAAAGTTTGTCCAAAATTGCACGAAGAGGCCAACTCTCTTAAGACTGAAACGTATTCGACAGTTTCATCCTTCTTTTGCTTCCTTAAACCAAAATGATATCTCTCCATTATCGTGCTAAGTCTTGGTAAATAGTGCTGATCAAGTTGAAGAATAGCTATTTCATATTCGTTCAGGTTTCCTTGTTCAGCTGCACTGAGTTCAGGTAGATGTTCTAAACTTCTTGACCCTCTCCACCCAAACAGTGCAAAAGTAAAGAATGTTTACGCTCTGCACTTAAATTTGTGCCACAAACTCTTGCTTGCATAATTTGCCAAACTTTTCTTCCATTTTTTCCACTTAACATTAGGTTCACCAGGACTCGTTAGGAAAAATGCTGGTTGTGTAACGTTTTGCATTTTCAAATAAAATTTTTCTTTAAACTATTCCCAAATTCAGATCGAAACTGATATTTCTTTATGTGAAGATGATCTTAAAAGCGTTTCCTTCCAGTCGTGCTCTTCAATCACAAGGCTCCGTCACAATGACAGAATCGTCACTGGAACGCAAGCTCATTTACTTGAAATGCAGAGAAGAGATTGTCCTTGGAACGCAAAGCAGAGCAAACATCACAATGCGCGTCTCGTCATGGACAAGCAGATGAGAAATAAATAAATGTCAGTGACACGCAGGATTACGCGTGCTCCCAACGTCCAATTTCGCTCGCGCTAAAGTTCTTTTTTCTTCTCTTTTACTAAAATCCTCCCGATTTTATCAAATAAAGACACAATCCTCCAACCATACTCCTCACCATTAACTCCAATGATCGTGGAGTTATATTCTCATTTTCTGCCGCAGGGAAGACAACGCTTCACTTATATTTTATCAGCCTCTGGAGGAGAGGCATTTAGAAGATACTCAGCTCAGATTCTTCTTTTGTGTTGAGATAAAAAGTCTTTTTTCAATCGTCGACAATTTATGTGGCGTCTTCTTTCGTAGAAATAATCAAACTGGAAACATGTAGATTTCAGCGTAGGATTTATTAAACCTCTGCCACAAAAGCTCAGAGTCAACTGACTCAAACAAGACTAAACATTCCAGAATACAGAATTAGAAAATGGAATCATATGACCCAAGTATTCCACAGATTAAAGAAACAAGAGTAGAAATAACAGGTGAAGAACAACATCACACCTGTGACACTTATGTCAGTCACAACTGTGCATGCCTATTGAATTAACAGTGCTCGTAGCTGGATTACTACTGGAACGGTCCTTTTGAGCGTAGACACTGAAGCTAGGCCCATTGTCACTGGCTGCATACTTGCTTCTCTCACCCCACCAAGCTTTGCACTTGAGGACGCTCAGGCATGGGACCCTCACCATGAGTATGCCCACAAGGTCTCAGCCTCGAGGACAGTGGCAATAGCCCGGCTCTTCTTCGGTTACATTGCAGATTACACCCTTAAGGAAGGACTGGCACTGAACCAGAGTATGTGCACTCCCAACTTCCCCTTGAAGGCACAAGACTGTTCACCTGTCTGTGCTCATCTCAGACCTCCACTTGAAGGACGATTGGCACTAACCCATGTCCTTCTGTGTGCCCACATAAAACTCAAACTTAGGACTCTTAACAAGTGGCAAGTATTGACTGTCTAAAAGTGTGCCCCTCTCCCTGCTGTATGTTCCACGAGTAAAGGACTACACTGTCCCTGAACTTCCTTTTGGAGTCCAAGGAGGAATTTCCACATTAGATTTGTCCTTACTTACTAGTTCTGAGCAAAAGAACCATTATCTCAAAGATGTTGGATTGTCTGTAGGAAAGACTATCAAGCTTTCATGCCCCTTGGTTCGGCCCCCCCACTCCCCATTGGGGTCTGCGTGGTGTGCCAAAAGGTGGCCAACTGCCTGGCGACGATGTGGCTTCACCAACAATATCACAGCGTTAGAACTCTTTCCCATTGTAGTGGCATTGTCATTATGGTCAGACACCTTGGCTAACAAGAATTTGGTCATCAGGTCAGACAACATGGCAGCCGGCCATGCAATTAATAATCAGGCGGCGTCATGTCACGTAATATTGGGCTTATTAAGGCAGTTAGTGAGCAAATGTCTCCAGTATAATATTCAGATAACAGCTAAGCATGTGCCAGGTTTTCAGAACAAGGCAGCTGATGCTCTTTCTCGCTTGCAGTGGGAAAGATTCCGTACAGAATGGCCAGAGGCGCAGCAAGAAATGACTCCCTTCAAAGAGGATTACTGGAGAATAATGCATTAGAACAGGAACTACAGAATATGGCTGAAGAGGCTTTAGCGGTGGGAACAAGACAAAGGTATCGGCGCTGTGTGGACACTTTCCAAAACATGACGCCGGAGGTTTCCATGCTTCCGGACAATGTGCAGCAACTGGGGACACGGGTCAAAAAGTTCGTGGTGTGGGCCAAGGGGGCCGGAAAATCCAGGTCATGGGTGGGGGAGCACCTCGCAGCAATAGCATACTATTCAAAGATAAGGGGTTTGGAGGATCCGACTAAGGGTTTTGTGCTTAGGGCAGCATTGAAAGGATGGGCCAAAAAGGAAGGCAAGAAGCAGGACAGCAGGTCCCCGATTGATTTTAACACACTAAAAATTTTAATGGACAACATCCCTAGGGTGTGTTACTCGGAGTCTGAGAGTAAGTTGTTCAAACTAACATTTTCTCTGGCCTTTTTTGGGGCCTTTCGCATTAGTGAACTAATAGCCAGGGCGAAAGGGGACAAAAGCAACAGGGCCCTGTTAGTGAAGGACATATCCATAGGCACACACCAGGTGTCCCTTCTGGTGCGACAATCTAAGACAGATCAGGGGGGAAGGGGACAGTGCATCACACTGAACAGGATGGAGGGGCACAGCTCATATTGCCCAGTGACGCTTTTAACAGGGTACTTGCAGGAGCGGGAAGGTGCTGACAGGAACAGCTACCTCCTCACTCACAGGGACGGGACTCCGTTAACACTTTATCAGTTTAAAAGGGTGTTAGCAGCAACGGTGCAAATATCCGGGCTCCAAAGGTGTCACTACACTACACATTCATTTCGCATTGGGGCAGCCACCACAGCCTTCCAGGAGGGCATGTCAGCGGAAGGAATAAAACAGATAGGCAGATGGGAATCGGACAGGTTTAAGGTGTACATTCGCCCAACAGCAGACAGATAAGGAAAAGACATGTGTTGCGGCTATTCAATTGGGGGATCTGATATACATTCTGTACAGCAAGCTTTACGTATAATAAAAGGATGATGGGTGACGTGTACTGAACATTTCCGTGCTTCTGTTCTAATTCACAGAATACAAAACAGTGTGGGTCATCGGACACTCATACGTGTCCAGGGCGGCTAACAGAGCTCACTGCCTTGGGTGGAATGCTACATTCCCATTTCAACGGACAAGGGTGCAATGGTTCGGAAAAGAGGACTTGCGCTGGAGAGAATTGTGGGGTGTCATTGAGGAATTGCGCGAAGGATCCGAGTATTTTAGTAATTCATCTAGGGGGAAATGATCTTCCAGAGATGGGGCGGGGTGACCTGCTTCACACATTAAAGAAGGATCTCACCAATTTAGCCAAGTGCATGGGCTCAACGGAAATGGTATGGTCCGAGATCATTCCTAGAATGGTATGGGCTGGTGCGCGCTCCCAAAATGGCATGGAGTTGTCAAGGAAGAGGCTAAATAGCTTGATGGTCAAAATTCTAAAGGGGGCAGGCTTAGGGATTATCAGGCACACTCTGATTAACTTGCGGCAGCCGCAGTATTACAGAGCGGATGGGGTGTACCTTTCTGACACTGGGACGGATGTCCTGCTACGAAATATGCTAGCAGGGTTGTATGCAAGGGGCTGTTGGTAGTTTGCAAGAATGGGGCCGCAGTTAAGGCATGGGGGGGGGCCTCGCAGGCAGCGATAGCTACCGGCGAGGCATGGCGGTACTTACAAAGCGATCCAAGAAGAATACAAAAAGCAGGTGGCGCAGAGGGCTCAGACTACAAATGGGGCAGGCGGGACCCAGGGGGTCACTGGCAAGCTCCCCGAGCTCCCTGTGTTCAGGTGAACCGGAAGTAAACAATTAATGGCGCAACGCAGGCGGGGACAAACGCCAACCCGGAAGGGAATGTGTGGGCCCCGGAAGTGAAAAGGTCACCCGGCCGGGTGGGAACCGGCTGGTTACCCGGGAGTGATTGGACACCGGATGCAAAAGGGACCATCCGGTTGGGTTAAAGCAGACGCTTACCCAAGGAGTGTGTGGAAACCGGAGGTAAAAGGTTACCCGGTCGGGCCGGAAGCAGAAGCTTGCCCGGAGAGAAAGGAAAAGGTGTGTCCCAGGGAGGGGGGTTGCCTGGGCAAGGATAGCTGCACTGAATGTAGGGCACAGTGCAGAGGCATTGGTGGTTAAGGACAGGGACAAGTCACTTTGGAAAAGAGAGCCGCACTGAATGTAGGGCACAGTGCAGAGCTGGTTGTGTAAGAACGCACGGTCGCCAAAACAGAAATAATGGCTTGTAAGGGATCGCTTGTAAGTGATAAATGCCTAATAAACTGCGGCCTTAATTCTTCCATAAAATAAACTGGTGTGGTCTGAATTTATTGGGATTCGGGCGGTGCGACCATGTGGGGGGTGCCTCTGCCGAGAAGCTAGCACATCAGCGAACGAGTGCTATCTGAATGGTGGGTTGCAAATAAATACCCTGACTGGTGCGCTAACTCTATACTGTTATAGGAGACAACTGCAAACTTGCATGTACACGATACTCAAAAAATTGCACAGATCGAGTTACATCACAGTTTTCTGTATAGCACACAATGCCTGGACTTCCTGGCACAGTTGGGTGTCTCGAAGAGAGAGTGGTGGGCGACGATCGGTTTTCAAAAGTGAGGCGAGTGAGACCGGGTACAACAAGAAACACAAATACTTTTTCTGATTTCATGTGATGATTTTCTTTTACTTGATCGGCTCCTGCTTGGGCTCTAACAGCTCTGTTGCCATCTCTATTCCAGCCACCTACAAATACGCCGGACTCTTCTTCGACCTACCACATTTAATGCCTCTCCTTAAATGTTAAAGCTCATGACACACTTCTTATCGCCCATCTCGGATGCATCCGATATCCCTATATAATCTCCCACATTCCACGACTTATCTTTGGCACCTATCTCCCAAATAACGCCGCCGCCGTTCAAATGTCAAGCTTTTCCTTACCTTCAACTTCCTGCTTCCTTCGCAAAGCTAAATTTCTCTGCTTCAGCTTCTCACTCCGCTTTGTGATCCTCCTACGGAGTAACTTCATCTGAAGGTCCGCCATCCTTCCTCGAACGGGGTGTGCACATGTGGGTGAACCGGAAGTGAACCTTAGTGCCCTGGCCGCTGGACATCATTGAGCTACGAACATAGAAGAAATAAATCGAGCCGATCACGTTGGCTGCAACCGCAACTGGATGTCCGCCATCTTGAAACTATGTAGACATTATCTTCTATACAACTGTAGCCGAATTTATTCTAATACGTCCTCGATGATTTTGTCAAAATAGTTACTTGCGCATTCTCGATACTCACTAATCAAACTACTGTATCAATACATTTTGAGTGTGGTATAAGAAAATTATATTTTCAGTGTTATAATTTAGTAGCTGCATCCGTCTAGATTTAAAAAAAAGATTTATTTTTTAGGTATTCTTTGGTTAGGTTCCCGCTAGAAATTGAAAAATGTGACAGTATTTTATTTTCAGACAGCGTCCCCGATTCAGTGCTAGATTTTTGTAGGGCAGTGGGCAGTCCTTTTTCTCTGTCTTAGTCTTACCCTCCATCCGAAAACGTCTGTTTTGATAGTGGCCAGAACGTAAATACCAATGTTAGATGACGTTGACATATGGAGAGAGTACTGTTATCCGATTAAGACCACTGTTTTATTTACTTTATTTTTATTTAATGCAGTTTTATAGAGCGCGCACTTTACTCAAAGGTGTCAGAGTGCTTTACTAAAGAACCAGGTACGTTACAAAAGGTACACAAGATAGACTAAACACGACAAGCAAGTTACATATATACAGTTACAGGTACATAAGACTGGCTGAAAAACGAAAAGGTTACATATGTAGTTACAACGCTAACAAGTTGCATATTTATTTTGTAAAAAAATATAAAAGGTGTCAGCGTTAGGTTGGAACAGGAGTTAAATACATAATTTCAAAGTTGACCCGAAATGAGTGGCAGGGAAATTTCAAAAGGTACACAAGATAGATTAAACACGCTAACAAATTACATATATACAGTTACAGGTACAGATAGGCAGATCACGCTAATGATCCAGCGCTCACCATAATTGATCAGGGATCAATACTCGATAACATCACAGAACAATGGCCCATACACATTCACCCAAATCCCTGATGCGCTGCGGGTCAATGTTTGTAATGACTTCAAATTTCAGTTCCCTTTACAGATTCATGTTGACATCTCCAAATATATTTCTAACTTGTACATCAACTTTCCTTCTTCTTGGTCGATGGACAAATTAGTTGAATAGTTGATGGTAATGATAATACTATCTAACTAACTATTCAGTCAGCTAAGTAATCACAGACTCTCTGTAAAGTTAATAACGTTTTATCGAAAAAATTATTTAGAAAAAAGGCTTAATGCATATCGTCACAAATGCAAACCATGGAATTCACAAGAGGGAGAGAAAAAACATCAGCAAATGCAAATAGTGACAAACTCATCATTCAATTAATAATTTGCACCTGAAGTAGTGGATAGATTAAGAGACAACAGTTTCAGCAACTTTTATCATACAAAACATTATACTCATGACGGAGTGGATAGGTGAAGAGACATTAGGTTTAGAGACAAGTACATTTGCAAAATGATTATGCAATGTACGAGTTAGAATAATAATACAAACCCAAAGGATCTGTAGAATACCATCCCCCTGGCCAAGGAAGTGGTGGGGGTCCCCTGTCATAGAGTCAGGGAACAAAGTTTCCAAGGACAAGAACAGGACAGCACTGGAACAGCTAGGCCTCTCTGCAACCCCGATGGACAGCTACACCTAACCCCTATCTTCTCTCTCCTCGTAAGACAACCTAAACCACAACCCCAAAGGCACCCCAGTTATACCCTGTTAGATCTGGGGGTCTCGACCCTTACTTTTAAGTCAGGATAAGGGGATTACACTCCTTAATAACCCCTGCTCACCCCCTTGGTAGCTTGACACTAGCAGACAGGCTTATCTCAGAGGCAGTGTGTTAAGCATTTGTGAATATACACAGTAATACAGTGGAAACACTACAGAAGGACACAACACAGGTTTTATAAAAATAAGTATTCTTTATATAGATTTAACACAAGATCACAAACGACAACAATCCACAATACTACACTTAAGATTGCTTTAAAGATGATCGAAGTTACTTAGTTCAAGTTGATGATAAATGCAACAAAGTTCTCAACAAAGTACCTGGATGCGTAACGCAAAGTGAACGAAAGGCTCGTAAAAGAGGAGATGTGTCGGTTCCGTGTTCCAGGGGAAATAATGCGTCGTGCCTCAATGCTTGCACAGAGTAGGGGATGCGTTGTGATCCTTACCGGTGCAGAGGTGATGCATAGATTCTCGGCCTGCGGGCCCGTTGCGCTGCGCAAGATGGCGCCTTAATGCGATTATCCAGTTGCAATGCGAGAAGATGGCGCCCTTGATGCGACGATGTGATGACGCTGCGATGATGATGCGTAGGCGCCCTGGCAGCCTTGCGATGACTCTGTACTTTGGAGCAACCACAGGCCCTGCGACACGCTTCTCTGGTGATGCGATGGCAACTCTCTTAATGGCGTCACGTTCCTCCGGTGATGCGATAGCAGGCAGCTTCGATGAACACACGCTTCCAGGGAGATGCGGCGAAGGCTCGCTTCTTCGGGGTTGTGACGATTTCAGCTGCGACAGCGACACGCTTCCTCTCGATGCGTCGCGCTTCCAGGTCCCAGCGACACAAAAATGTCTGTAGATAGAATTCCCAGCAAGGAAATTCATAGGGGAGCTGGAGGTGAAGTCTTTTGTCCCTGAGACTTCAGTAGGAGGCAAGCACAGTTCAAGCCCTTGGAAAATATTCTGTAGATAATGAAAGTCCGTAAAAAGTTCCTTCTCCTTTCCTTGGCAATGAAGCAACCACTGCAGGCCAACCCAACAAACAGCACACTGGCAGAGGGGCAGTAAAACTCATGCAGCTTCCTTGGTTCTTCTCCTTAGCAAAAGGTTTCTTGTTCCATAAGTGATCTAATCTCTTGGGATCAGGGTCCCAATATTTATACCCCAAAATCGTTTGTTCATGAAGGCAGAGAGGCCTCTGCCTAGTCCAAACCAGTTCCTGAGCACTTTGTTTACATGACTCTCTCCTTCCTTTCACTGTGCAGGGCAGAGATATCAGCCGCCCCACAGGAGGTGGAGCCGGCACCGGGGAGGGAAGATACAGCTCTGGAGCACTTTGTGGACAAATTTCCTTCTTTCCTTTCACAGTGCAGGGCAGAGACACCAGACAAGCCACAGGAGGTGGAGCCAGCATTGTAGAGGGAAAGCCCAGCTCTATTCAGGTCCCAGGTGCAACTCCTCCCTCACATCTAGATGCAGATCTCTCTATCCACCACTGGGCTGCGCCAGCCTGTCTCCTGGAATCCCCCAGCCCTGTCACTCAAACATCCAGACAAGGAATACACAACCTAGCAGAGACATGCCTGGACAGTTAGGCAAGAAAATACCTACTTTCTAAAAGTGGTATTTTCAAAAACAGAATATTAAAACCAACTTTACTAAAAGATGCATTTCATCTTTCTGAGTTCATGCATACTAAATTCGACTTTCTACCATTTTCCCTGAGTCAGTTAGTATTATAAAAATGTAATAATCTAACTTCCCATTCTATCGTATGGAGAACAGGTAGCCTTCAATAGTGAAAAACGAAAAGGGCTGTAATTCACTATTAGGACATGCTACACACATCAGAGCATGTTCTACCTTATACTTACAATGCACCCTGCCCTTGGGCCGACCATAGGGGTGTCTAACATGAAGCAAAGGGAAGGTTTGGGACTGGCAAGTGGGTGCACTTGCCAAGTCGACATGGCAGTACTAGACTGCACACAGGCCTTTCAATGGCAGTCCTGAGACACATTTTACTAGCTGCTTCTGTGGGTGGCACAACCAGTGCTGCAAGCCCACCAGCAGCATTTGATTCACAAGCTCTGGGCACACATGGTACACTGTATTAGGGGCTGACAGGTAAATCAAATAACCCAAACATGGAATCACCAATTAGTACATCAATTTAATATAGGGAGCACTTGCACTGTGGCACTGAATAGCAGTGGCACAGTGCCCAAAGCATATAACCAGCAAAAACATATCAAAACAGAGGAGGCAATCCGTCAAAAATGGAGGGGAGACTCACGCCAATGATTCCAGGTCTAACATACCCTAAAACCTACATGTCCGTCCCACATAAGTTGAAACATTTAGCAAAATACGACAGTTGATTGATGGATTTTGGAGGTGGTGGGTCACAATATCAGGTTCCCATTCATGACTACTATAGACTATTGTTTTACTTCCCTTCTCATTACATCATATTTGAATCGCCACACTATTTAATACATGATACAATTCAACATTTTCGCACATAGTTTTTTTTAGCAATGTCCGCGGAAGGAGTCTTTAGTCCCATGGTCAGTGACATCCTTGGCAGATGAACAGCATATCGACCTTAAACCTCTGCGCCTCTTCTGCTGTGCTAAGAGCTTCTGTCTGCCTTTGACAGGTCTATTTTACTAATTTCTCCAGTCCCTCCTCTAACCAGACAACTTAAGAGTAACGGAGGCCCATTTCAACTCACTATGGCAAATGGAACATAAACATTCATTAATTACACAGAAATGTAATTTTCACTGTTTACCTCCCACCTTTGCACTATCCCCTGTTATATGTTTTTCTATCAAAGCTTAAAGCAAAAGGAGCATGACTTAATCATTTAACGCAAAATGCAAGATGCTGCTTAATCATGCATTATTTCTTGTTTCTTTCAAAACGCCAATGTGAATACGACTTAGTTCTTTCATGCATTAGTTTTCATTAGTGCACACATGCACAAAGCTGTTTCCCTCATGTTCATGTGATGTGTATATTAGTCTTTTAACATACACTATTAGTATGTATTATGGGGGTGCCAATCCGAGCAGGTTTCTTTTTGCGAAATCCTGCTCCATCACTAAAAAGTTACATATATGTACTTACAACGCTAACAGGTTGCATAATATATTGTAAAAATATGAAAGGTGACAGCTTTAGGTTGAAACAGGAGTAAAATACATATTTACACAGTTGTCCTCATGTGAGTGCTAGATGTTATTAATGGTCAAGAAATAGGTTGAGTTATTCCAGGAAGTGTCTTTGGAGGAGGATAGTCTTAAAATCTATTTTGAAGGTACGGAAAGAGGTGGTGGTTCGGAGGGATGGAGGAAGTGAGTTCCAGATTCTGGTCACATTACCAGAGAAGGATTGAGTCATAAATCTTTCCCTTTTGAAGGAAGGAGGTTCGAGCAGTAAGTGTTCCGCATTGCGTGAAGGTCAAGAGCCTCCTAAGATTTTGAGTTTATTAGCCAGATAGCGTGGTGTGGAGATGTGCTGGGCTTTGTGGGTGATACAGGCAGTCTTGTAAATTGACCTGGCTTTGATAGGAAGCCAGCGAAGAGACAACAGTATGGGTGAGATGGATTTTAGAGGGGAACGGTGGGATTTGTGGAGGCCAGCAAGGAGAGAGTTACAGTAGTCCAATCTGGAAAGAACCAATGATTGGACCAAGATTTTTAGACCTCTCTCCCCCCCACATGCTACCATGTGCCCCCTCCAGCCGCCTCACCACCACTTCAGTGTGTTGGCCACCACTAAATCCCTGGTGCTTAGGGCGGTGCAGGAATATTAGTTAATTGTGTTAACCGAACTCGAAGTGCGTGACAATTTGAATGGCTGATATTTTCAATAATTCAAAACTGTTTTCTTTAAATTAACAGTCATTAGAGGAAAAGAGTGATTTATATCAGCATGTCTCTTTTTTGCATAGATATTGTTCATTTCATTTAA
Source organism: Lissotriton vulgaris (assembly GCF_964263255.1). Lineage (NCBI taxonomy): Eukaryota > Metazoa > Chordata > Amphibia > Caudata > Salamandridae > Lissotriton > Lissotriton vulgaris. The sequence continues at coordinate 1,483,730,986 of NC_141687.1, forward strand.
GCAGGAACCTATATCAGGCCAGCTCTAGTATTCTTGATCTTGAAGGGCTTTGACAAAGCCTGAGTGGGCCATGAAGATGGTATGAGGGAAGTGGGCAGAAATCAACAAATTCTATTGAGACACTGGTAACATCTGTCCAATATGGACATGTCTAAGAAGTAAAAGTTATACTTCTTGGATCTAATGCACATGACTGTTCACCATGCCCAGTGCACATTGTACTGTCTGGGACTCTTAACTATCATCTTATGGGAGCTTGCATGTTTGCCTTTTGATTCAGTGGTAGAGACAGGGTGCAGACAGAATATCGAGTTTAAAATATGAAGTTGCACAAATATCGAGTTAGAAATATCATGGTACAGAAAAAACGACAGCAAGAATATTGTGGTCAAGAATATCGAATTAAGGAAAGTAATATCGATTTTAAAAATATCGAAGTGTTTAATATCGTTTGCAAAAATGTAGTTGTTAAAAATATTGATTTTTAGGTCGAGCTGATGTGGCATTCATGCGAAGCATGAATGCATCAGCTCGACAACTTATGTTGCCGATATTTAGGAGAGTGGACAGCTACCAGACGCGCGCTTTGACGAGGTCGGATTTCACCTCGGGAGCGAGCGTCTGGTAGCTGCGCATGCGCGGTGCAAATCCCTTGCTCACACACAGACACAGGCAGCCCCCACCCCTCTGCATGCACGCACGCACGCACACACACACACAGGCACGCGCATGCACACGCAGGCATACGGCACACATACAGGCACACTATCCCCTACCTCGCATTCTCTCTCAATCACACACAGTCACGCATGCGCACACACATTCCCTCGCGCACACACGCGCGCACACACTCCCCCCCCCCCCTCCCCCGCCCCCCCCAGGCATACACACAGGCACGCACGCACTTCACATCAGCCCTGGGCCCCACTCACCGACTGCGCTCTTCCGGCGGGGCTCCTCTCGCGCTCCGCGTCTCGTCTCCTCTCCTCTCCTCTTCTGAATCGGGGCTCCCTCAGGTCAGAGGAGCCCCGCAACAGGCGCCACACTCCTCCTTCTCCCCGGCCCCCTCCTGGGGACCCGGGCTACCTCGGACCGGCAGGGCGCTCCATGCGCCGGCATGCCTGTTCACGGACCTCGGGAGGCGGGACTTCCGGTCGGCCGCGAGCGGATTGGCCGGCCGGCCAAGAGCTTCCGGGTCGCCGCGGGCAGCGCGGCGGCACCGATTTGTATTTCTTCATCAAGTTTCACTTAAATAGGAAAATGCCTTCAATCTTGTTAAAGACGTTGGCCATTTCACGCTTATTTTTTTTAAAGGGTTGGCTTGCACCACAATTACATTCAATTTACTAACTCCGCTGTAAGTTATGCCTTGGTTTGTTTTGTAAACCATTTTATTAGATTTTTCATATTCAGACACTTTACAACATCATTTGCGATTGTTTAACTTTTAGTGTGTTACATTGCCATTATATAGTATCAATAATAAGGTGACTAATTGTCCAGGTGTGCATTGTCCGTCCAGCGCGCACAATATGTGTTCTTAATGGCTGCTTAGGTCTTATAGTGAGTGGTCTGCTTGGTTCTTGGGTTTTATTAGTGTGCCCCTGCTGTTCTTGTGTCAAATCAGAAGAAATCCGTTTCAATAAACTAACTGGTGGTACAAGTCAGGGGATGGGGCTAGGAATTAGGTTTTCCGGGGCTTATGGCAGCACGTAGGTATCACTAGTCTAAGTATCACCAGGTGTACCTCTCTCACCGGGTCAAACATGGAGCTTCAGTAGGGGTAGGGGGGACCAGGGGGACAGGACCCGCTCGAGCGTCTCTTGTGGGTCGCCTGAGTAGCTCTTGTGAGATGAGTTATTAAATGATATACTGTCGGCTATGACTCTGTTTTTAGGTACTATTGAGATTGTTTGCTCGCACAATGCAGAAGGCATCTTTTGTTGTCTAATAGATATATTGCACTTTTTTTATTATACAAATACTGTCTGTGGGTTGAATCTCTTGCAAAATCTATTGCCTGTTTACAGCAATGTTGAATATACATTAATTTCCGGATCGGAGTCACGGTTCTTTTAAATTATATTGTTCTTATTATTATCATGTCTTAAGTGATTGTAACTGATTTTAATTAATCAAACAATAAATGCATACTTGCAAAGGCCAGAGCGCGCACACACTGTGACACGGATTTAGCAGTGTCACCGGGCTCAAACTCCTAATAGCAGCAAAAAATTGTTTTCAGAAAAAGATGGAAAATCTGTGTACCATGCAGAAAAATTAAATTTGCTATGCGGGCCCAACGTACTTTAATATGTAAATGCATTTTTTAATTAAGTTATATGCATTTCGAAATGGAGACTTGATATCCTGGCGATTTTTACAGACTGTGTATTTATTATTCCTGGCCTCCCGTGAGGACTCAAACCCCCTTCAGTGCATTGGACCCTCCAGACCATCAAACATAGGATGTCAACAGCTCCGTGCGTCAGCCCTGGGACCCGGAGATAAACAAATTCACATTCGAGACCCTGGCTCACCTGAGAGAGTTCTGGAAGGGGGAGGGGCTTCTTGTTCCCCAGATAGCAGCGGTAGGCCAGCTCAGCGGAGGAAGATGTGCCCCTCTGCACACGCTGACTCCAGGCGCAGTCTCGAGCGCAGCTGCGGGTGCTTCCTACCGTGTCCTAATGCCCCAATTATCAGCTTATTGTTTTACAGTAGCTGAGAAAAACCTTTTAATATTGCCAAAGGACACGGTGCAGCAGAGAGTGCGCAACAGAGGTTTATACATTTCATTCGAAAACAGTGCTGGGCCGACAGGATAAGCGCCAGGGTGGACAAACACTTTGTTTATTAAGGATTTCGCTCCTCCTAACCTCTCGCTGCCCTCCAGAGGCGACGGGACCTCAGGACGTCCCCGCGGATTAGCAAACTCCCACTGCGCGCCAAAACTTTGAAAGCAGCAAAAATAACCAGGTTTCGCGTTCCTTGTTAGCTGGCTGACAGGCAGCTGAGGGTGCTAATTCTGAAGGGGCTAACAACCGCGCTAGGGTCCTATCTGGCACGTGCCCTACAGGGCAGTTATATGTGGCACTGCTGAGAGCCGAGCCACAGAGATGCTTATCTGCGGATGACACTGATGAGGAGTCCCTCGGAGGAAATGAAGAACTGACTCTCCCACCCACTCACTGACTCTCCCACCCACTCACTGACTCTCCCACCCACTCACTGACTCTCCCACCGGCTCACTGACTCTCTCACCAGCTCACTGACTCTCCCACCCACGCACTAACACTCCCACCCACGCACTGACTCTCCCACCCATGCACTGACTCTCCAACCCACTCACTGACTCTCCCTCCCATTCACTGACTCTCCCTCCCACTCACTCTACCTCACACTCACTCTCCCTCCCACTCACTATCCCTCCCACCCACTCACTCTCCCACCCACCCACTGACTCTCCCACCCACTCACTGACTCTCCCACCCACTCACTGACTCTCCCACCCACTCAATAACTCTCCCACCCACTCACTAACTCTCCCACCCACTCACTGACTCTCCCACCCACCCACTCACTGACTCTCCCACCCATCCACTCACTGACTCTCCCACTGTCACGCTCTCCCACTCTCAACAATACACATATTGCATTACAAATGCAATAGGTGTCACATTTGCGAAAGTATAAGCTATTGGCATTGTAAATAACAATGCTATTAATTTATCCATTTTCAAAACCAACACATAAAAAAATAGCTCAAACTTTCCTAATGCGAGACCTATTGCATTGCAAATGCTTGTTTAATTCGTTTTGTGTATATTAGTATATGTTTTAAATGTATGTGATGTATTTTTTGTATAAGAATTGTTTGTATTTTTAATATATGTGTTACATTTTTAGTAGTTATAAATTATTTTTAATTTTAATTTTGCATTTTTTGTTTTGTAGCGGATTGTGGGTTTATAGGGGATTAGAGTGGGAAGAAATGTAATTATATTAAATTAATTGATTATTTTTTATTTATTAATATTTGTTTGATTGAGATGTTATGGTGTTAAATGTATTGTATTATTAATTACATTGTTAATTAATAATATTTATTTAATTTGAAATTTATTGTGGTAATTGTGTAATTCATTTTAGGTGTGTGCTTTGGGGTTTATAGGTGTAAAGCGTGGGAAGTATTTTATTTTTAATTGATGAATTATTAATTGGTTGTTAAGTTTTTATTAATTATTTATGGTAATTGTGTAATTAATTTTAGGTGTATATTTTGGTGTTTATAGGTGTAAAGGGTGGGAATTAATTTCTTTTTAATTATTGAATTAATGGTTGTTGATTAATTATAATTAATTGTTAATCAATTATGGTAATTGTGTAATTAATTTTAAGTGTATGTTTTGGGGTTTATAGAGGTGAAGGGCTTTAAGTAGTTTAGTTATTTTTTATTAATAATTATTTGATAATTGAGATTAGTTAAATTAATAAAAAATGTATTATGGTAATTGTGTAATTAATTTTAGATGTGTGTTGTGGTGTTCATAGGGGTATTGGACAGGAAGTAATTTGTGTTTAATTAATATATAGTTGTTAATTATTTGATATTTATTTGGGTTAATTGTTTATTTTTTGTGTGTTTTTACTTTTAAAGGGGTAAAGGGTGGGTATTAAATAGATTTTAATTACTTTATCATTTGATAATAATAATCGTTTTTAATTTAAAAATAAGTTTCAATTGTGTTTTATTCTTTTATAGTTTACTTTAGGTGTGTGTTGTGGACATTATAGTGTTAAAGTGTGTGTCGTTGAGGGGAGCGTGGCCACACAGGTGACCAAGATGGCCACCCGTGCTTGAAGCCCCACTGGCCGGGCACTGTTTTAGCCTGATTTCATCGATGTAGGCTGCACAAGGCTCAGCAGATGCCTTCTCATTATGCCCAGGAGGAGATGCGGAACGGATTGATGCCAGCGACAGTCCGATCCGAGGTGCGGAGGAGCCTTTCCCCAGACCTGCGCTACTGAGACCCAAGCGCAGGCCCTGCGGCCTTCCGGTGGGCGAAGCTGCCGCGAGACGAGCTGCGCTGGATCCGTGAGGTGACCGGAGGCCCCAGGTAGGCGCCCGGTGCCAGATTTGGCCCCCCCTCTCTCTTGCTTGGTTGCCCTCCTCCCGACCCCCCTGCTGGGGCTGCGTGTTGGGTCCCGCTGTGGGCGCAGCGGTCGCAGGGCTTTAGCGGCCTCGTGATCCAGGTTGCGCTGGGCCTTGGCACGCGGTGTTCCGGTGGAGGGTATGGCGGGCTAGAGAGGGGGACCTGATTCTTGTTGTGGGGGCCAAGAAGGTGCTGGGCCCGATAGGGTGTGCTGGCTCCCTTCCATCCTCTAAGAAAGGCCCTGGCAGTTGTGTGAGACGTCGACCCGGGCAGGCTGTTGCTAATACCCCGAAGCCGGAAGCAGATTTGAGCTGAGCTGGGCCCTGCTCACCCTGGCCTCACATATTATCTGGCGGCTGCAGCAGGGCGATATCATCATTTGCTTCGACTCTGCAGCTGCCGCACCGCGGGGAGGAGGCCCACTGTTTTAACATCTGGCTGACCCCTACTGTTGTATGGCCATGTCATCGAGAGGGTACCTGACGCTCATGCACTGATTCTTTTATATTACGGTTGGCCTCAACGTTCTCACCATCTACGCTACCTGTTGTACTTGTTTGGCGAGCAGCGCACTCCCTCAACCTTACGCATCTCTTGGCAGGCCGACCGGTGCTGTGCTGTAACTGCTTCATATCTACTCGCACCTGTGGCTCTCCATCCCTGGGGGCACTAACTCCGCCCTACTTCGTGGCCAATATTGCTGTGTGCACCCATTTTTTGGTACGCAGGCCCCCTGCACTGCAGGGCTGCGTTGCGAGGCTCGGCCCTGAGGGACGTGTCTTTCAGTGTATCCACACTTTCGTGGGATGGCAGATTTGATGCGTTGGATTAAAGACTGGCTGATATGGGTGCAAAGGTCCAGGCGCATGACCGGCGTTTGGATGTCGTGGAGGCCAGGGTCTCAGATATTGAGGACGGAGCGGTGCAATCGCAGAAACAACTATAGAGGGTGGAAAGAATTCTGAAAGAAGTGGCGATAAAGAATTAGGATTTAGAAGCCTGTAGTCGACGGAACAACGTCCGTATCATTGGCGTGCCAGAAACTGCCACCGCTGTCCGCAAAGACATCTTCGTGGAGCAACTACTGACGGATTTGTTTGGCAGGAAATCATTCACACAGGGTTTTGTGGTGGAATGTGCACACAGATCGTTGGGACCTCGCCCTAAACCAGGGCAGCCTCTGAGACCCATCATTGCCAGACTCATGAACTTCAGGGACAGGGACACAGCTCTTTGTTCTGCCCTTGAGCGGGGGGAGGTCCAGTGGCAGGGGAGTAGACTATCATTTTTCCCAGACTTCACTGTCGTGGTACAAGATGCGAGACGCAAATTCAATGGAGTGAAAGCCACCATAAAGAATCTGGCCCTTAGGTACGGTATGCTATATCCGGCCAGACTGAAGGTGGATGTGGACGGTAGATCCCTCATCTTTGAAACCCCGACTGAGGCACAGGAGTTTTGTCAAGAATATAAGAAGAACAACAATGGAGCGGCAGCCACTGCACGTGCGACATCCCCTCCTCATAGTGGGTCGGAGGCCAGCATTGAACTCTTCTCTAATCCTGGGACTGGTTGATTCATTATTGTGCTTGTCTTTTAGGTTCTGCTGTGTTATTACCTTATTTGTGATTTTTTCCAAGTGTCACTACAGTATTCAGTATTGCCCGGCCGGCGTGGCGTTGCTGCGCCTCATGGTGAATACCGAGGTCTCTTTGCTAATTATGCCAAGTTTACGGTGTGTAAGTGCGATTTCTGTATTGCAACGCCTGTTCATATTGCATCGCCATTTGGTTTATGGGGTTGGGTTCTGCCTCGCCGGAGACGGGGTGAGACTGGGAGGTGGGAGGGGGAGGGGGAACATTTGCTGGTTTTTCATGGATCTTCAGATATAGCTGCACAGGTTACTGGTACATGGCGCTGGGTTGGTTTGAAAAGCTGCACGATTGTTGTAATGTTTATTAAATGGCACAGTTAGGCTGGCAGCCCGGTCCTTCCGGGCTCTCTCTGATGTCCTGCAATGTCAGGGGATTGAACAGTACACGAAAACGACGGCAAGTCCAACATTGACTTAGTTTACATGCAGGTGACCCACTTGTCCAAGTCCGATGCGCCACCTATGGTGGTGAGCTGGGGTTCCCACAGATATTTTTCCAACTATCGTAGTTATGCGAGAGGGGTTGCCATATTTATCCATAAAAGGGTCCCTTTCTCAATGCACAGGGTGGTGACCGATGGTGAGGGCCGCTTGTTGACAGGTGCTGGCTCTTTGATGGGGCACAATGTTGCTCTGGTGGGTGTATATGGTCCTAACGTGGACTCGTCTGAATTCTACCATGAGTTGCAAGTGCGCCTCCTGGCTTTGGATTCTTGCCTATTGATAATGGGAGGAGATTTTATTTATTGCTAGATCCTGCTAGGGACAGCACCTCCTCCTCGCCAGACTCCAAACTCCGCTTATGCCACGCACTGCAGGACATCTGTAGGCACTTCTCCCTGATAGATATTGAACGCATGCATCACCCGCACCTCGCATCATACACACACTATTCTGTGTTCCACAACACCTGGACTAGAATAGACTATTGGTTGGTTTCCCCTGGAGCCGCTGGATGGTTTGGTAGGTTAGATACATTACCACGTACGTTCTCGGACCATTCTCCGGTCCTGCTAAGACTCAACTTTCCTAGGCCTAGGGGGTTATGAGAGGCAATGGCATTTCCCTGGGAAAGCACTACAAGATCAGGTGTTTCTTGAGGAAATGATGGAGGCTATTGAGGATTATTTTGAGATTAACACGGGGTCGGTGGATACTTGGGAGGTGCTTTGGGAGGGCTTTAAGGCCTATATCAGGGGGTTTGTATTGCTAAAAATGCAGGGGTCCTGAGAGCTCTACGATCCACTTCAAGCCGCATTGAGATAGAAATCACAGCCCTAGATTTGGAACTCCTAGTGAATGGGTCGGAGGCTGGGGAGGCTCGTCGTTTAGCTTTGATGATGGAGTTTCGTGAGGCCGCTGAGCGAGAATTGTTATACCTCAGCAAGCAGCATGTAGCCAGAAGATATGGGGAGGGCAAACGGCCCGGTAAGATTATGGCACACACGCTCCACCCGTCACACAACAAAGTCTATATCACTGAAATCACAGGCCTGAAGGACCAGGTGTTATATTCCACTCCGGACATATACGATACGTTCCTCTCTCATTTTAAAACTTTGTACACCTCCAGAGTCACCGTAGACCTTCGTGAACAAGGGGAGTACCTCGTGGAAATTGAGCGGGTATGTCTGGAGAGGCATATGCAAGACTTCCTGGCCATCCCCATATCCCAGGAGAGCGTAGTGGAGGCGATTGATGCGCTTAGAGGTTCCTCGGTGCCTGGCCTCGACTGGTTCTCCGCAGATTTTTACAAAGCATATAAAGATAGATTAGTTCCGAGGTTGATAGAGGTGTATGCGGAAGCTCTTGAAGTGGGTATCCTTTCGCCAACGTTCAGAGAGGCGGTCATTATCCTTCTCCCAAAGCCAGGCAAGAACCCTAAGCTACCGACCGTAGTACCCGCTAAATCTTGATTATGAAATACTGGCTGAAATGATCGCTATCCGATTGTCTTTATTAATGGAATACATTATTTCACTGACCCAGTCTGGTTTCGTCCCCCACAGGTCCACCTCGCTCAATTTACGGACCTTGTTTACAGTGCTACATAGAATAGACCCTAATACACTGGCCACTGCGGTGCTCCTTGACGCCGAGAAGACGTTCGACTCCCTTGAGTGGCCTTTTCTTCTGTCTGTGATGCGCCGTATGGGAATGCCTGAGTGTTTTGTATCTACGACCGCTCTGTTATACACTGAACCCTCAGCTAGACTGCGCCTGAATGGTACTATCTCCGAGCCTTTTCATCTATCTCGCGGCACTCGGCAGGGCTGCCCCCTGTCCCCATTACTTTTCATTTTAGCGATGGACCCATTGGTCCGGCATTTTCAAGAGAAACACTTACACCGTGGCTTGCAGTTTTGTACCGGACCTCTTTTGGTGTCCCTGTATGCCGATGATACAATTTTATACATTAGACTGCCCCAGCTTAACCTTGAACCCCTTATCAGGGAAATTATCCGATTTGGCAGGTTCTCTGGTCTAAGTGTTAATTGGCACAAATCCGTGATTTTTCCGTTAACCAGCAGTACGAAGGCATGGGAAAGCGAATTCCCGCTTGAGTGGTGTCGGGATGCAGTTAAATATCTCGGAGTTTATGTGCATTTAGACACAGCCACTATCATCAGTCTAAACTATGGCCAGGCAATTAGTTTGCTGGCATCGCAGATGGAGAGGTGGTTGCAGCTGCCTTTGTCAATGACGGATAGATTGGCCATTATCAAAATGGTGATTCTCCCAAGATTTCTTTATTTCTGTAACAATATTCCTATCCCTCTCCCCTAGGCCTTTTTTCTACCGCTGCGTCAACTCCTTTTACGACTAGCATGGGGAGACAAGAGGCCGCGTGTGAACTGACAGACTCTGACATTGCCGTATGAGCGGGGCAGGTTTGGGGTTCCTGATATGTATCTGTACTATTTGGCTGCGCAATGTTGTTATTCCTATGGTTGGTACCACCAGGACACACTAATCCCCTATTTAAAGCCTGAGGCCGAGTTGGTACTTCCACAGAAGCTGTCCACCATTTTACCTAAAGGTATCCCAAGAGACCCTTGGGACATTCAGACTGTATCTACCACTTGTTGAGCATGGGAGAGGTTACGAAGACTGTTGGGTTTAGACCTGTTGTATTACCTGGCATTGCCGCTACCGAACCCTCCACTATTTCCCATAACAAATGAAACTTTAGTAGAAATTTCAAATTCACAAGATGGGTGACCTTTTCCCCGACAATCACATTTTCTCAGTCTCGGAGGAAGCGCGGTTCCACTAATGCTCCTTCATGGATGCCTTTGTACTGCGACGTATGCATTCCATGTTGCGCGCCACCTTACCTTCTTTTCCGGTTGCTCCTGAACCAGCCCAGCCACTGTCCTTAATTAAAGAAAGTCCAACTGGCACGCACATGATTTCTAAATTGTATAAACAATGTGACGCTAAAACTCGAACAGCATGGGAAAGTGATTTGTGTAGACCCATCTCTGATGATCAATGGGAGCAATGTTGCAAGGTCATGAGGGAGGTGTCCCTGAATGGTAGGCATAAGCTGCTACATTTCAAATTTATCCACAGGATGCACCACATCCCAGCATGGTCCCACAAGATAGATCCCGCTAGACCCCACCAGTCAGAAATGTTCTACTCCATATGCTGACTTTGCTCATCTCTCCTGGACCTGTCCAAAGATACAATGTTACTGGGTACAGGTGCACGCCACGCTGGGAGACATGCTTTCCATGACACTGATTCCCACTCCTGAGATTGCACTGTTGGGATATATGGTTAATTTCCCTTAAGAAGGTTAGAAAGTTCGCTGCACTTGGATTTTTGTTGGCCAAACGAGAGGTGGCGTTATTATGGGGTAGTAGGAAAGTCCCTTCCCTACAGGCATGGCTTCGTAGTTTAGCGTTTTGTAATGTGAACTGCGAGGAATACGCAACCTTAGTGCCCAGCTCCTCACATCCTGTGGATATATGGGGCCCGTACAGAGCATACATTGTTTTTGTTTGTTAATATTTTCAAGTTTAAAAGAATACGTTTTTTTACATTTATTTATAATTTATTTTGTATAATATTTGTAGGTATTTGTTATATGCAATTAATATTATAATATATCTTATTTTTATAAATTTAATATATGTTTTTTCAATTTTTCAATTTTTTTTTTTATTGTTGTAATTTTTCTTCATTTTTAATATATATATTTTAACTTTTGAAGTGTGAATAGTAATTTTTGCCTCTCCGCTCTCCAACACTTTCCCTACTGTTGCACTCATTGGAGTGGGAATAGTAATTTGTAACCCTCCCCTAGCCAACACATTCCCTACTGTTGCACTTTCTGGAGTAGGAAAAGTTATTTTTGCCTTTCCGCTATCCAACACTTTCCCTACTGTTGCTCTCACTGGAGTGGGAATAGTAGTTTTTACCCCTCCTCTATCCAACACTTTCCCTACTGTTGCACTCACTGGAGTTGGAATTGTAATTTTTACCCCTCTGCTATCCAACAATTTCCCTACTGTCGCACTTACTGGAGTAGGAATAGTTATTTTTGCTCTTCCGCTATCCAACACATTCCCTACTGTTGCTCTCACTGGAGTATGAAAAGTAGTTTTTACCCTCCTCTATCCAACACTTTCCCTACTGTTGCACTAACCGGGGGTGGAATAGTAATTTTTACCCTACTGCTATCCAACAATTTCCCTACTGTTGCACTCACTGGAGTGGTAATAGTAATTTTTACCCCTCCGTTGTTCAGCACTTTCCCTATTGTTGCACTCACTGGAGTGGGAATAGTAAATTTTGCCCCTCTGCTATCCAACAGTTTCCCTACTGTTGCACTCACCGGAGTGGGAATACAATTTTTTACCCCTCAGCTATCCAACACTTTCCTACTGTTGCAGTTACTGGAGTGGGAATAGTACATTTTACCCCTCGGCTATCCAACACTTTTCCACTTTTCCTACTCACTGGAGTGGGAATAGTTATTTTTTCCCTTCCGCTATCCAACACTTTCTCTACTGTTGTTCTCACTGGAGTGGGAATAGTAGTTTTTACCCCTCCTCTATCCAACACTTTCCCTACTGTTGTACTCACTGGGGTTGGAATAGTAATTTGTACCCCTCTGCTATCCAACAATTTCCCTAATGTTGCACTCACTGGAGTGGTAATAGTAATTTATACCCCTCCGCTGTTCAGCACTTTCCCTATTGTTGCACTCACTGGAGTGGGAATAGCTATTTTTCCCTTCCACTATCCAACACTTTCCCTATTGTTTCTCTCTCTGGAGTGGGAATGGTGGTTTTTACCCCTCCTCTATCCAACACTTTCCCTACTGTTGTACTCACTGGGGTTGGAATAGTAATTTTTACCCCTCTGCTATCCAACAATTTCTCTACTGTTGCAGTCACTGGAGTGGGAATAGTTCAATTTTCTCCCTCAGCTATCCAACACTTTCCTACTGTTGCACTTACTGGAGTAGGAATAGTTATTTTTTGCCCTTCCACTATCCAACACTTTCCCTACTGTTGCTCTCACTGGAGTGGGAAAAGTAGTTTTTACCCCTCCTCTATCCAACACTTTCCCTACTGTTGCACTAACTGGAGTTGGAATAGTAATTTTTACCCTTCTGCTATCCAACAATTTCCCTACTGTTGCACTCACTGGAGTGGTAATAGTAATTTTACCCCTCCTCTGTTCAGCACTTTCCCTATTCTTGCAATCACTGAAGTGGGAATAGTACATTTTGCCCCTCTGCTATCCAACAGTTTCCCTACTGTTGCAGTCACCAGAGTGGGAATACAATGTTTTACCCCTCAGCTATCCAACACTTTCCTACTGTTGCAGTCACTAGAGTGGGAATAGTACATTTTACCCCTTGGCTATCCAACACTTTTCCTACTGTTGCACTCACTGGAGTGGGAATAGTTATTTTTTCCCTTCCGCTATCCAACATGTTCCCTACTGTTGCTCTCACTGGAGTGGGAATAGTAGTTTTTACCCCTCCTCTATCCAACACTTTCCCTACTGTTGTACTCACTGGGGTTGGAATAGTAATTTTACCCCTCTGCTATCCAACAATTTCCCTAATGTTGCACTCACTGGAGTGGTAATAGTAATTTTTACCCCTCCGCTGTTCAGCACTTCCCTATTGTTGCACTCACTGGAGTGGGAATAGCTATTTTTACCCCTCCAGTATCCAACACTTTCCCTACTGTTGCACTGACTGCATTGTGAAATGTAAGTTTAAATATTTTTTCGTAGTTTAAGGTTTTAATTTATTATATATTTTAGTTTTTTTATATTTTAAATCATTGATATATTCTTTTATTTTTTATAATATTTTAAACTTTTAACATAAGCTAAAAATAATAGTTTATTAATTGTGTTAAAGTAAATATATATGTATAAATAATCACGTTTCTGTGTTTATCTTTTTTATTAGGTTTATTTTTTATATTTTATTAAAATGTATATTGCATTAATGTTATTAAAATTACATTTAACATTTAATATATTTAATACATAATATTTTATTTTATATTAAAGTAGATATTTTATACAGCTGTATTTTTTACATCAATATTTTTTCGTTGATATTTCTGTACTTACCTGTTTAGGTATAGGAGTCAATATTATTGTTGTCTATATTTTGTACATCAATATTTATTACATCGATGTTGTGTCAGAGAACCGGAAGAGACATGGTATATGCTGCTAGATGAATAAACATCAGCTTTCAGTCTTGCAGGGCTGACTTCTGTTTATACATTGCAAAAGCATCACAGGTCACGAGTTGAAAAATTTAAAGACACATTTACACAGAGTTAGTAGTTCTCCTTTGGGTTTTCTGGGAACATAAATAACAAATTGTGCTTTCTTTGTCTTCCAACACATTTAAATAAAATTTATGAAAGCTCCACAACTTCTCCACTCAATATATTTTTAGGAGGCATACTGCAGTTTATAATTACTTCAAAATGAAATACACTTTGGTATTACTCATTTGCAATCTCTCTCAGTGAAAAACTATAGCCCCTACTGCACCAGACCGAGAGAACAAACATCGGGGAGGACGTGAGACATGTAAAGACAGACAGAAGGTGTGCAATTGAACAACGACCTTGATGAGATAACCACTGAAAAACCCCTTTGTCCCATCATCCACCTGACATTCCATTCTAGAGAGATGACATACATAACTGCAAACACAGAGCCATAGTCAGGGCCGGACTGGGAACACAAACCAGCACTGGCAATTCTGTCCAACCGGCTGTGGGTCGGGGGGACGACACGGGGGTGTTTGCTAGTGAGAAGTAGCACTGCTTCCGCTCTAGTGCTGCTGCCGGTTTTGTTACAGGGGTGCGAAATAGCAGCAGCACTGCAAAACTGGCCCGACAGCTTGTAACCAGCTCCCATATTCCTGCCCACCGGGATAACGCCCGGGGCCTGCTAAGGCCAGACCGGCCCTGGCCATAATGTCCATATACCACATTCTTGAGTGCAGTAGCAAAGCTAATGGGGCAGTGGGGCAAGTGCCATGGCTCCCCTGGCTTGCTTTGTTGTTCTGAGCTGCCCTTTGCCTGGTGCATGATAGCATCAGGATACAGTGGCGGTTCCTCCATGGGGGCGTTTGGGCAGAAACAAATGGTAGTTATTGCCGTAATATAACTACCATTTGTGATTTGTTTCTGCCTCCTCGCACGCCGAGAAAGCAGAACTTCCTGGTTTAGAGTCAGAGTGGGCGGTGTGTTACTCGAGGGCAGGGGGGAGTGGCTTGGGGGAGTGGCTTGCCCACTGTTGTTAAAACTGACTGTTTGGGCAGCCTGAGGCTGCCCAAACAGACAGTATTAACTACAGTGGGAAAGCCACTCCCCCAAACCACTCCCCCCTGCCCTCGCGTAACACCACACACTCACTCCCCCTGTTCTCTCTGTATGCTGCTGCAGCAGCATACAGAGAGAAAATGACGTAGCCTGGGGCAGCCGGCCGCACCAATCAAAAACGCGGCGGTGGAGGGGAGGGAGGCTGCCTGCCGCGCCACCTTCCTGTGATGACGTGCTGCAGGACTTGAAAACGAGGAAGGCGGGAGTCGAGACAGAGTCTCCGGACGGTGAGTTTATTTTTTTTTATTTGATATATATTTGTGGCCTGTTTCTGTGTATGTCCTTCTAAAACTCTTTGTTGAACGTGCATGCGGCGCAGCTGAGAAGGTATGCGTCTGTCTGTCCCCTAGCAGTTTGAGTAATCTGAAGGGTCTGTGGAAGAAACAACATGCGGGCGACGGGTCTCTAAAAGTGGCCAATTCTCTTCCATGCAAAGCTTCGGTGGAGCTGTATGATTTTTCTTTTTGGGAGTGTTTTGGGTGATTGGAACGGAACAGGAACCATTATCTACTACACAGCCAGCCTAACTTACATGTTTATTTTGTTTCCAAACCCTCCCGCCTCCCCCCTCATCCCCTCAGGTCGTCGCGAGTCCCATTACTTTTGCTTTTATTGATTTAAACAAAGTAAATTTTTCCGACACTTAGTTAAACTAATTTGACTGGGCAGACGTGAGAGACTGGAAAAGGCACATTTGCCTAGGTTCAGTATGAATGCATCTACTTGCTAGACTGACCTGTTGTATGCAGCAGGTAGCATTTATAGACAACTTTCTGAATTTCATTTTGCCCAAGCAGCTGAGGCCCACGTTGTCATAAAGTGACATTAAAAACAGAGACCGTAACAGTAATACGTGTAAAATTCGGAGCATTTGGAAATAGCCGACATGCGGTAAGAAGTGGTACATAAAGTTATTACTGGTATTTTTTTGTCCATTTTCTTTCACTTTCGCTTTTTTAAATGTTAAAACCTCCCTCTTGGCAGCACGGCATGTTCTCAAAGACTCTGAGGTGAGCCGTTGTTGATTATCACTATAAATTCAGGCAGAAAGTGTTAGCAGCAGCTAATACCACGAGGAGCACAATTGTCTCACTACTGACTTTTATGGTTCCTCCTTAAATCTATTTGTCAATCCTTTGGGTGATAGCTAATTTATTTTTAAAAGAGACCATAAATGCACTGATTGGCATCTATATTTTCTAGAATTTCTTCGAGGAGTGGAATATCACCTCTCAGACTTTGGGCTTCCTCTCGATCATTATGTGCAGGCCTTTACGCTCGCCTATCGGAAAGTTTACCAGCTGCCACTGTCAGGATAATAATTACTTGCATTTCACATTTGAGTTGCAAGCAATACATTTGCTAAAACAGTCACACAAGTAACAACATGTGGTGACTAATTTAGCACATTTTTGTTTTTCTGAATTACGAATGTAAAATGCATCACAATTCATGCTGTCAGACTGGCATCAAGGGGGCCCTGGGCAGGGTTAATATGTGAAGCATCAAAAGGGCAGAATGAGACTGTGTCACAAAGAACTGGCTCTCTGATGAAAGGGCAGCAGCCTTAGACTGTGCTACACTAGACTGGGCATCTGGCGAAGAACAGCCTAAGACCCTTTGTTGGTCTAGGGACGAATTGCTGTCTTACAGAGGCAAGGCTTGCCCAAGGGCCCATGCCATAAACGTGGCGAATGAAGACCCTCCTGGTGCCTGCACAGGTTGTTCCTGGGAACTCGGGAAGTACACTGGGCTCACATGGAATACGAATATGGAAGGTGCTATTCGTGGGCTGAGAAAACATACTGACACGATTAAAACATGCCTAGTCAATTGCAGGTCTATGCCAAGCATACTGAGGATTTGTGGCTTGCCTTAGCAGAGAATGCTTGGGATGCCATGTTCTCGACAGAAACCTGGCTGAACTTGGATAACGTCTCCTCAGTTGCCCTGGCAATTCCACCTGGTTTCAAAATGTGCTGCTCTAACAGGAATGGCGGGAAAAGAGGTGGAGGGGTTGCCATTATATTTAAAGACTCCCGGGAATTAGCGGATTCTGCATCGATTAACATGAAGGGGATAGAAGGTCTTAAATTATGTTTTCAGATTGACCCTATTACCTCCTTCTCAGATATTCTTATTTACCGACTGCCGGATTGTGCGCCCTATATTAGTCCTGATCTCTGTAATTACATTGCCCAGAAATCGCTCCTGTACTCGAATTTTACAGCATTAGGGGGTTTTAAACTACACATTAATGATCCTAGTTGCATGCAGGCAGCCTAGCTGATGTTGTCAGCCCTTGCTGGGGCCAATCTAATTCAGCATGTTCCCACCCCCACTCACAAGGTAGGGCATACCCTTGACCTGGTGTTCTCAAACATTAGGGGCTAGATGTAGGTAATTCCCATTTACAGACTCTTAAATACCGAATTTTACTGATTCGATATTTAAGAGTCTGTAAATGGGAAGGGGGCAGATTTAGGTAATTTTAAAATCTGAATTACCGAATCTGTAAAATTCGGTATTTACTGATTCTGTAAATACAGAATCGGTATTTCCCATTGATTCCTTTGGGCTTTGAAGCCCATAGGAATCAATGGGAAATACTGATTCTGTATTTACAGAATCGGTAAATACCGAATCCTGCAAGGGTGCAGGGGGTGTCACTTTGACACCCTCTAGCACCCCAAGTACAGGCTTGTGTGCAATGGGGCACACATACATGCCCCAAGGGCATGTCTGTGTGTCACATTGCACATCTGTGCATGCACACCTGAATTCGGTATTTTACCACACAATAGGATTGTGTGGTAAAATACCGACTCTTAAGGCCCTGTGGCACTGTAAACTGTGCCACCTACATTTGTGTTCACAGAATCGGTATATTTACCGATTCGGTAATTTTACCGAATCGGTAAATATACCGATTCTGTATTTTTCAGCCTCCTACATCTGAAAACCCTAATACAGGTCAGAAAAGGCCTAAATCGGCCGTTTCCAACCGGTATTAGGGCTCCTACATCTGGCCCTAGGTCTCGGCGCACCGAAGCACCTAGCAAATTGGTCTGGTCTAATCATTACCTAATTCCATTTTTCTTTAATAGGCTATGCCATGTCCAAGCAAAGGGTAACCAACTGTTTATTAAAAGAAGTTGGAAAAAACTCACTGCTGGGGCCTTAGGTCCCATTCTACAGGCCACGCAACAGCCACTTTCAACCGACCCAAATGCTGATACTTGTGCCTTAAATCAGTGGGTCTCGGCAGCTGTGGAGTCCACTGCTCCGGCCAGATCAATGAGGCTTTCTCCCTCGGGCCTCTGGTTCTCGGAGTCGCTCAGGTCAGTCAAGAGCAACTGTAAATGCCTGGAATGTCAGTGGAGGGCGAATTATTGTGGGATGGCAAGAACTACATATAAAAATGCACTGAAAGAGCTGCACAAACTGATAAAAGCAGCCAGAGGGATCACATAACGAGTTGCATTTATATGGCAGATAACTCTACCAAAGAGGTATTCAAGGTGGTCAACGCCTTTCTTAACCCTAGGGAATTAGGGACCATGGTCCAACCTTCCCTCGCTTTGTGTGAAAATATTTATGACTTCTTTGAAAGCAAAATTCCGAAGGTTTACAAGTCATTCTCAGAGGCACCAGAGACAGAGAAAGCAGACAGGAGCGGGGGTTGCGTGCCCGAACCTTCCTTGATGCAATTTCTCCCCATTTCACAGGTAGAAGCTTTGGCGGAAAATCAGAGATGTAAGTCAGGGGCATCAGACGACCCCTGCCCCCCTAAACTATGGAAAGTGATGTCTCACTCTCTTACCCATTTTCTGTCTCATATATGGAATTCTTCCCTTGCATCTGGCATTTTCCCACACTTATGGAAACATGTCACACTTCTCCCCCTGAAAAAAAAACGAATGGGGATCCTGGGGACTTGAATAATTGCAGGCCAATCTCTATGTTGTCAGCACCAGCCAACATGCTGGAAAAACGGGTGCAGCAGCAATTATCCAACTTTATCGAGAGTAAGGGCATATTGCATGACACCCAATCTGGATTTCGGTCTGGTTTTGGTACAGAGTCTGCGCTCTTGGAGGTGGCAGAGTCAGTGAGACTGGCAGTAGATTCAGGGGCATCGGCCATGCTGGTGCTCCTATATCTTTCTGCTGCGTTTGACACAGTTGATCACTTCTTGCTGGCTCAAAGACTGCAGGAGATGGGCATTGGGGGCATGGCCCTGGCCTGGCTGAAGTCTTATCTCAATAATCATTATCAGAAGGTCGCTTTGCAACCCTATCAGTCTGTACCTTTCTACACCACGCTGCAAATGGGGCATCTGGTGCACTGCTGCTCGGATTCTGAAATGCACTTGTGTTCTGAGGTCCTCAGGACACAAGAGAACCTCATCCCCCCACCAGCAGTGCACCAGAAGCCGCGTTTGCAGAGTGGTGTAAAAAGGGGCGTGGCCTCGGACCTCCTCTCTGCTACTCAGCTCTGTGGCGCTTACTGGAGGTACCTGGTGGGCTAGTTGGCCCCAGGGACCCTCAGGATTCAAGGGGACTTAATCCCCCAATTTAAAAAGTGCCAGGGTGTATGTTTGCACACTTGTAATATCAGTCCCGCCCCCTCCCTGCGCCACTGTGAAAAAACACCCCCTAGCGCATTGTAATTTAGGGGATTAAGTCCCCTAGAATCCTGAGGGTCCCTCGGGGCCAACTAGCCCACCTGGTACCTACAGTAAGTGCCACAGGGCTGCATTGCAGAGAGGTGTAAAAAGGGGCCTGAGGAATTTTTCACCACTTCATGCACCCAAACCTGCCACCCCCACTGATTGAGCATGCCATCTCTTGTAATCCCCCAGAAAGCCAGTGGCAGAGTTGGCTTTCACAAACATATGCACTCTTTGTTCAGTTGAGTCTTGTTGGGTAGAGCATGTCAAGTCTGCACCAATGAAACAAATTCTTTCCTCAGACCTTGTAGGTCCAGCCTTTTTTCCTGCTTTGCTCCGATTTAACCAATTTAACCAATAAAGACAAGTTTGGAGGCAAAACATTTATAGAGCCAGTTCATGCAATTGTTGTAGCCTTCTTCATGGCGGTTCCACCTATAACCTGTGTGGGGAGATGAATCACCGTTCACATCATATCTGAAATCACATCTTCCTCAGTCATTTTCTCTGAGGTCGGAAAGCCAGGCTTCATACGGACCAATTTCTCAATTCTCACCTACTGTAGAAGCAGGGAAGCCTAAAATATATCTTTTTAGCACTGTTTGGCAAGTAACATTTATCAAAACTAAATATGATTTATAGTTATAGAAGAGACAGGTTTCCCTAAGAAACTTTAGGGAAAACTGAATGGTGCATTTTAATGCATACTAGGCCAGCAACATAGATTAAAACATTAGGATGGGTTTATGCATGGTGCACTAAAGGGTGGTTACAATAATCAAAACACATATGGTTTTGTGGAAAAAAGCCTAAACAAGACATTTTTTTTTAAGTTTACTAAGAAATAGTAAGTATTGTATAAAATCAATATGACTATGAAAGGGAGAGTGTTAGGGCTGGATGGATTCAGTCATTTGCTGAGCAGCAACATAATGAAGGGTTTCTCTGACATGTGATTGATTCTGACCCGCCCCTTTTGATCCTTTTAGAGACACCACCTGTCTCATCATTAATCACCAATCTGTAGGTTTGCCAATATTTTCTGGCAAGGCCAGCATTTATATTTCAGAGCCAGTAAAACAATTGATAAAATAAAGAAAAACCTGTAATAATTTCAAATTTGCGATATAAAGTTATAACAGCCATTACATTAAGATATCACTTCAAAAGTTTCTTAGAATTGTTTAAACTATTTCTAGAAGATCTTTAATGAAATAGGGGTGCATGGTCTTGCTGAAAATAAACGCAGATAATTATTCACATATTATGCTGGTGCTTATTCAGGCACCAGCATGAAGCCCTTCCAGAATCTCATAAAGGGAAAAAATGGCTAGTATTTTTCACAGTAAAACTTTGCAACCCAGTAGTGCAAAGAGTAAACTTTAGATATGGAAACCCTGCCTCTTCCTAAGGTTTGGAGTGCCCCATTCTTATGTGCAATTTAAGAAAGTATGGAATTCTTTGACGCAGCAAAATCCTTTGCCTCAGCTCTCATGCTAGTGGGATAGACAAAAAGCATGTGCAGCAGGCACAAATGAAACATTAAAAAAAATTAAAGCACAAATAGGTGCTCTTCTAGTTGTAGATAGACAGTGGGTGGTCCACAGGATTTCGATGAGTGGTCCTGGCCCGCCCTCTATAACCGGGCCTGATCTACATGGTGCCAGGATATTTCATCCTCATTTACCAAAGTTTGCGCCTTCAAAACACAATATCTGCAATCTGAAAAAGCAAAATTTGCTGTATTTTATTGTTAGGCATCCTTCTGGCCTAGATGCACAGCTAGGAAAGCATCGTCATGTCTGTCATGAACTAGGGCAAATGATAAAAGGTCGTATACAGGTTTAAATCTTAAAGGTGTGTTGTCTCTGGTACCAACCTAACGTATTGCTTCCCAGGTTAAAACCCCAGCCCACAATCCACACTGGTGTAGGAAGCAGTTGTTGTAGTCCCCTAGGCAGCACTGGATGAGGGATGTACTTCTGCACTGATCCTATTGGATCTCAGTGCCGCGTTTGATACGGTCTCTCACCAGAACTTTCTGCTGAGGTTGGAGGAGGCTGGCATTGTGGGCCCTGCACTGGATTGGTTCACTTCCTTTTTTTCGGAAAGGACCGTCCAGGTGTCGGACCCCCCTTTCACCTCCAAGGTCCATACTATCAAGCAGGGAGTACTACAGGGCTCAGCTTTGAGTCCAACGCTCTTTAATCTGTATGTTCAGCCTTTAGCTGCGGTGGCCAAGAGCAGAGGGCTGACAATATCATATGCAGATGATACGCAGTTGGTAGTTGCACTCTCCGATGACTATCTGCATGACGCTGTGAAGTTTCGGAGCGGTCTTGCTGATGTCGCGGGGTGGAAGACTGCCATTTGCTCCAGCTCAATGCCAGCAAAGTCTGAGGTCTTGCTGGTAGGGAAAGATCTTGAGCTGTGTAGTGAACGTTGGTGGCCTGCTACCTTGGGTTGTGCACCTGCCCCCAAATGGGTGGTGAAAAATCTAGGTGTTTGGGTCGACTCAGCTCTTAAGTTTCAGACCCAAACTAAGAAGGTGGCGGCAATGTGTTTTGGTATTCTACGCGGGCTCAAACTACTGTTGGGTTTCTTTGATCCATCCATTAGGCAGGTGATTGCCCAGGCATCCGTTCTGTCGAGACTGGACTACGCCAGCTTGCTCTACTTGGGGGGTAACAAGATGGAGGTTATGAGACTGCAGAGGGTCCAAAATGCAGCTGCCAGAACACTTCCTGGCATGCCTAGATTCTGCTCCACCTCCAGTGCTATTAGCCGTCTACATTGGCTGCCGGTGGCTAGATGTGTGGAGTTTAAGTCCCTCTGCATTGCCTTCAGGATCTTGAATTCTTCCTCCCCTGGCATCCTGCCGAGCCAGCTCTCACTTTACATCCCCACGCGCCATATCCGCTCGATGGCCATCACCTGGTTTTTGTCCCCAGGGTAAGGAGGGAACACACCGGTTGGCGTTCCTTCCGCTCACTGGCAGCTAAACTCTGGAACTCACTCCCTGTACATATTAGGAGCATAGATAATTATCTGGCTTTCCGTAAGGCTATCAAGACTCACCTCTTCCCTTCACCATAGGCCCCTTTTGCAGATTACTTCCTTCCTTTTTGCCACTTCAGTTTTTAATAGGTTTTTAGACTCCCCTCTAGTGGTCCTGGTCCCTGTGGCTGCAGAGTCAAGCATCTCTTCTTCACACCTGAAGCACCCGACATCGGTGGGTATTCGACTACCAAGCCCCTAGTCACCTGAAGTGACTCAGACTCGGTCCCCTCTGCTTTCATGTTCCTCACACCTAGAAACCAGGCTTGGATTCCACTGGACACTCTTCGCCTTCCTGGCAGCAGTACTTCTTTTCAGCTCTCCATTGAAAACGACAAAGGTTTCCGACACTACTTGAGCCCTATGCACTCTGGGATAGGTAACATGGATACTTCAATACTCACTGGTGGGTTGGCTCTAAAACCTCCTATGTTCCAAAGGGTTTGCTTGAAGTTCCAAAGGGTTTGCTTGAAGTCCTCGTAAAAGTGTCCTTAAACTGTAACTTTGCAACCGTGACTTTCCCGTAGACTTGTACGGAGCACGCAGTTGTTTTTCCTCACTGCACCCGTCCTCCGTGGGCTCCCTGTGTCACTGCCTTGGGTGTTTTCTTGGGGTCCCAGCACTCTGCCTAGTCAAGTCGTGATTGTTATATCATTTTGTTTTGTATATGGTTCGGTCTCCCCCTGGAGCCCGCTGTGTATTGTGCTACTTGAATGTTCTATTGATTCAGTATTGTGTGCCTTATATTCTAATCTCATGTAGAGATTAGAAGAGCGTATAATATTAATAAATACATAATATTATATAACTACTCTGTAGTTCTCCTTTCATTTAGTCATTCAGGAGGTGATTTTCTGGTAAAACAAATTGATATACATGCTCTCAAGGTTAAGCCTGAAGGCTGCTCTCCATAGCTACCACTAAGGTTATCTTTGACTTCATACATCATAAGGGTCGTGTGGACTGGTACAGGGTGCCCACTTTATTAGTGGACAGCATATACCAGGCCACCTTCTCACAATACCACTGACGTGAAATATTTAGACATACACATAACTACTGATCGGTCCAAACTGATGCGTTTAAATTACGGAAGAACCCTGGAAAAAATCACTAGCAGTGTCACAAGGTTGATCTTATTCCCACTATATATTGCGGGACGCATTTTCTTCATAAAAATTGTTATTCTCCTTAAACATTTATACTTATTTATGAATATCCCAGTAGACCCCGGAACACACTTTTTCACGACCCTATGCACAGAAATGGTTAGGCTGCCGTGGGGTGGCAAACAACCCAGGCTGCAATGGGATGTACTTACTAGGCCGTACTCTCAAGGAGGGTTTGTCGTCCCTAACCTAGAATTATACTATATTTGTGTCCAGGCTCATTATGCCCAACATTGGTTCCACCCCCCCAAGTATATGCCACAAGTGGCAGTAGAACAATGATTGGCAGAGGGAGTCATACTTAGCACGCCCCAGCCCCGCGATGCTGCCCCATGTCAGCCTCATGTACAGTGAAAGCTTGGCAGCGAATGGCCAAATTGATGCAAGTCCCTATGTTATACTCACCTCTGCTTCCCCTAGTATATCATCGAACGATGCCAGTATTACAGGAGGGTGTTTTAAAAAAAACGAAAACAAAGTTTGACATAAATTGCTGGGGTGACCTGTATCTAAACAGTAGGGGCCAGATGTAGGTTGCCCTTTACCGATCGGAATCGGCCGAAAATACCGATTTTCGGCCGTTTCCGATCGGTAAAGGGCTAGGGAGATGTAGGTGCACATATTCGGTAATTTTACCGAATCGTTATTATTACCGAATCGGTAATAAGTACCGATTCGGTAATAATTATCGAATCGGTAATATTTACCGATTCGGTAATATTTACCGATTCGGTAAAATTACCGAAAATGCTATGTGGGTAGCCAATTTTCCATTGGCACATGGCTTACAGAATCGGTATTTTACCATGGAATACAAATCCATGGTAAAATACCGATTCCTGTGTACATGCACATCTGTGCATGTACACATGTGCCATGTGACAGACAGACGTGCCCTTAGGGCATGTCTGTGTGCCACATTGCACACATGCCCGTTTTGGGGGTGCTAGAGGGTGTCAAAGTGACACCCCCTGCACCCTTGTGAATTCATTAATTACCGATTCGGTAAATACCGAATCGGTAATGCCTAATTATTCCTATGGGCTTCAAAGCCCATAGGAATGAATGGGCATTACCGATTCGGTATTTACCGAATCGGTATTTAATGAATTGTTAAGGATTCGGTAACGAATCCAGATGTTGGGACCTACATCCCATTTACCGATTTTGAAATACCGAATCGGTAAAATTCGGTATTTCAAAATCGGTAAATGGGATTTACCTACATCGGGCCCTAAGTGCAGTACGCTGCAGCAAATGTTTACAAAATTAGCACCCTCTCCCATGGGCACCTTCTTATATTTCAGACTGTAGCAAGGTATTAAAGAATCCACACATT
Source organism: Lissotriton vulgaris (assembly GCF_964263255.1). NCBI lineage: Eukaryota > Metazoa > Chordata > Amphibia > Caudata > Salamandridae > Lissotriton > Lissotriton vulgaris. The sequence goes on from NC_141687.1 coordinate 1,483,755,916, forward strand.
CGTTTTAACAAGAACAGCAAACATTAACCCCATTACATATGATATTGCAATCCGAAACAGCTGCACACGTAGTGTTTACATAATATCATAGCATATATGTTAATAGGGCCTCTGGGCAATGCACTGCAAGGAGGAAATGGGAGACAGGTATCGGGCAGGAAATAACAGACAAGCAGTGGACCTCCTGCTGTGCACGGACAGAACAAGTATTGTCTAGCAGCCACCTGTGCATTACACACTATAAATTTCTGCATCACACCTACTTCAATCCTGCCAAAATGTATAAATACAAACTACGAGACAATAACCGATGCAACAGATGTGGGAGGCAAGCGGCAGACTTTCTACACCTCACCTGGACTTGTATCAATATTAAGGAATACTGGTGACAGGTATTCGTAGCTATGGGACAAATGACCACACTCTCAATACAAGTCTCACTCCTGACAGCTTTATTGGGCTACACAGAGAATACTGCTGGCTAAGCAAAGTATGGCATGTAGATGAGGACGGAGTAGGGCTCCCAAGTTCAAAGAATGGGCCAGAGACATGACATTTTGGCAGGACCAGATGCTCACCTATGCAGAAGTACTCCCATTAGCCTCATGTCCCAGACACATATGGGATTCCCTCAAAACATACCTACTGGCGCACCCAATAGATTCCACGATCAACACACATACACGTTGAATTGCTCTACTTATGTACAGACCTCGAATGACTGAGATTATGGAAAGGAAACGTGGGGGGCTAGAAATATAACACTCCAGTCCAGATTGCCATAGTCAACAGTATTTTGAACAGTTAGGCCATCATTGGGATGGCGGGTGGACTTTGTCCGCCCGCCATCCTGACGGTAAAAGGGACCACCGGCCATATGTGCGGGGGTCCAGTGGGTGACATTAGGATGCGCCCGCCACGCTGGCGGGCGCATCCTGCATTTTTAACATTGCGGCGGCCGATGCTTTCAGCACCGTCAGCCACAATGCCAAAAATGCATGTTGTGCATGCACATGTAGGGGGTACCATACGTACCCCCATGTGCCCCTTCACCCCCCCAACATCCTGGGGGCCCGCAATGGGCCCCGAACCTTGAAAACCGCATGCCTTTCTGTGACGGCAACGCCACCACAGAAAGGCTCCTTCCCGCCTGCATCCTGATATGGATGGTGGTGTCTAGCAGACACTGCCATCATATGAAATCCTTTTCCGCCCGGTCGACTTGTCGACCGGGAGGAAAAGCGGATTACGGTCTTCCCGTCTGCAGCTGTCCCCCAGCCATACTAATATGGATGGGGGAAATGGTTGCCGGGCAGGCTAGGATGTAGGGCGGATCGCCACCGCCATGCGGGCGGTAGCGATCTTCCCTACATCTTGATGGGCCCCTTAATATTTGTAAACAACACATTACAGACCTATTCTTTTCCAATGCTATTATGTAAACTGTCATGTATAACTAATTGATATGTATATAATGTTAAGTATATATTTACCCATGCAATTTATGTATTGTGATTACCTTCTGGTTTAAAAAAAATTATTTTAAAAAACACCTGCCCACAGTCGATGGCATATAGAAAATACTCTAGAATAATTCTGGGATATCAATTCCATATGCATTAAAGTTGGATTAGGAACTGGAGAATATGCAGTACATTTCTAATACAGTTGCATTATATTATTAAAATACAATGTTGCTTGCTTTTGCAGCACACTGTTTTTTTTACATTCTTGTAGAAAGATATTTAAATTATCAAAGCTAGTATCACCCCAAAAAAAATATTAGTAATTCCACGTCAAAGAGTAAAGTGGAGTTCTGTAGTAGGGGATCTCTGTGTATAGTCATAATCTAGTGAATAGTCCCGCCCATGTGCGTGGACCCCGGCAATCAAAAATAATCTCTTAAGTTGTCAAAATAATGCAGAAACTGCAAAGACACTTAAGAGAGAATTTAAAGACAAATAATGCAGCCTATATCCACAGGCTACACTGTCCAGTACTTCAACTAGAAATTCCACCAAAACAACACCACAAACAGAACAGCCTGCTAGTTTCTACCATAGAGAAACCTGCCTCCCCCAGTCAAAGCCTCAGGAATGATAGAGAGGAAGGTAGGGACAGATAAGCCCCATAGGCTGCCATTATGTGGCTTAAATAGGATACTGTGCCTTTAAGAGAACTTTCCAGACTTCTCCCAGTATCCCAGAATGCATAGCAGGTCCCTCCACTTTCAGTTCTTTTTTCCGGCTCCTGCTTACAGGACCCTGGCATTGAGCTCTCCCTTTTTCAAGGGTTTATTGGAATTGTTTTTGCACTTTTGACTTTTAAAAGTGTTGCAGTTACTGCTTGGTGTTCTCTTCTCCCTTTTGTGCTGTTTTTTAGGCGTTTTGGGGCTCCGAAATGCCTGGCCTTTTTGTTAAGTGCCCAGCATGTGAGAGGAAGAAGGCCAAAAGCGACCCCCATGATGTCTGCATCGTGTGCCTTCCAGAAGATCATGGCCCTGAGGAGTGTGTTATCTGCCAGCAGCTTTCTGCTCGGACCCTCAGGGACAGATTGAAGATCAGGCTGGCTGGCCTGGAGGATAGGCGTCTACGAGCTGCAGGTGGGTCTGGGCAGCCTGGGAGGGATCCCTCTGCCTCTGCTGAGGCCCCTGGGGGGCTCCCCGGGAGCAGGAAGTCCAGCAAACGATCCCATTCTCCGTCGACGTCGAGGGCTTCGACGACGACGTCGAGAGGGATGACGACGGCGTGCTCCCCTTCTCCCCGGGGCTCCGGGTCGAGACGGCGTGCCGGCTCAACGACGAAGGAGAGGCCGACGTCGAAGCCGCCGTCGACGTCATCGTCTTCGTCGACGTCGAGGTCTTCATACCGACGCCGAAGGCGCAGGGACGTGTATCGACGCTCGCCGTCGAAGCGGCACCGACGCTCGCCGTCGAGGCGACACCGTCGGTCGTCGTCGAGGCGACACCGTCGATCGCCGTCGAGGCGACACCGCCGATCGACGTCGAGGGGCTCCTCGACGTCGGGAACATCGAGACGACGGCGGCGTTCGACGTCGAGGGCGGACCGCCCGACGTCGAGAGGGCGACGTGAGAGGTCGCGGAAGAGGAGATCGACGTCGAGGAGTCGGCGTTCGACGCGAGGATGAGAGGGTCGACGTCGAGGGGACGACATTCGACGCCGGAGTCCAGGAAGCGCCATTCGACGCCGGAGAAGCGTCGCTCTGCGTCCAGCAGACAGCGGTCAGCGTCGAGGAGTAGGTCACCCTCTCCAAAACGACACAGAGGGGGCTCTAGTCCCAGGAGTCACGCTGCTTCCAGTGGAGGGCGCAAGAGGAAGCGGTCGCCTGCGGATGGGGATGGCTCTCCGCATCCTTCCCCTAAAGGGTCACCGGGCTCGGTGTACTCGGAAGTGTACACTCTATCTCAGCCCAGGACTCCTACTCCTCCACCCGTACCTAGGGAGGACCCTCCGCCCAAACCACCACTGCCTTCGGGGGATCCTTCTCCACCTCCCGTCCCTCCGCATGGGCCCACCCCGCAGCCGAAGGTTCCTCCGCCGAGGTCCACTTCCCTGCCGTCCCTGCCTGCTCCTCCCAAGGGGACTCCGAAACCGAAACCCCGGGAGGATCCGAAGAGACCCCGTGAGGAACCACGGAAGACCCCTCCTCGCAAGCCGAAGGAGCGCCCACGAGCTGGCAGGTCTCGTTCTCGCTCTAGGCGCAGATCTTCCACGAGATCGAGACACCGCCATAGGAGGCGCGAATCTCGCTCTCACACGAGATCATCTGGGACCAGGGACTATTCCCCTACTCTATCGGGGTCGCCGGACACCAGAGTGTCCCCGATAGATGACCTGGTTGCCTTTCAGGACGTCCTGTTGAGGGGCGTGGCGAAGCTAGGCATTACACTGACAGTGCCTACTCCGAAGACGTCTGTCATTTTCGAGACTCTACATCAGAGGCACATGTCTCGTCCTCTCCTGCCCTTAGTACCGGGCCTGGAAGAACCGGCTATGGCTCTGTTTCTCACCCCGGCGGTGACGAGAGCAGCTCCGTCCAGATTGCTAAAGAAGTACCGGGCTCCCGACTCGGATCCGGCCTTTTTGAGAGCAGAGCCTCCGCCTGACTCCGTCATCGTCACGGCGGCCCGCAAACAGCATGCCACCACTCCGACCTCCTCGGTTCCCCCGGACAAGGAGTCTAGGTGGATGGACTCGGCGGGGCGAAAAGTCTGTGGAACTTCCGCAACATCCATGAAAGCGGCGAGTGCCACGGCTCTGTTGGGACGTTACGACCGCGCCCTCTGGGACTCCCTCGAGCGCTTTGCGGAGCATTTGCCTCGGGAGCAGTGTGAAGACTTCATGGAAGTCCTGAGTGAGGGGATGCTGGTGGCCAACCAGATAAACAGCGCGGCTGCGGACTCTTCCCTGTTGGCGGCTCACGGATTCTGCCACGGGATCAACCAACGGCGCCACGCATGGCTCCGGCTAACGTCCCTGAAACCGAACGCACAGCAGAGGGTGGCCAATCTGCCGTTTTCCGGTGAGACCCTCTTCGGGAAGCATGCGGATGATGAAATGGCCCGCATGAAGGCGGAAGCCGAAACGCTGACGGCTGTGGGCCTGGAGAAGCCCAAGGAGACCAAGAAGCAGTACCGCCCCTTCCAACGGCGGTTCGGCGGACAAGGCCGAGGACGAGGACAGGCTTCGGGGCACTCGCAACAGCAGCAGCCGTTCCGTAAGCCATTCCAGAAGCGGCAGAAAGGCAGAGGAGGCCAGCAGTCGGCTCCGGCGCCCAAGGGCCAGGCGGGGTCTAGGCCCTAGGAACTTACTTCCCCCGGATCCGTTACCCACTCCGGTAGGGGGAAGCATCCAACTTTTTCTGGCAGAGTGGAGAAAAATTACTCAGGACAAGTGGGTGCTGAATATTGTTTGCAATGGATACAGTCTTCGGTTCACCAGCCCTCCTCCAGCGATTCTCCCGGTCGGCTCGCAGTTTCAGCTGCGCGAGCTTCAGGCGGAAGCGGATGTCCTGTTAAGGAAAAGGGCGATAGAAGACGTACCTCTGTCTCAGAGAGGAAGAGGTCTGTACTCCCGGTTCTTTCTGGTTTGCAAGAAGGACAAGAACGAGTTCAGGCCCATTCTGGATTTGCGACAAGCAAGCAAATGGATTCGCAGAGAAAAGTTCCGCATGCTGTCGTTGCACCAGATCTACCCTCAGTTGCAACAGGGAGACTGGCTTTGTGCTATAGACCTACAGGATGCTTACTTCCATGTGCCCATTGCACACAAACACAGGAAGTTCCTGCGGTTCCAAGTCGGCACCAATCACTATCAATACACAGTACTCCCATTCGGACTGAAGTCTGCGCCAAGAACATTCTCGAAGTGCATGGCGGTGGTGGCGGCACACCTGAGGAAGAACAAGGTGTTCGTCTACCCTTACTTGGACGATTGGTTGATCAAGGCATCCTCCTTCTCGGAAGCGCGAGCACACTTCCAGAAGACGTGCGTTCTCTTGAGCAAGCTGCACATCAACATGGCCAAGTCTGTCCCGACTCCGGTCCAATGCATACAGTACTTGGGAGCCTCCATCAATACGCTGTCAGCAAGCGTGTCTCCTTCGGAAGAGCGACGATTATCACTCCTTCGGAAGGCTCAGGCTCTTATAACGACTCCATCTACAACAGTGAGGACGGTGTCTTCTCTACTGGGATCGATGGCCTCTTGTATCTTCCTGACGCCACACGCACGGCTGCACATGAGACCGTTGCAGGAGTGCTTGGAGGACCAGTGGGATCAGAGGAAAGGATCTTGGGACGACAAGATTCGACTGTCGCTGCATGCTCTTCAGTCTCTGAAGTGGTGGTGTTCGGCGGAGAATCTCCTCAGAGGGGTTCCCTTTCACAAGGACATTCCCACGCAGACTGTCGTGACGGATGCGTCTCTTCTGGGATGGGGAGCGCACTCCGGGACTCTACAGATTCAAGGCACGTGGTCACCGATGGAGGCCACGTATCACATCAATTTCCTGGAACTCAGGGCTGTTCACTTGGCGCTGAAGGCCTTTCTTCCGTCCTTCCGGACCAACTCTCTGCTTGTACAGACGGACAATACCACCACGATGTATTACCTCAACAAGCAGGGGGGGTCGAGATCGCGCACTCTGTCACAGGAGGCGCAGACGATCTGGCACTGGCTCCTGGCCAGAGGACTGACGATAACGGCCACCCATCTACCAGGTGTGCAGAATGTTCAGGCAGACGCACTGAGCAGACTGCTTCAGGAAAACCACGAATGGGTCATAAACGACGAAGTACTAGGAGAAGTCTTCGCAAGGTGGGGAACTCCAGACGTAGATTTGTTCGCCACCGCCGAAAACAGCAAGTGCAGAGACTTCGCCTCCAGGTACTTCCAGAAGGGGACGCTGGGGAATGCGTTATGGATCGACTGGACGAACATTTTTCTGTACGCCTTTCCTCCCATTCCCCTGATTCCGGCGGTGCTCATCAAGCTGGCCCGGTCCAGAGCTCGGATGATACTCATCGCCCCGGAGTGGCCCAGGCAGTGGTGGTTCACGGACCTACTTCACCGGTCTCTCCTTCCTCAGATTCGGTTGCCGTGCAGGCCGGACCTCACGAAGTTCGGGGGACGGATGTTACACCCCAACCTCTCGTCTTTGAGTTTGGCGGCATGGCTCCTGATATAGTGCAGTATGGCCATCTTAATCTGCCCGATGATTGCATGGACATTCTGAAGGAATCCAAGAGACCTTCCACTAGGACTTCATATGCTTACAAGTGGAAGAGGTTTTGTATCTGGTGCCAGTCTAAGAACCATGATCCTACGACCTTTAAGGAGGATGTCATCCTTCCTTACCTTTTACATTTGGCGCAGTCTGGCCTTAATGTGCATTCCATTAAGGTTCATCTGGCTGCATTGACTGCCTACAGGAAATGCCCTTCACAGACTTCCTTTTTCCAGATCCCCGTGATCAAAGATTTTCTGGAAGGATTGAAGAAAGTATTCCCTCCTGTCAGGCTTCCCTCGCCTTCATGGGAATTGAATGTGGTGCTGTCCAGATTGATGAAGGAACCTTTTGAACCTATTCATAAGGCTTCGTTGCAGCACCTGTCCTGGAAGGCGGCGTTCCTCGTGGCCATTACATCGGCCCGCAGGGTGAGTGAAATTTAGGCGTTGTGTTGTAATGAACCTTATACTGTATTTCATGCTGCTAAGGTTGTTATGCGTACTCACCCTAAATTTCTTCCCAAGGTTATTTCTGACTTTCATGTCAACCAGACTATAACTTTACCTACGTTTTTTCAGAACCCTTCATCCCCAGCGGAGAGGTCTCTCCATTCTCTGGATGTCAGGAGGGTGTTGAAATTTTATCTGGATAAAACCAAAGATATTCGTAGGTCTGACCAGTTGTTTATCAATTATGGATCGGTCAGGACAGGTCTTGCGACCTCTAAGCAGTCCATCTCTAGGTGGATTGTGTCCTGCATACAATTGTGTTATCAGAAGGCTAATAAGACCTTAGGAGGTAAGCCTAAGGCTCATTCCACCAGGGGCAAAGCTGCCACGACGGCTCTGCTCCGTAACATGCCAATTGCTGAAATCTGCAAGGCAGCCACTTGGAAGTCGGTTCATACCTTTGCTAAGCATTACTGCCTGGACACGGATGCCAGGGCAGACGCTCAGGTTGGACAGGCTTCGCTGCGGAATTTGTTCGCACAATAGTGGCATTATGTATTTACTCTCCACCGCCGCTTAGTTGTGGGGATGGGCTTGCCATTCTATTCACTAGATTATGACTATACACAGAGATCCCCTACTACAGAAGGAGTAGTTTCTGTTCTGTAACTCCAGTTCTGTAGTAGGGGTATCTCTGTTATAGTCTTAAGCGCCCGCCCTCCTCCCCGGTGGAGATTTTTTTCATCATGTAGGAATGCGACAGGTCTGGCGTGCTTCGCCTTCAAAAAGAACTGAAAGTGGAGGGACCTGCTATGCATTCTGGGATACTGGGAGAAGTCTGGAAAGTTCTATTAAAGGCACAGTATCCTATTTAAGCCACATAATGGCAGCCTATGGGGCTTGTCTGTCCCTACCTTCCTCTCTATCATTCCTGAGGCTTTGACTGGGGGAGGCAGGTTTCTCTATGGTAGAAACTAGCAGGCTGTTCTGTTTGTGGTGTTGTTTTGGTGGAATTTCTAGTTGAAGTACTGGACAGTGTAGCCTGTGGAAATAGGCTGCATTATTTGTCTTTAAATTCTCTCTTAAGTGTCTTTGCAGTTTCTGCATTATTTTGACAACTTAAGAGATTATTTTTGATTGCCGGGGTCCACGCACATGGGCGGGACTATTCACTAGATTATGACTATAACAGAGATACCCCTACTACAGAACTGGAGTTACAGGACAGAAACTACTCCTTACTAAAATGTCTCCATTTGCTCAGGCCCCATTGCAACGCCTTCAGTGATGTCTGTTTCTGACTGTGAAAAGGTGGCTTACTTTCACACACAGTAAGTGCTATTTTATTGTTTCCTCATTTGCATATAGTGGTCTTCTATGCTTAAAGTGATGTCATGCGAAGAGGATAAGATGCACAAACCCGTAATGGTGGCGTCCAATTCACCCAACAGCACCACGACTGCCACAATGACTCCTGATTCCCTAGCCCTTTATGTAACTGCATCATTCGAACTGGATAAACTCAGAAAACTGGGACCCTGCTGGAGTTGGTGCATCAAGGACTTCTAGATCTACGCCATTGCCCTCTGAAGTGAGAAGTGTAAAGTTTTGTTGATGCACTTTGTAAAGCATGGCACGATGGATATCATTTCAATTTTTCAAAAACTGTCACTTAAACCAATGTAGGTTTGCGGTACTGATGTACTTAATAATAATAATAATAGTTACATTTGTAAAGCGCCTGGTTACACTGAGACCAGTGTTTCCCCGCGCTATGGTAACAATGTAAACAGCAGCAGCAGCCATAAACAGGCAATAATTTAAGAAGCCGGAAATAAGTGCGTCTTCAGACCTTTCCTAAAGGTGGATTCAGGACACTCCAGCTGGAGTGCCTGAGGAAGCGAATTCCACAACTGGGCTGCAAGATGACAAAACAAGCGTCCACCCATCCTGGCTCTTTTAATTTCGGGGAAATGCACCCTACCTGTTCCACAGGACCCTAGCAGTCTAAGGTGCATAAGGAGTTAGAAAACCATGTAAGTAGGTGGATCCTTTTCTTTGTAAAATTCGATGGCTCACACACAAAGCCTTGAATTTCACTCTTTCCCTGATAGGGAGCCAGTGCAAATAATCAGGCGCAATTGTCGCTGAAGCACTCTTTTTTTAAAAAACTATATTTTTATTGCAGATACTCAGATGGGATAAGGTCAGCATTATCATACATATTCAAAATAGACAGTAGTACACATCAGAGTATAAACCATGAAGCCCCCCCGTTTCTCTCCAGTACGTTCACCAAAAAGTCAATCTGTCAATATCGGTGGTTCACTCTCTGAACACCAGCAACTTAGCAAGGAGGCACTCATGTAAGCCATCTAGGCATCTGCATTTTCTGTTATATTTCTCCCCCCTCCCCCCCAGAACAAACATTATATTATGCATGAAAAATCGACTTAATAACACTTTGTTCATAACTTAACTGTGCAGTCATAGTAGTGGTACCATACAGGTCCTTCAATCCCCATCCCCACCACCCGCCCGGAAGACAATTGGTACAAGTAACGTTCGTCCATCAGTGTGTTTCTGTTACATCAGGTTCAACTCAGGACGTGCACCTCAGCTCCATCTCAACCCTCCCTTCAACATTAGGCGCAATCATGGGCCTCCCACCCCCAGCCCTCCATCCAACCCGTGATAATGTCTCCATTTCGACCAGACCTTTGTAAACTTTCTCGGGCAACCTCTTGATTTATACGTCACCCGCTCAGCCGCCATGTAAAGGTCCAACCCTCTCCTCCACTCCTCCACAGTAGGGACGTTCTCTGCCCCCCAATATTTTGCAATGTCACGTTTTGCCACTACCAGCGCCAAGGTCAAGAACAAACGGTGAATAACAAGCCTTACACTAATGAATTGAGCCTCCTTGTTTTCCTTCGTTTGTAATGCTTTTTGCATGCATATTTTAAATTGCCTTATTTACTGGTACCTATTGGGACACTGTGTTCTATATATAAGGTCAAGAACACCAGCAGAGGGCGGGGGAGATCAACATCATTAGTCATTCCCAGGACGGCTAATTTGGGCTCCTGTTCAAGCGGCACAGACAAGACATCTCTAAGTTCAGTAAAGATGAGGGTCCAGTAGGATTGTATTCTATCACACATCCATATTATATGAAAGAAACCCCCTCCCTCAAGCTGACATCTCAGGCATTTATCATCCAATGTTCTCCGATTTTGAATAATCACACCCTATCGAAATATGTTCTATGTAGCACATTGTACTGAATAAGGCGGAGCCGGGATTTAATAGCCACCTCCCTAGGGTGCATTAGAACTATGTCCCAGTCGATATCCTCAAGTGTGCCTACATCTTTCTCCCAGTTGTCTCTAAGCTTCGCCAGGACTCCCAGCATGTTGTTGGTAAGTGTTTTATATGTGAGCGATACAGCCTTATTCGGTATCTGTTCCTGTAGTAGTCTACCTTCCAGTGGGGCATACTCAGGAAGACCCTCCAGAGTCAAAGCCTGTGCCCTCCATGCATGTCGTAAAAAACTGTGATCAATGGAGACCATATTCTGCCTGCAAGGTCGCAAAGGGTTTCAGTTCTCCTTTAGCAATTACATCTCCTATCGTGGATATCCCAATATCATCCCATCGCTTAAAGCCGGTAAGCTTATGCAGCTCAGGGAGCCATGTACATTGCCAGAGTGGAGTCTGCCAGGTAGGCCTCTTATCCCACCCTGTGCGTCTTGTGGCCAGTCTCCAGGCCCGGAGTGTGATGCTTGTGGCCGGGAGCAGCGACTTCTTCGCCGATCCGCCATATAAATATGACCGCAGATTATGCGGGGATAGTTTGTTACGCTCCAGCGCATACGTAGGGTGGTCCGCCGGAGCATGGAACCAGTCATTAATGGAGGACATGTGCTCCGCCCAATAGTAGGCTTCAAGATTTGGGAGCGAGATTCCACCACTATATTGATGGCGTTGGAGGGTGGTCAGCGCTATTCTCGGCTGCTTGCCCAGCCATATAAAAGCTCGAAGGTCTGCATGGATTTTACGTATTAGGCTGTCTGGGATTAGATAATATTCATTCTGCAGGGCGTATACATACTTGGGTAATACTATCATTTTATACATCGCCGCTCTGCCTAGGAGCGTCAAGGGGAGCTGGCGCCAGCGGTCCATATCCGATGTGGAGTTCACGAGTATTCTCTCTACATTTTTGTGGCCCGACAGTTGCCTGTCCAGTGTGATGTATACCCCCAGATATTGAAAGCCCTCCTCAGACACCACCAGCCTATCTGGAAGCGCCTCCCCACGTGCATCTCCTCTGGGGTCAAAAAGGACGGACTTGTGCCAGTTTATAGCATAACCTGAGTATCTGCCATAACAATCCAGCTCTCTGAACAATTCAGGCACTGTGTTCTTTGGGTCAGTGATGTATAAAAGGACATCGTCCGCGTATAGGGACAATTTTTCCTGCGTCTCGTCTGCGTCTGCGACCCGGAATCCTGAGATCATATGGCTTTGCCTAATCCTGGCCGCCAGGACTTCAATTGTTAATGTGAAAAGAAGCGGCGATAGAGGGCAGCCCTGTCGGGTGCCTCTTTGGATAGAAAGTTCGCGGGAGAGCCTACCGTTGACCCTCACCCTGGCGCGCGGGTTGGTATAGAGAAGGCGCACCCACGTTCGGAATTTCGGACCGAAGCCAAATTTTTGTAGCACGGCCTCTAGGAACGGCCAATGCACTGAGTCAAAGGCCTTTTCGGCATCTAAGGAAATAAACCAATGTGGCGGTTCCCTATCTCTCACCTCCTGCAGCCAGTTGTGCGTGTGTCTGAGGTTAAATTTTGTGGCCCTGTCTGGTAAGAAGCCAGTTTGATCTAAGTGTATCAGGTTGGGTATTACTGTCCTCAACCGTCGCGCCAAAACCGTGGCAAGGAGCTTCACCTCCGTATTCAACAGGGAGATGGGTCGATATGACGCACAATCCTCCCGTTGTTTGCCCTCCTTATGGATAGGGATTATGGTTGCCATGGCGAGGTCAGCCGGCAGGCCTCCTTCCTGGCACGCTTCAGTAAAGAGATTTTTCAGGTGAGGAGCTAGTATATCAGCCGTACCCTTAAAGAATTCCGGAGGGAAGCCGTTCGGCCCCGGTACTTTGCCCGGCTTCAGTCCAGCAATGGCGGCTTTTACCTCCTCCAGTGAGATGTCGGCCTCCAGCGCCGGTAGGGCCTCAGCGTCCACCACAGGTAGAGCAACCCGTGACATATAGAGAAGAGAATCCTCGCATGTGCCCAATGGTCTGGCTTCGTAAAAGCGCTCATAATAGGCCGCGAACGCGTTTGCAATGTGAGGGTCTGAGCACACAGTCCTCCCCTTCTCGTCTATGACTTCATCCACCCATCGCGCCGCTCTCTCTTTACGACTGAGCCACGCTAGAAGTTTGCTCGACTTATCCCCCACGTCGTACAGCCGGTGAAGTGTGACCAGGTTTTGCGTTCTCGCCTCCTCCGACACTAGTTCCCGATAGCGCCTCTGGGTGTCTAGAAGTTTACGCAGTGTTGTGGTGCTTTTTGTACGTAAGTGTTCTCTCTCTAGCTCCACTATACCTCGTTCAACAGTCCCCACCTCCTCCTGTTGTTTCCGCTTCTCTTCCCCTAATCTTCTGTTTATTCTGTCTCTCATTACTGGCTTCAGTGCTTCCCACAGGGTCACTGCCGAATCCACCGATCCATCGTTTTCGGCCAAGTAAACCAGTGCATCAGCTCTAATGCCCTTAAGTAATGTTTTATTTGTTAGGTCCCAAGCGGCAAGACGCCACGAGGCCTCTCCTCTGTAACCAGAGCGGCCCATCGACACCAGGAGCGGCGAGTGGTCTGAGAGACCTCTTGCCAGGTATTCTGCTGTGTCCTCCATGGTTAGTTGCTGCCTGGGCATGAATATATAATCCAGCCTGAAAAACACCTTGTGCGCAGCCGAATAGAAGGAGTATGCAGTAGCGTCTGGGTGTAGCAGCTTCCAGATATCAGTTAGGTCTATCTCGGACATTGTTTGAGCGAGGAGAGTCCGAATTCCTCGGGTGCTAGGCGTCCCTGATCTATCTAGACCCTTATCCATCACATCATTAAAATCGCCACCCACTAACGGTATGGTGTCCGAGGTGTCTAGGAGTATGGTCGCTAGCTTCTTCAACGCCGTCGCCTGTAGCTTTGGAGGTGCATATACTGAAACAAGATTGTAGGTGCGTCTACGCCAAGTCCCCTGCACCCCTACACATGTCCCCAGTGGGTCTCCCCATGTACGGGTGATACGGAATGGGGAAGTATTCTTAACAATAATCGCTACCCCCCTGGGCCAGTCGTGTATCCCGCATGCCCCAACACTTTGTATCTACCCCTCGCTATGAATGCACAGGCCGTGCCCTTAAGGTGTGTCTCCTGCAGGGAAATGATGTCTGGGCCTACTCTTTTTAGATAGTTACTCACCAGTCCCCGTTTTATCTTGTTACCCAGACCATTCACGTTGCATGTCAGGACTTGTAGTTTCTCAGTGGCCATAGATCATGCCAACAGTATACTTGCCATCCGGGCAGTGAGGTCAGGAGACCTCCGGTGCGGAAGTACTGCATAGGATACCAGACTACTCGACTGCAGATAACCAACTTGTCCCCCCTCCCCCCCAACCAGGACCCCTCCCCGCAAAAAACTGTATCAACTGCCCCTCCCCTTCTACCCCCCTCCCCACCTTTTCCCCCCATCCAGCCCATCCATGTAATCATGAACAACTAGGACTTTCAGGCGGTAAAGGTCTGTCGCCCACCCACCAGATCCTAGATCAAACTATCCCTAGGGTTCAAACGTGAGTTCCACAAGGGCTGCCGTCTCTGTGGGTGTGCTGTGCTCCGAATCCCGACGTATCTGTCACAAAGTAATTCCAACAGCTTATGTATATTTGTAAATTGGTGTATAGTATTGAGTGGTGTGTGTGTTTAATAAATGTACTCTTACTTTTATAAAGCAAAGTACAGACTGGACAATCAATTATTGAGTGTTATTTTTTGCACACCTGCAAATGGCGATTACTAGCCCACACCACCTCCCTTGAGTAAGCCTCAGACTGCTCTGCAATGCTACCCTCTGAGAGTCAGGCGCTGCCTTAGGGTGTTTGGTTCCCAGTGAAGGACAAATGTGTCATGTGATTTGTGCAGGCCTCACAGATGCTGCCTCGTTTTCCAACAAATGTTGGAAAGTGGGTTATTGGTAGGGGCAAATGTAGTTCTGCCACTGGCAATAAGGCCACTAACACATGATAGGACTCAGCATAGGTCTTAGAAAAGTATTCCTTTGCTCAACCCTTGGTAACGTGGCTGCGAGCAGACAGGCTTAACTTCAAAGACAGATATGTAAAGCATTTAAAAACACCATTTCAGTAAATAATCAAGACACAACACAAAATAAAAATCCAACACCAATTTATAAAAATAAGTAATATTTTTATCTTTTAAATGACACCAAAACGAAAATAATCCACTGTAGGGAACCAGAGATATGAACTTTTAAAGATTAGTCATTTTGCTCTCTTTCTTCAGAATCCTTATAATTTGGAGGATATTCCTGCGATTGTCGGTACTGCATGCAGTACCGAAGTCATATCTTGTCAAAGGTGCGAGGAAGCAGTTGACACCATCTTGTGCCACATCAAAAACATGGCTGGTCAAGCGTTCAACAAGGGAGCTATGTCACCTCTGCGTCTGGATCCTCCCATATGACCGTGGCAAGCAGCCACTGAAAGCAAGTGCCAAGAATATGACAAGCTAGGGCAGTTTCAATGTGTGTGCTATGCTACAGTAAGTGAACCAAGGCACTCAAACACTTTGCCACAACATTCTTTGTTCCACAAGTTTGCCAAGTTCAAGCCTGTGCCGAGATAATGGCGTAATGCTGAACAAAAAGTCACTGTAAGTATCAGTTCGTCCAATAGATATTCATGCCCTGGATACATTACGTCTATTACAAAGACAGTCTGACTGGAGAGGATCTCACTGTACTGGTGCTAGTCTGTGTAATGAAATACCGCTTCAGGTGAAATTTCACACCACCATCAGTGAGCTTGAAGTCATGCGGTACCGTTAGTAAGCAGTTTAAGCTATGTATCAGGACTGGATTAGAACTGCAGACGAACCAAGAATACATTTTTAGAACCACATCTTCCAGCACAACAACGAATGAAACTGCAAAAGGTGACACAACAACCAAAGTGGTGCCCTCGTAGTCCTTGCACGACTCTTGAGAGACCCCACTCCACATCTTTCTTTGTTTGTGAGCAGCCACTTAAGTGCCCTGTTAGTACCTATTCCTTATATTATGTATATTCATTTTGCGCTTTGTTTGTCATGTCAGTTCTTAGCTATTTAAAAAAAAATCTTTGGTGTAGCCCCTCACTGATTGTGGTGACTTTTTTTTGTTTCGCTTTTTGCAGATTTTATATAGCGCGAACTCGACCCGAAGGTATTGGAGCGCTTTATATGCGCACCAGTTACGTTGCAAATTCAGGCACTGGTAGATTAAGTGATTTGCCCAGAATCACAGGATGTGCACGAGGCGCTGAAGCTCGAACCCTGGTTTCCAGCACCAAAGTCGGACGTCTAGCCGACGGACCACATTCTCTCTGACTACCGTCAGTCGTCTCTGGGGTTGTTCTTCCTATCAGGTGTAAGAAAGTGGCTCTATATATACTGAGCCAAAGTAAGGTACGGTGTGTATAGAGTTCACAGTCCCCAGTGGTAGCTTGGTCGAGCAGTAATTTTAGGACTCCTAAATGACTTCTGTGTATACCGAAAGTCTTAAAATTAGGATATTTCTCAATTTAGTAGTAGTAAAGTTAGGACTCCTAACTTTAGGACTCTTAAATGCCTTCTGTGAATACCCAAAGTCTTAAAATTAGGATTTTTCACAGTTTAAGAGTAGTAAAGTTGGGACTCCTAACTTTAGGACTCCTAAACTGAGAAAAATCCTAATTTTGAGACTTTCGGTATTCACAGAAGGCATTTAGGAGTCCTAAAGTTAGGACTCCTAACTTCTGTGAATACCGAAATGAGTAAGTGTCTTCTGTGAATACCAAAATGAGTAAGTGCCTTCTGTGAATACGAATATGGTAGTAAGTTTAGGATTTTGTCTTAAGTTAGTTCTGTGAATCAGGCCCAATGCAACATTGAGTTTAATGGGAATTTCTAGATAAATGCAATTAGTTACTTTATGGATTGCTTTTCTAACCACAGGACTGGATCCTACATTCAATCCAGGGACATCTCCTGTAAACAGTTAGGTAAAAGCGTTTTGGTTACAGTAGTGATTTTTAAGGAATATTATTGTATTTTAAAAGTTGACACAGAAACTTTTTCACATAGAATCACTAATGTTATCCTATGGGAGGAAATTCACTTACAGGTAAGTAGTGTTATCGTTACTTATTCTTACTTAGGGTTGGATCCTGGATCCAGCCCTGGTGCATCTCCTGTAAACAATTGAAAGAATGTGTTTAAGTCATACAGGCGATTTTTAAGGAATATTTGTAGTTTTTGAAAATCGACACTTACTTTTCTGGTGAAAACCATACGATGGATTACTATGGAAGGAAATTCAAGTTACTGGTAAGTACGGTTAAAATCACTTTTCAGGGTCAGCGCTGGGCTAAAAGATGCAGCACTGGGTTCTCTCCTGATAACAGGTTAGTAAATCGGAATTTGTTGTTTGGCTGATTTTAGATGAATACACTCCACACTTAGAAGAATTTAAAAGTGAAACCAGTCATTTTTACCTTATGGATGAAAAGTAAGTTATCAGCTTTTGGGTAAGAAGTCGACTGGCAGAGTTAAGGTACTGGGCATAGACTCAGCGGTCTCCAAGGGCCAGGTAGGTAGAGGTACAGGGGCATCCCGGTGCAGAGGTAGTTAGGCCCAATGTTATCCAATGAGAGGCACAGGGCCTTCGGTTGGTGTCTGCTGGCAAGCAGGCCACGTGGCTGTGGGAGCTGGGCTCCTGATTATTTGCTCAGGGCATACGGGGGAGTAGGTCAGGACAAAGATTGCACTGCCAGGGGCACTCGGGCGGCTGGGTGCAAGGTGCTTTTGAGCCGTCGGGCGCTCAATGTTATTCAATGGAGTTCTTGGGAGATGAACAAAGGCTGCAGGCTCGGGGACGGAGATTCTACAGGAGTGACCAACACTTTGAGAGGTAAGTTGGGATCTTGGAGGATAGGTAGGCACCCAGGAGTTGGGCACAGGGGGCCCTGGGGCTCCGGGTGCAGGGGAGTCTTTTGACGTCAGGAAATCTTACCCTCTGCTGGTCGCAGTTGGAGGAGTCCCTTGCTGTGAGGCTGCAGGCATCGTCTGGGTCATCGAGGAGGGTCCTTGGGCACTGGATTCCAGGTCACAATCGCCGGGGTGGATGTCCTCAGGGTCTTTGCCCACTCAGGTACAGGCCAGGCTCGGCGGGTGCAGAGTGTGCTGGATTCGCGGTTCCTTGCTGGCACTAGGGGTATTGCTGTTTGAGCAGAACCACTGCTCATGCGAGTCCCAGTCTTTAAGAGGTTCAAGGCAGGCAGGTCCTCCAGGGTTTTCAAGGTTGCTGTCCGCAGGAGACACCAGGATTTAGCAGGTTCAAGGATCAACAGGCCTGTAGGGCTGGGGCCAAGTCAGTTGGTGTCGTCCTCTTGTTAGCAGCTGCACAGCAGGTCTTCTTCTTCTTGATCTTCTTTCTTGTTTTCAAATCCGGATCTGAGGAAGGAAGATTCAGGGTGCCCCTAAATACTAAATTATGGGGCATTACAGGTAGGGCAAGGGCAGGGACCAATTGATCCCTGTCCTGGGGTGAGTACACCCCTATCCTGCTCCTCTCCTGTGGGAGGGGGGCAGGGGCCTAGCTCTGATTGGGTAGGTTCTCACCATCTTCAAGATGACGGTAGCCCAGAGTCGTGCTTCACCTCGCATCTCCCACCTATGGGGTGGAGTTGGCACAGGCTGGCACACCCCCTTTCCTCACTTAGGGTTTCCCGCCAATGTGGGGGTCAGAACTGGTGGGGGCCAGTTGCTGAGTACAGCAAGTGGCCTGGAGAAGCTCACAAAGGCGACATGCCTTTGAAGCATCCCCTGCCCATCCTGGGGAAGGAGACCTAGAACCTCACCAGGACGTGTATTGTTGCAGGCCTCAGGAGAGCAGATGGCTTTCTACCCAGGGGTCCAGCAACATGTCTGCTGTGTGGCAGCCTAGGCAGCCTCTCAGAACAGATGTGGATTGTAGGTTAGGTTCAGGGGGCAACTCTAAGTTGCCCTCTGTTGTGCATTTGGCCTTAAATCCCACACCGGCATCAGTGGGGGTTTAATGTGCTGAGACGTTTGATACCAAACTCCTCAGTCTTCAGTGTAGCCATCATGGTGCTGTGGAGTTCGTGATGACAACCTCCCAGCACCATATACTCTTTAATGGCATCACTGCACTTACAGTGCCCCGTAATGGCTCTGGGTACTGTAGGGGTACAGGGCTCATGCACCTGTGCCCACACCACTGGCATTGGGCACCTAGCTAGAGGGGTGACTGATGTTTACCAGGGCAGTGTGGTTGTGGGCATGGGATGTGTGCCATGTCAACTCTTTGTTTAGTTCTGTACCAGGACACTCAGCCTGCAAAGGCAGTGTGTGTGTGGCAGGGTACAGGGCCCCTAAGGGTGGCACAATAAGTGCTGCACCCCTTAGGGTTCTTCTCTGGTTTCAATGCCCTGGGTACCCAGGGTACCATTTACCAGGGACTGACATGTGGCCAGAGATGTCAATTGGCTTTTAGTTTCAACATAGTTTTAGGGAAGGGACACAGGCCCTGGGCACCTGATTGGCAGGAGCACAGGGTATACTTAGTCAAAGCACATCAGCAATTCGGCAAAAAGTAGGGGCATACCACGCAACGAAGATGGCACTTTCTCGCATCAGGGGTATACCGCTCTGTTCAAAGCCCAGTTTTGCGATAATTCTGTGCATGTGTTTGGACATAGGTTTTACGTCTGTATGCCTGAAGGGAACCGCCATGCTGCCTCTTTTTTGGCAAACACTGTAAGGGGACGCTCTGCTGTAAGTACTAGAAATCACCGCTGGATCCCTGTGCTCATGACCTTCACTTGAGCCAGTTTCTGCTGCATCAACCTCTCGCGGGGGGTATTGTGTGCTCTTTACGGACTCTGCCCGAGACCTGGATTGTGGGTGTTAAGGAAGCTGACAGGGCTGCGAGCGTGTAGCGGGTCTGGACTACGAGTCCAGGAGCGCCCGCCAGCCAGGATTGACAGCACCTGGGCCGCTCTCCCTGCCTGCTCCTCCCCGCCCTTCGTGGTTTTAAGCGCCAGCATCCAGCAATTACTTGGGACGCTCTGCTGTAAGTATTAGAAATCACAGCTGGATCCCTGTGCTCGTGACCTTCACTTGAGCCAATTTCTGCTGCATCGACCTCTCGCGGAACCCGCTTCGCAGGGTCCCGCTTCGTGGGGGGTATTGTGCGCTCTTTACGGACTCTGCCCGAGACCTGGATTGTGGGTGTTAAGGAAGCTGACAGGGCTGCGAGCGTGTAGCGGGTCTGCACTACGAGTCCCAGGAGCGCCCGCCAGCCAGGATTGACAGCACCTGGGCCGCTCTCCCTGCCTGCTCCTCCCCGCCCTTCGTGGTTTTAAGCGCCAGCCTCCAGCAATTACTTGGGACGCTCTGCTGTAAGTACTAGAAATCACCGCTGGATCCCTGTGCTCGTGGCCTTCACTTGAGCCAATTTCTGCTGCATCAATCTCTCGCGGAACCCGCTTCGCGGGTCCCGCTTCGTGGGGGGTATTGTGTGCTCTTTACGGACTCTGCCCGAGACCTGGATTGTGGGTGTTAAGGAAGCTGACAGGGCTGCGAGCGGGTAGCGGGTCTGGACTACGAGTCCCAGGAGCGCCCGCCAGCCAGGATTGACAGCACCTGGGCGGCTCTCCCTGCCTGCTCCTCCCCACCCTTCTAAGAGCCTATAATTGTACTCCCCCAGTCCCGCTGCGCGGGAGCGCGCAGGAGCGACCGGGAGAAGCCCGGGACAAGGGCGGGGCCGTCTGTGGCCGTCCGGGGCCGGCAGAGGTCGGGTCGGGCCACCCCCCCTTCATTTAGTATCATTATGCTGTATGTATATTGTTATTACTGGTATTAGGTTTAGGCTGATTGTTGGTTATAATCTGTTCGCTTTTTTGGCTGTGTTTTATATTGTCCTTTTAACTCATGTTTGCTAGAAGGGTAGTTTAGTATATTTTATCAAAATGCCCTTACGTTCAGGCAAGGAAAGGCAGGTTCAAGTATCCACCACAAATGGAGTATTTACAGGCACTATCGACCAATTTTTTAAACGTACCACCTGTATTTTGGAAAAAGAAATTGCACTAGCAGGAAAACGCTTATCGCTTGACCTGGTCACGGGTAAGCGTTCTTCATTAGGAAAAATCCGTGAGGTTGTTTCCCCGGTTCCCCTAACACAACTGACTGGCATTTCTACCAACGCTAACAATGACATAGAAGTAGAAATTGTACCCGCCAGCCAAAATTTGGAGTTAGAGGGGGGTGTTATTGATATTGCCCAAGATTCTATATTGGAAGGCAGTTCCCTATACCATAATTTACTTAACATTGAGACTAGACTTTCAGACTCTCCCAATATTATTCCAAGCCCCGAGCAAGAAATACTATCTCCAAATCCAGAGTGCACGCCTGCACACAAACCTAGTAAAAGGAAAAGGGTAGACTCGACTCAGAAGGGTGGCAATAAAAAGGTCCTGAGAACCAATAATACATCTCTTCTGCTGACTACTACATCAGCCCTACTCAATCCCCCAGCAAAAAATACAATTATAGGAAATGATGTAGAAAACATTCTCTTGGATAAAATAGAACTATTGATTAAATCTCTTCTCCTGCCCCTATTTGAACGGACTAGGCTATTAAATGATAAGATGGATATCTTGGATTCACTAGTAAGAGAAAATATAGCCACAACGAAAAAGACCAAAACATCTACTGCCCCCACGGGGTAAGATCCGACATACTCCCAGAAAAACCTTTCGAGTAATGGGGATAAGGGGAATAAAGCTAAACCTGTACCTTCTTCTTCGAGAGCCCCCCAGCAGAAACCTGTTTTTGATAAAAACAAACAGACCTCTACGAATGCAATATCACAAAAGGTAGATATTGTTTCTAATCTACAGCCCACTCTTAGAAAATCACCCAAACCCTCCCGTCAAATAGACCAAAATATACGGACTAGAAAAAAATCTCCATCTAGAAAACAATGTGTGAATCTCCCCCCTGAGTCATTACCCTATACCATAATTTTAACCGGAGTGGCTCCATTGGGAGAGGGTAAGAGGGAAACCCACAGAGACTTACATAATAAAGTAACATTTTGGTTAAACAAGAATCGACCTCTCCCCCCAATGTCCAAAACAGAAATCCTTAATGTCAGGAGGGTGGATTGGGTGGGATTCAGTAAAAAAGATCTTGAGGGGGATTGTGTGGTTATTAGCTTTAGGGAATCATGGGTAGCTGATTTTATCCGCAGAGAACCAAGATATGGAAGATTGGGTGACGTCCAAACCTTGTCCTTGCACTACTTCTACCCTAAACTTAACACAGCGAGAGACCAACCATACCAAAATCATCCCAACCAGAACTATAGATCTAGAGATAGATATTTTCCTGAAACACCTACCTATCCAATGTTTTTGCCCCACCTCTCAAATCGGTTTGCACCATTATTGGGGCTGGATGGACTGACTTAAAAACGAGTCTCTAGATCACAGTCTGCCCAGATCGCACACCGGAGTAACATCTCCACTCTCTCCAAATTTACAGGTGTTAGATTGCTCCACGGAAAATCAAATCACGAATACAGTAGATATGCTGAAGGAGCAGTTGGGTAATGCCCCCCCTAGGAATAGAACAGACGGATGAATATACAAGTAACTCCCCAACACAAGAGGGAAGTGGGGGGAACGTTAGCTTACCTGACAAGACACCAGTAGCACCTGCAAAAACACTTAAGATATTATCCTGGAATATTGCGGGGTTGAAGGGGAAGTTGGATGAGACTGATTGGGGGACCTTTGTAGAACAATTTGATATAATTGTATTCCAAGAAAGCTGGTCAGTCGATGCTATATATTGACTCGGTTATTTGAATTTTTACAAACCAGCATTCAAAGGACCGAAGGGTCGCCCGTATGGGGGTCTTGTTATTTGGACTAGACAATCTCTAGGTTATATGATCTATGAACTTCCCACCTTAAGTACTGATATTCAGGGGCTAAAATTTATCAGTGAAAATAATCAGAATTTTTTCCTAATCAACATATATGCAAGGGGCGACCAGGAGGGAAGATATCTAAAACTGCTGAGGAACTAGATCGCCTATTGAATAACATTGGTAGAGATAAGTGTGTAATGATGGCTGGGGATTTCTAATTGTACGTTTGAACCTATACCCACTCTGGATGACGGGTGTTATGGCGAAGCAGATCAGCTATGGAATATACCAAGCTTGGCAATCCCACCTGTTAAAAAGGTTACTGAGGCCGTTATGCAATGGCATGGTCTATGTTTGGAGTGGGATTTGAGAGCTGCTAATGGGAGGACTAAGTCCGATTTGGCGGGAAATGCTACTTTTGATAATGGTTATAATACCAGCCGCATAGACTACTTTTTAATTAAGACGGAGTTCTGGAGTCTATTAGAGGACATGGAAATAATTGTAAGACCGGAAAGTGACCACAATCCTTTATCAATAAACTTGAAAGCAAACGGTTGCCTACTTAGAAACAATGCAACAAACTTTACAACAGCTGAGACAGTCCTTACAAACGACTGTCGTAGGGTACGCTGGATTAGGTTTCTGGAAGATCCTGGTACTATTGATAATATATCAGTAGAAGTATCGGCAGCGACCAAGAAGGTAAAGCCTCTACTGGATGATGTGGGGTCACTGGAGCAAATCAGTGTAATCCATGAGTCCCTTTTTGCCAAAATCAAAACCTTTTTTATCAAACCAAGTAGTACTAAAAAAACTGGTATGATCCAGTTAGGAGCCAAATGGTATGACAAGTCCTGCCGTAAAGCACATAGTTCCCTGATAGCTGCCATCAAAACCAGGGTAACAATGGATATTAAAAAAGAGAGGGCAAATTACAAGAAGGCGCTAAAACAAGCAAAGACAGCCTGGATGATCAACGCTGGCTAGATCTATATGAGGCTAGCCTCTCCACCAACCAGTTAAAATTTTGGCAGGTAGTGAAGTGGGGAGGGACAGGAGACCTACAAGTCCCAGTTAATCATGTTCCAGCCGAGAACTGGGTTCAGTACTTCTCGGCCCAGTTCAGCGGTATGGAGATGGGAATCCACAATACAGGGGAGAGAAACCGGCCTCCGACACCTGCTGTTTCTTGTGATTACATAGTCTTTAAGGAATCTGAGACAGTAAACGCCCTAAAGCAGGTCCAAAATGGTAAAGCCCCCGGTATGGACTGTGTTCCAGCGGATCTTTTTAAGTATGACATGGGAAATGGGGTCCCCTACATAACTATTCTGGCCTATGCTATAGCTAAAGGCGCTAGAATTCCAGATTCTTGGAAAGGGGCCGAGATCCCACCTGTGTATAAAAAAGGTGACAAGACTAATGCAGGAAATTACCGCCCTATTAGCCTTATTGACGCTCTGCAGAAGGAAATTGCTAGAATGTTGTTGGGCAGACTGAAGAAAATATGACTGAAGAAAATATTCTGTCCCCACTGCAGGCTGGCTTTAGGACTAATATAAGCACAGTCAACCAAGTGCTCAGATTTGTTATGATCTATTGGAAGACTGTGTTTTTAGGCGGAGGCACAATATACGCAGCGTTCGTGGATCTTAAATCTGCGTTCGACCTGGTCCCGAGAGAAAAAATGTGGGCAGCGCTAAGGAGAATGGGAATACCATCTGATCTACTCGAGTTTACCATCAGGCTACATGAACAAAATTTTGCCAGAGTAAGATGGGGCAGCTAGGGTCAGGTGACAGAATCCTTCCCAGTGACCAGAGGAGTGAGACAGGGGTGTGTCCTGGCACCAACCCTATTCTTACTCTTCATTAATCAAGTAGTTCAGTTTCTCTCAGCTACACCGACAGATGCGCCAGTCTTGGGTGGGACTAGATTTCCCCTTTTAATTTTTGCTGATGACACCTTAATCTTGGCAAAAACGCAGGTGGGTCTCCAGACAGCAATAAATAAGTTTGTGGACTTTTGTAGTCTAAACGACCTCGAAATTAACGTTTCTAAGACAAAATGTATGGTTCTGACCAAGAACAAACCATTGAGGGGTTATGTAACTATGAATGGGACTACTTTGGAACAAGTAGAGGTAATGACGTACTTAGGGGTAGTAATTGACTACAGGCTACGCTGGAAGGAACAGATCGAAGCACTCAGTCTAAAATTTGCACGTTTATCAGGGTGTCTTGTGAAAGAACAGCGTTGCTCCCAGACAAAAAGAGTTTTGCCGGCGCTTAAAATCTATAATACAAAAATTAGCTGTGCCATACTCTATGGCTCAGATATATGGGGAAACGTAGATCTAGGTGTTCTGGATAAAATCCAGAATAAGTTTCTTCGTAGTTTGGTAAGTCTCCCGCTATCGACACCATCACTTCCCCTTACATTAGATATGGGCTGTCAATCTATCAAACACCATGCCCAATATAGGATGGTTGCTTTATGGAGACGTATCTGGTCCACTCCGGAACTATCTATGTTTGCCAAGGAGATTCTGGATGTAAGATCAATACAAGGGGCAGGAAATATATCCTGGTTCAAATCTATAAAGACGACACTTTTTAGAATGGGTCTCCACATGCAGTGGACAGAGCTGGGAAATTATATTTTCCTGTCGAAAAAAGAATTTAAACTTTTATTCTGGGCCACAGTAAAAGAAGATCTGGTCTCGCTCTCACAGAAACCTAATTTGACAGGTACATTCCTGATTTACAAAGTGGTTCCACACATTGAGACCTACTGGGACACCATTACAAAAAGTACTGATAGGAAATTGTATCATCAATTTCGAGTTGGGACATTGCCATTAAGGGAATTTACAAATAAGTGGCACAACCTACCGTCTTTGTACTGTCCCTGGTGTAGTGAGCAGAGGGAATCTTTAGGCCATTTTCTTTTTGCTTGCCCAGCATATTGCGCACCGCGCTGGAAATGGCTAAAACCCATATGCAGAAGGGTCAACACACGAGTGTGTGAAGAAGCGATGACAATCCTTAGATTTAATACAGCAGAATGGTTGGCCATAGGTATGGCAAAATATCTTGGATGGGCTTGGACCATCAGAGCCAGGTGTTTACAAGGTGATAAATGATAAATGTGAAATACTAAAATTTAGAATCAACTGAATGAACTTTTATATTTCTATTAACTGGGAAAAACGTCTTTCTATGTTATTTAATCGACTTTTTAAACGGATATGTGATTATCTATATTGTATTTTTAAAGATATGTACTTATGTGTTGTACTTCTGTATATATTTTACTTGTCTTTTATGAAGAAAACTTCGAAATAAAGACGTTAAAAACTGAAACTGAAACTGTAAGGCACGAGCAGCTCCTTTCACTGTTCTAAACTCTTGTGGTTCCAACCTACCTCATCCACGGTGCCTCCTTCCATCGACAAACAATGCTGGTCTGAGTGTCAGCTGTTACAGTGGGGAGTGACAGCTGCTTCCAGCAGTGAGAGCTCGCATGCAGCGTCATGGTTTTTTTAGTAAGCACAATTTAGAGAATTTCCACTGACGTCTAGGTTAGTAGCTGTTATGTCTGGATAACTATAGTTAGTTTAACCCGTTGTATTGCTGGGGTGTAAGGGCCCCAGAGCCAGAAGATAAGATTCTGTAGCTTGTTGGAAATGGAGCACTGCTGCGGCCACACCTGAATTGTTCCATGCTGTTTTTCATTCTGTGCAAACTACATGAAAAAAAGCTATAGCTATTGCACTGAAACCCTCAGGGAAGTAAGTATACCACCTTACCACGTCAGTGAATAAGTCAACTTCAGGCTCGCCCATCTGTGGTCTCTTACCGTTTCAAGAATATGAATAGGCCCTTTATGACAACCTCTAGGGCAAAAATGGCTACAACCTTTGACCCAGGGAACAAGCACATCATGATTGGGGGCCTAACAGTCACAGGCACCACAGCAAAAAAGAAAAGACATCTGTATCTAAAGATGACAAGGCTGATGGTCTTTGATATATTCAGATGGTTTTCCCAGGGGGCCCACAAACTGACACCTGAGAGGGATAAAAGAAGATGTACAATTAGCAAGGTCTCAGGCAGGTAGGACACTCCACCCACTGGATTAGAAGACAACCACTTTCAAGGCTGTATGGACTTCTCCAACTCAGAGGATCCTCACCAACCCTGCTCATTTGAGTGGTGCTGTATGCCCAAGGTTGCTTTTTACATGCAGGTAAGAATTTACATGCCTCTTAACAAGAAGGTTAGATGCTGCCTGCAGACTGAGTGTCCCTGAAACTCTGTGATAGGTAATATTTCCCCTACACCCGAAGTGAAGTTGAAGATAGTAATTGCATTGGGAAATATAATAAGGACGCCAAGAAGAGTATTGATCGTTCTTACCCAGCCTGCCAAAACACGCTTTTCGATTCTGTAGGCCTGGTGGACAAGATAATGAGGATGGCTGAAGCAGTGCTGGAGAATGGTTCTCCAATTGACCGCAATACACTTTCAGGCTCAGTCCAATGTCAATTATTTCTGATTGTAAATGTGAATGGCACCACTTCCAGAGAATGCTACACATCTCTCCTGTTAAGAATTGACTCCACTGTGGGATAAGTAGGATCCTCAGAAGTGGACTCTTGGTTCAGAACAAGCTGTTTGGGGAGCCTTTTATGAATTTTAAGTTTCAAAAGATGAGTTTATTGAGAATAAAGATAAAACAAAACAGCAACATATCACATATTATATCATCAAAAAATATAATGAATCGAACATCGATAGTGTTATAAGGGTTGAACTTAACATTCCAAATCGTATTAATGTCTGTAAACAAAAAAAGAAGTTGTGGTGATGTGATACAGTCAGAGGCTTGTAAGAACTCCCTGTTGTCATCTAGAGTGTTGGCAGACTTTATGCTCTGAATGTTCTGTTACTGGCAGTTGCTATCTGTGCCTTGGCTGTACCAGGGATGGCTCTCTGTACCCCGAATAGATCTACAGCTGAGATCTATTTCTATGTTCGTCTACTTCATTTCAGAAGTCTTAAGCTATAATAAACATAAAGCAGAGACAAATATGGCTATATAAAATTTAGATAATAATAAACATATTATAACAAAAGATCAAGGAGCCTTCACAACTTCTTGCGCGTACAAGGCATGAGCAAAAGATTTCTTCTCACTCTCATCCAAAAATTGTGTGAAGGGGGACCATAAATGTAGTCTTTGTTTGGCCAGAGACATAGGTAATACAAAAGTTGTGTCTAGTCTATGATTGTGACAAACAGACTACCACCAAGCCAAGTACGAGAGTTTGGAAGTATCTTTCCAATTTTTAGTTATCTGCTGGAAAGCCGCTGCCAGCAACAAGTCAATGATTGGTAATTGTGCTTTCTTTATATTACAACCTGTAGCAAGGCTGCCTAGAAAAATATTAGCAGGCGTCAAAGGAACATTAGCATGAAAAATTGACCTAATTTGAGTCCAGACTTGAGTCAAGGGATGTAATACCTGTGGACACGTGAACAATACGTGCATTAAATCAGCTTGTTTAGATGAGCAAGACCAACAAGTGTCAGGAGCATCGGCATGCATTTTAAGTAAGGAGGTTGCAGAGAAAATGAGTCTATTTTAAATGAAAAAAAGGGTTTGGGTAGCATTTGTTGCCCTGGGTGATTTTCACATTTTCAGCCAGATCTTATCCCAAAAGGGAATAGGCCAAGTAGTGTCAAGGTCAGCTTCCCAGCAGAGGTCCGTGGTTGTTTTATTTCTTTCGATGGAGTAAAGTGATAGATGAAGGTAAAAAGTAGAAGCCTTGGAAGAGATACGAAGTATTTTGGGCCATGTAGGATCTGGTAGTGGAGACCGGGGAGATAGGACTTTTAAATATGAATAAGCATCTAATATAGCATAGCGCAGGGATAAAATGTATTTAAAGTATGGGAAGGTAACTGAAAGAGATAGCATATGTTTGGAAATGGAAAAGTATCATTATCAAACAATTGATGTACCCATATGATACCTTTGTCCCTCCATGTTTTCCAGTAGATGGGTTTCTTTTTTAGGTCTCGCTCGAGACCTATTGCTGCCGAGATGGCTCTGAACGGAGACAGACTGGGGCACGAGCGCCGATTGCACATCGTGGACGCGCATGCCCAGCCCCCTGGAGCCGTGCACATCTCCAGATTGCCAGCCATGCTTCTCAGTCTCGCGCTCATACACACACACACACACACACACACTGCATACACCCCCCCAGCCTACTCCCGCGCACACACACACACTGCATACACACACGCTCACACACACACATGCACACCCCCCACAACCTGCTCACGGGCACACACAACCACACACACAGTCACACACACTCGAAGTGTCCATCTCCTGTCTAGCTAGCCTGGTGCACCAAAAACAGTCCCCCTACTCAGCGGGCTGACTCAGGACTCCCCCGCTGCTCTCCAGGCCGGTCTTTCCTCCTCAGGTGTGTAGGGTCAGCAGCTCAGGCTCGGCAGCAGGCGGGGCTCTCCATGAGCATGGGAGCCCCGAAATCCGATGTGCACGCTCACGGCACACGGAAACGCGAGCGGCGTGACTTTGAGTGTGCGCCCGTACAGCTGAGGTGCATGCTCACGACGTTATCCTGCACTTGTTTAATCGTTTTTTTATTTTTTTAAATGGCCTTCGTTTTAACGTTTTTCTTTTAGTCGCGGGGCACCGTTTCTTACTGCAGAATCCTCTTTATTGGCTCAAGTGCGTCACTGAAATATAAATTAATAAAAATATTTTCATTTTGCCGGACGGCGCGCGCTCCCGCCCACCACACCCTCTCCCGCGCTCGAGGCTGCACAAGGAGGAAGCACGTGGGCAGCTGGTGTTAGGAGGTACAAAGGGGCAGGCGAGCCCGTTGGTGAGATTTATGTTCCTTTGTGGGGTGCCCTGGGCTGGGAATGTTGTCTGTGCGGCTGACTCCGTGCTCTTGTTCGTGCAAAGTGCATCCCTGGGGCTGCCCGTGTGTTTTGTCTTGTAATTACCTATTGTGACGGAGGGCGGCCTCACTGAATGCTCATCATATATGTATGTACTTGTGTGTATATGCAAATGTATATAATTGGGGTCTATTGTGCTTTGCTGATGGTACTGATCTGTTGGATTTTCAAGATGCGCTCAGGTTGACAGTGTAATTGAATCCTTTTGTGACATCCTGGAATAAGGACATATATCTGACGTATAGAAGGGGGGGGTAGGAAGATGCTGAGCATACTGTGGCCGAACTGTTAATGTAGCGCTTGGCCAGCTTCAGGCTCCACGCGACCGTGCCATAGCGCCTCTTGTAGCGCGCTGGTCTAGTGGGCGCTTTGTGGGGCCCCGCGCTCTCGGGCCCTTGCGTCTCAGTACGTCAGTCTGTCTGCGGGGGGGGGGGGGGAATAGCACGCGTTTAATACATCGCAAAGTCCACAACTTCGTCACCTTTAACATCGCACGTTGTTGCAAAGCCAATGCGTTGATTGCAATTGACAAGTACATAACTTCTCAGACTAGGAAATCGCAGGTCATGACAACGCGTCGAGGCGCGGACAGAGGCACAGTGATGAGAAGGTCGCCACCCTGCACAGATCGCTATAATGATGTGCAAAGGTGACCAGCTGGAGTGATGGGACTGAGCAAGGCAGACAGGAGCAGGCAATGGATTCTGAATCCAAGAGGTTAAGAAGGGGTGGGCTGGCGCGGCAGCAGGTGAGGAGCGAAAGGGGGCAGAAACAAAAAGCGCTGCAAGTCTGAGAGAAGTCAGGCGCCTCCTTCCAGTTTTGGGAGTTAAGTGTGTTCCGGTTCAGAGGGGACCGACCTGGTCTAGCAGTTCGGGCTTGACTACTCCTGGCCAAGGTTGCTTTGCACCCCAGCGCCTCGACTGGGGTGCAAACGCTATAATAATGCAATAACAAAACAATGGGGGAGAACAAGTGTAGGCGCAAGGACAGGGAGTCTGAATTGATCACACTTCTACAGACCCTCAGAGGCACGGGCGACAGGCATCGAGTGGGGAGCGGACCAGGGATGATTTAATGAGGTACACTTTTACTTTATAGAGGGCACACCTAATCTGAAAAAACGAAAACCATAATATTGTGGAAGCGGTTGTAGCAATGCAAAATAAATTGAGTAGGGAGTTCAGCTGGTTAATGTATCTGCTACAGGAGCGCACGTGCGTTCGCCTAGCTCAAGATGAAAACTGTGAGGGGCAAACTCAAGTCTTATCTTTAACGCGATGAAAACCATCGAGAAGGGGGGTCCCAACACCTGTTTGTGTACTGCTTTCTACAACTGCAAGAATAGCAGCAAGCGCTTTTTAAAAACCTTTATCGACCCAGCTTGCACATTTTATTACGAGGGACAACATTCTGGAAAAATCTAAAAACAGTAATCTTGTGTAAATGATACAATTATCAGAGAGAAAGAGACGTGAACATTGGATAAGCTTAACCCAGTGCACTAAAGCGCTTCGATGCCAGCTATTTTTACAGCATCAAACACAGTAGACGGCTCTGCTTAAAGAAATTCCCTTTTACCGTTAGGCAACAGGGTGGAGGCAGGAACTACAGTTATTCATCCAGGATCACAAGCATTGCTCAAGTGGGGGAGCCCAGAGTAAAACCGCAGTTTTCTAGCTTCATTGAGGGGGATTTAGCACGGAAACCACATGTCGCCCGTAGGCAGAGTGCTGAATGCAGCCGTTATGAACTTCACTTTTATCCGGCGCAACCACGTCCCGTCCTAGCTCACCCTGGGTTCCACCTCGGGACTTCCATCTCACAGGTTCTCCCTGCAGCCACAGCTCTGGGACAGGAGGGCAAGGAGCCTGCCCTTTGAAGTGGGGTTTGCAGCAGAGGGCTTTTCACAATGTACTGAAATGTAGACATATGAAAGGTCAACAGTGAGAATTTTAGAAAATAAAACAACCTCTGTTGCCGCCACTCAGCTGACCTCAACACCTCCCCCCAACAGACTTCTTGGCCTTTGCCTAGTAAAACTCGAACCCCTTTAATTAGATCCTGGTGGAATGGCGGTGACGCAGGAAACTCTGCAGGATCTATGTTAACAGACTCATGGTTGGTGGAAACTCCCTGCAGTAACTGTGTAACGGTGGCACCCTTATACCTGTAGGAAACCCCCAGCAATGTTTCCAAGCACTAAAGAATGCTGGAGTGCAGGAATCCATCCACCCATCATTCATCCACCCATCCTTTCATCCATCCAACCATCATTCATCCACCGATCTTTTCACACATCCATCCATCCACCCACCCACCCTTTCATCCATCCTTCATCTATCCACCCTTTCATCCATCCATTCATCCACCCTTTCACCCGTCCATCCATACATCCTCCATCCATCCACCCATCATTCATCCATCCACCTTTCTAAACATCCATCCATCCAACCTTCCATCCACCCACCCTTTCATTCATCCACCCTTTCATCCATCCACCCATCCTTCATCCATCCATCCACCCTTTCATTCATCCATCTACCCTTTCATCCATCCATCCACCCTTTCATCCATCCACCCTTTCATCCATCCACCCTTTCATCCATCCATCCACCCTTTCATCCATCCATCCACCCTTTCATCCTTCCATTCACCCACCATTCATTCACCCACCTTTTCACACATCTATCCACCCATCATTCATCCATCCATCCACCCAATATTCATCCACCCACCTTTTCACACATCCATCCATCCACCCATCATTCATCCACCCACCCTTTCATCCATCCACGATCTTTCATCCATCCATTCACCCACCCACCATGCATCCACCCTTCATGCATTCACCCTTTCATCCATCCATCCACCCATCATTCACCCACCCATCATTCACCCACCCACCCTTCACCTACCCACCCTTCACCTACCCACCCTTCACCTACCCACCCTTTCATCCATCTATCCACCCATCACGAAACACCTTACAATAATATTGCGTGACTGTATTAATTGACAATGCTATTTATTTATTATAACACTCCTTACAATGTAGTCAATTAGAACAGAGGAATGTTGCAGTCAATTGAACACCGAGCTTCCAATGCAGTCAATTTGAACAGCGTGACTGTATTAGCTTGACTGTATTAATTGACTTTCCAACACTGCTTACAATGTAAGCAGTGTTGTGCCACTATGTGACATCACGCTTACTTTTCCGTCTTTTTATGACTGCATTTGGAGCGTGTGTAGAATGCAGTCAATTTTACTTTTGTGCCGGAGCGTGACGTGACAGTGCGCTTGCTTTCCTACTTTTCCGTCTTTTAATGACTGTATTTGGAGCGTGAATGTATACAATGCAGCCAATTAGAACATCGCATTAACGTTTACATCGTAAAGTTGCGTTGTTGAGGCTTACGTTGCTATGTATTACGATGTAAACGTTTAAGCGTTGCTGTGCCTTGCGACGTAAACGTTATTGCTATGTTCTAATTGCGTTGTAATGTCCTTGCGAACTGATCACTTCGTTGTGATCATTCTAAGAATAAACCAGAAGCTGGAAGAAAGGCAGTTAATTTGGCTGTCAAATGTCAATCTACAGTCAAAGGTCATCCCGAGGTTTTTGACCTTTGAAACCGGTGTATGACACTCACCAAGCTCTGAGGGCCACCAGTTTGGGGACCAAGCAATGGGATTAGCGCCCAGCATCAATACTATGGTCTTACTGCCATTAAGTTTAAGGCAGTTGGATTGTATCCACGAATTAACGTGGCGCATGCAGTTATAGAAGCGGGCGGCAGTTTCTTCCACTTTGTTGGTGACTGAAATAACTACCTGTGTGTCATCCGCGTAATACACTATTGAAAACCCATACTGTCTTATCACTGCTGCCAAAGGTGTCACATAAATGTTGACAATTTTGACAATGTTTACAAATCTGCACAAGATCCGTGGAATATTAAACACATTTTTCAAAAACGATGTGTGCATTGTGTCTTCTGTGATTGTTTTACTCTGCTTCACACTTACTCAATTCACTAAAATGTGCGGTAGTGGACAGATCACTACATTTCCTTGTGCCTCGTGTCCACTTCCTGTGAAAAATAGATGCGGTTCGAAGCACTCCTACGCCACTGTTAAGCGCCATTTCAATTAACTGGCGACAGTACTTGTTTATTTGGGTGTTTCTTTTTTTGTTTAAAAGTTACATGGGAATTACTTTACCTAACAAGCACTTCACATTTTAATGGTACTCTCCGAAGACCGAAGTAGGGGTAGAGTGTATTTATTTAGCGCAAGAGGTACTTTTTTCTGCTCTGGTTTGTGTCTCTGTGTAGCAGAGTTATGTGTACAGCGTTGACAAGCTCAGTGGTAGGTTACATGAAAAGCACATTAATCTGCAGAGCTGCCAGTGTTTTGTTCCCAGGTGTTCATTCCCGCTCTGGCCTCAACATAGAGACTGTGACCAGGTAGTAATATATGACAGGGTGACTTCAATAACATAGTGTGACATCACCTAACCTAAAATGAGGTTTTAGCATGAAATAAATAACACAGCATCATACCACTACACGCAACATCATTCAACTGCACATAATTATACTCTACACAATACCACATAAATACAGCCCACATAAACCACTGTCACATAGCAACACTCCACATAGATACTACAGACTATGCCACACAATTCTAAGCAGCATAATTCTACTCAACTCTACAGTTTCACCCCACACAATTCAAGTCCACACCTTTCCATTTCACACCACATAATTGGACACCAAACCACATCATTCAACTCAACAACACAATTACACACCACACCACATATATCCAATCCATAGCACAAAATTCCACATCATGCCACAAAATACAACACACCAAATAATTAAACTCCATGACATACCACACCACAAAATACCATTACACATAATCACACTTCATAACTCACAATCCCATTCCATATAATTCCAGTATGCTCAATAACACATAATTAATATCCACACAATCCCACTGCACACTATGCCACTGAATTCCACTACACAAATCCACTCCACACCACACAATTCCACAACTAACAATACCAATTCAACCCACATAATTCCTCTTCACACCACATGATTCATCCACTTCAAACAAAAACATATGGCTAAAAGTCATTGTCATTTACAAGACCAATAGCTCTAACTCTCACAAATGCGAGACTGTTGCATTGCAAATGCTTGTTAATACATATGAATCTATTGTGCCAAATTGAGGAGTTGAGGAAAGAGTTAATATCAGAAGGGATAAGGCGTAAAAGAGAATTCAAAACTTTATATGAGTGACTAATAATAGGTGTGGAAAGCTTCTGTGATTTACGTGTGAAAGACAGATATTCCTGAAATGAGAAAAGAGAAAGAAAAGATCTCTCCAAATCAACCCAGAACAAAGAGTCAAGAGTTGTGTCATGTATCCATCTAGACAAGTGTGTTAATATGAAGCCTTTGTGATATCTGGAAAAATCTGGGAAATTGACGCCTCCTTCAGATTTTGGCTTTGTTAGTTTTAATAAAGACATTCTAGGTTTTTTATCGTAACCACAACAAGGAAGTGAGTATCAAATTGATTTATTGAAAAAATCTTTTAGGTATGGGTAAAGAAATAGTAGAGATGATGTAAAGGACGTTTGGAGTCATCATTTTAATTGTATTTAGGCGAACCTACCAAGAAAGATGGAAGGGATGCCATTTAGTTAAAAGTGATACTTCTGAAAGAGTATTACATTTTTCTTCACATTTGTCAAAATTTAAGGAGATGAATGCTTTGTTCGACGAGGTAAACTACAAACCAATATATTTAATCTGTCTTAAATTCCTAGTAAAGTTAGAGATTGAAAACTGGCCTTTGAAAGTATATTTTTTTAGGGGTAAAATGTCATGTTTAGCATTGTTTAATTTGTTGCCCGAGACTCCTGCATGTGATTGAGCTTCCTTCAAAAAAGCCAGAAGGGTGAGTAGAGGTTGGGAGAAAACTGAAGGATATCGTCCACATAGTCTGCCAATTTAATTTGAAAGGAGTTTGAGATAAAGCCAGTGATTGATTGATTTTGTCTTATTTTGGAGAGGAAAGGTTCTAAGGCTAGGTTAAAAAGAAAGGGAGACAGAGGGAATCCCTGTCTCACACCTCTGTGCAAAGTAAATTAGGAGGAAGTAGGACCGTTTGCAAAAATGTCCGCTTTAGGGTTTGAGTAGAGTAAGGAAATCAAAGATATGATTTTTGGGCCAAAGTAAAACAAGCATAATGTACGAAAGATGAGGGGCCAGAATACTCTATCAAAGGCTTTCTTAGCATCTAGGGTGATGGCAACAAGGGGCTCTGTGTAGCTTGATGATTTAGAAATTATATCTAAAAATAAACGAGTATTATCAGTAAAATATCGTCCCTTGATAAAACCTGATTGTTCCTTGCCCAATAAAGAAGGTAGAAGCAGGTCAATCCTATGGGCTTAGGCTTTGGAAAAAATGTTATGATCTATATTCACTAGGGAAATGGGTCTATAATTTTTACGGTGACTTAAATCCTTCCCTTCTTTCGGGCTGAGATAGATCATGGCTTCTAAAAAGGTGTCACGGCTGTTGATCCTCAGGGTCGGAATGATGCTCTAATGGGGTCCACCTCCAGACGTCCCCGCACTCTAATCAAAACCTTCAGAGTGCAAGGCAGTCAGGCGAGGGAAAATTTAGGTAGAAAACAGGAACATCCAGGACAGGGACCTGAAATGATAAGAGGTATACATTAACTAAAGTTCCCTGATAACCCAATCCTAATCTTACTGGTATAAGCACAAACCCTCACCTGATAGTGCTCAGGATACGACCCTTCCCTTGTTTGTATCCCTTCTTGGGCTAAAGATAAGACAACAAAACAATAGTCAAGGCTCTCTTGTAACCCTCTATATCTCAGTTGTATGTACTCTAACAACTCAACACACATTCACTCACCAGGTGCCAAAAGAGGGGATGTAGTAAGGAGATCACCGATGGACTAAGGAAAGATCCAGCTCTTCCCCCAGCTCCTTATCGCCAGATGAAATCTCCGATGTTCCTGATCGAAATGATAGAATAACTAAACTTAAATGCAGCCAACCGGCTTTTCACTCTTGACAAGATGTTCGAGGCAGTAATAAACACGAACCATAGGAGGGGGCAATCCTTGCGTCTCCTGTTCGCTGTACTTAACTCAACAATGATCTCATAGTCTCGGCGTGCAGTGAAGGGGGAAATCCAAGCGTCTCCACTTACACACCCTAAAAAATAGCAAGAACAACACAAAGGCGTGGAGGGGGCAATCCGGCGTCTCACACGCAAATAACAAACAAGGCACCAGCCGGTGCCAAGAACGCTGTTCTTGACTAAGTGCGTGAGCGACCCGAAGGGGGCAATCCGGCGTCTCCGGGTTACTCACTAAAATATAATTACAGTTCCGCAAGTGCGCTGAGGGAGCAATCCGGCGTCTCACGCGCCTGGCAGGTAACACCCGCAAGATCAGTCTTCACTCGTCTCACTCCAACTCGCTCCACCGCCGCAGAGCAAAAGACGAACCACGCCTTCCCAGCAGATCCGCGAGGACAGGGCGTCCGCCAACAACAGCATACCATTGGACAAATCACGAGCACCTATTACAAGACTCCACAGGACTTTATACTCTCTGAAGGCAACCCCAAGGTGCAAAGCATTCTGGTAGATGTAGTTCATCGTCTAGGCAGGCACCTTTGTCAGACCCTGACAGTATGCCCCCCGCCCTGTGCCTCCTAGCACCAGGCTTCCGCGGATTACGGGCATAGAACGAACGGATCAACCGAGGGGCATGGACTTCCTGACTAGGCTCCCAAGAGTCATCCTCCGAGCCGTATCCCTTCCAGGAGACAAGGAACCACAGCTTCCCCTGACGGAACCTCGCGTCCAAGATGCGACGCACTCCGTACTCCAGTTGTCCGTCTCTCAGCACCGGCGGGCCAGCCTTGCTTCGTATAGAACCAGCCGGCTTCAACAGGCTGCTGTGGAACACAGGATGTATCCTCATAGACATGGGCAGTTTCAATTCGTAAGCCACTGGATTGATCTTTTTGATGACCGAATAAGGACCAATGAAACGGGGGTGGAAAACGCTACGATAACGGAATCGAATGTTCTTTGTGGACAACCAAACTCTGTCCCCAATCTCATACAGAGGACTCTCCTGTCGGTGCTTATCCGCCCATGTTTTGTATGTGGTCTTTGCTCGGACAAGAGTTTTCTGTATCCGTTGATGTGACTCTAACAAGGCCTTCACATGGGCGGCCACCGTAGGGTGGTTCTGGATTTCCTCTGGTATGGTCAACGGAAGGGTGCTGGCATGAAAGCCTGTATTGGCCTTGAACGGTGTTTCCCCAGTTGAGCTATGCCATGCATTATTATAAGACAACTCAGCCAGCCAGAGAAGAGAGACCCAGGAACGGCTAGCTTCTTCCGAATAGCACCTCAAATACTGTTTTAGTGTCTGATTTAGTCTTTCGGTCTGTCCATCCGTCTGAGGGTGGAAACTGGTGGATAGAGCGTCCTCCACCCTCAGAGCCTTGCACCACATGCGCCAGAACCATGGCACGAACTGTGGTCCCCTGTCCGAGATGATCACGCGAGGAATTCCGTGAATCCGGACCACCTGTGTCAACAGTAGTTGAGCAGTTTGACTGGCAGTAGGAAGATTTTTGCATGGAATAAAGTGTCCCATTTTCGTCAAACTGTCTACCACTACCATGATAGCGTTGTATCCTTGGTCCATTGGCAACCCCACGATGAAGTCCATGCTGATGGTGTGCCAAGGACGGGACGGAGTTGGCAGTGGTCTGAGTTTCCCACGACTCATGGAATGATCCCCTTTCGCCCTTGCACATGTATCGCAGTGTCCTATCCACTTTTCTACATCTCTTGACATTGTCTCCCACCAGAAATGTCGCTTTACCAGATGGATGGTTTTTGTCACCCCGGGATGCCCGGCCAGCACCTCCCCATGACCCCAATTGAAGGCCTGAAGCCGTAGGTCGTGAGAGGGGAGAAACAATTTCCCCCCATGCAAGGGTACCCCGTGTTGGAGACTTCGGAGGCGGTTCTGGCTTACCCACTTCTGCCATTGGACTTGGTTTCGTTCTTTCTGTACTTGTTCAATAAAGCGATCAGCTGTTACTAAACACACCCCCTTCTCGGGTGCGATGATCGCTTTTATTTGTTCTTTTTCCAATACCAGGTCTCCCCCTAGTCTGGAGAGTGAGTCTGCTTTCTTGTTTTCAGTTCCAGGCCGAAAGGTGACGATGAAATTGTATTCCGCGAAAAACAGCATCCACCTCATTTGCCGTTGAGATAAATGACGAGCTGTTTTCATAAACAACAAATTCCTGTGATCGGAATATACCGTTATAGTGTGTTGTGATCCCCACAGGTAATGTCTCCACTCCTGGAAAGCTCTTTTTATAGCCAACAGTTCTTTTTCAGATATTGAGTAGTTGCTTTCAGCAGAGTTCAATTTCCTGGACAGGAAGGCAACTGGATGTAACTGGCCTGTTTCTCTATCTCTTTGCGATAGGACAGCTCCAACTGCTACATCAGAGGCATCTGCCTCTACTATAAAGGGTAGATCCAGTTGCGGATGTTTCAGGATTGGGGCAGAGACAAACGCTTCCTTCAACAACTCAAACGCCCTCATGGCTTCGGTATTCCACTGAAAGGGAACTCCTTTTCGTAACAACTTGGTGATGGGTGAAGCCAACAAGGAGAACTGAGAAATAAAACGTCTGTAATAATTGGCAAAGCCAAGAAAGCATTGCACCTCTTTCACACTCTGTGGCACTGGCCATGCACTCACCGCATCAACCTTCCTCTCTGCCATGTGAAACCCTCTAGGTGTGAGAATAACCCCCAGAAATTCCACCTCTTCTACATCAAACTCGCATTTACTGAGTTTGCAGTAGAGTCGGTATTCCAACAGCTTTTGTAACACCAGGAGAACATGATCGGTGTGTTGGTTGCGTGAGTCAGAATAAACAAGGATGTCATCAATATATACGATGACGAACTGGTCCAGGTATTCCTTCAGTACATCATTAAGGAAGTACTGGAATGCCGCCGGGGCATTGCAAAGCCCGAACGGCATTACCAGATACTCGAAAAGACCATATCTGGTCTTGAAGGCAGTCTTCCACTCATCTCCACTACGGATCCTGACCAGGTGGTAGGCACCACGGAGATCCAACCGTGTATAGATCACTGCCTCTCTCACCTGGTCCAGCAGCACAGGGATGAGGGGAAGAGGGTACCGATTCCTTATGGTCTGTTTATTTAACTGGCGATAGTCAATGAGGGTACGTAACTCCCCATTGGCCTTCGTCGTAAAAAACAAAGGAGACGCTGCTGGTGATCGGGAAGGTCTAATGAAACCAATAGCACTGAAGTGTGTCAGGTATTCTTGTAGATGTTTGGACTCAGGCTCTGACAAGGCGTACACCCTGCAAGATGGAACAACAGCGCCTTCCACCAAATCTATTCTACAATCGTACTCCCTATGAGGAGGGAGTACTTCAGCCTGAGCTTCATTAAACACCTCACTGTAATCGTGGTATTTCGTAGGTAAGACAGTTACTTTTTCCAACCGCAGTGGCTATGTGTGTTATCTGGGCCAAGGCTATCGTATGTGAAGAGGGGGTACTCATACAGATTTTCTGACACTCCTCTGACTGAAAGCTCACAGTCTTTTCCCTCCAGTCTATGGAAGGGTTGTGTTTTTCTAACCATGGGATACCCAGTATTAGCTCATATTGTGGAGCCTCAATGATGTTTAAAACGATACTCTCAGCATGTTTGACAATGCTGTTCTCCAGAACCAATACCACCTCTTCGGTACGTTCAACGATAGGACCGGATTTCAGGGGAGTACCATCCACCGCCAACACGGTTTCTGGGTTTTTTGTAGTCACTCTTCCCAGCCCCAAACGACGCACGAGGCCCTCGTCCACAAAATTCCCAGTAGACCCTGAGTCTATCATGCTCCACACAGCATGTTCTTTGCCCTGACTCAACAATAGGGAGGATAAGGCAACATGTGTTACAGGGGCTTTGCCCTCAACCGAAGCCAACGATGTCAGTCTCCATTCTTTTGTCTCCGGCCTTTCACTCAAGGAAGGGCTCTCAACACTGGTATCAGGATCAACAGTGGTAAGAGCCACCTTCTTAGCTGAGTAAAAGGTTTTGGACCTTTTGGGTTTGGAGGGACACTCCTTAACGTAGTGTCCCTTCTTCCCGCAATACATACATAGCCCCTGCGAGCGACGACTCTCTCTTTCGGCTTTAGTAAGAGGGGATCGGATGGCCCCGACATCCATTGGTTCCGTTGTACTGTCTCCAGTCCGTGGATCCGGTGGAAGTGCATGACCCACCGAATCAGAGGGCCTATCATGTTTCCTTCGGTCGCCTCCCCGCTCCCCTAATCGATGGTCCAGGCGCAGGGTGAAATTGATTAAATCAATACATGTTGTGGGTTGGGGATCGATCTGTACTATGATATCTTTTAACTCATCTGACAGGCCCTGATAATATAAAGCCATTCGTTTGTCTTCTGGCCAGCCTGTCTCAGTCACAAGACGATTGAAAGTAGTCATATATGACACTAAATCCTTCTTCCCTTGTCGGAGCCCCAACAATTCCCTGTCTGCACTTAGTGTTGTCGCTCTCCGATCAAACACCCGTTCAAACTCTCTGGGGAACGCTGTCCAGTCATTTAATATGGGGTCATCGTTCCTAACAAAGGGAACAGCCCAATTCGCTGCATCCCCAGACAAATAAGAAATGGCGAACGCCACTCGGGACATATTATTGGGGAACGAAGCCGGTCTACACGAGAAATGAAGGGTGATTTGGGTTAGAAAGGCTTGAATTCTCTGAGGGTCACCAGAGTATCTCTCTGGACTGGCTAAAGGTATTGGAGGAGGTACCGTTACTTGAATGGTGCGACCTCTTGGTGCCGCATCAAAAGGATTAGCCTGTTGACGATCTAACCTTTCTTTTAAGGCAGCGGTCTCCAACTTGGACGCCGCCAGTTCCTGCTGTACTAACAGCAGGGCCTGAAGCACGTCGTCCATAGTTGCCATAACTAGAGCCTCCTTCCGACCAGGAGGTGATAACAACGTGGGCTCGTGATTCTGTCACGGCTGTTGATCCTCAGGGTCGGAATGATGCTCTAATGGGGTCCACCTCCAGACGTCCCCGCACTCTAATCAAAACCTTCAGAGTGCAAGGCAGTCAGGCGAGGGAAAATTTAGGTAGAAAACAGGAACATCCAGGACAGGGACCTGAAATGATAAGAGGTATACATTAACTAAAGTTCCCTGATAACCCAATCCTAATCTCACTGGTATAAGCACGAACCCTCACCTGATAGTGCTCAGGATACGACCCTTCCCTTGTTTGTATCCCTTCTTGGGCTAAAGATAAGACAACAAAACAATAGTCAAGGCTCTCTTGTAACCCTCTATATCTCAGGTGTATGTACTCTAACAACTCAACACACATTCACTCACCAGGTGCCAAAAGAAGGGATGTAGTAAGGAGATCACCGATGGACTAAGGAAAGATCCAGCTCTTCCCCCAGCTCCTTATCGCCAGATGAAATCTCCGATGTTCCTGATCGAAATGATAGAATAACTAAACTTAAATGCAGCCAACCGGCTTTTCACTCTTGACAAGATGTTCGAGGCAGTAATAAACACGAACCATAGGAGGGGGCAATCCTTGCGTCTCCTGTTCGCTGTACTTAACTCAACAATGATCTCATAGTCTCGGCGTGCAGTGAAGGGGGAAATCCAAGCGTCTCCACTTACACACCCTAAAAAATAGCAAGAACAACACAAAGGCGTGGAGGGGGCAATCCGGCGTCTCACACGCAAATAACAAACAAGGCACCAGCCGGTGCCAAGAACGCTGTTCTTGACTAAGTGCGTGAGCGACCTGATGTCAAGACCTAAGTACACTGTGTCTTACCTTTTAGTGATGACTGGTAATCCTGTTGACAGTGTAGAGATTTTCACAGAGACGCAAGGGACCAACTTCCTGAAAACTCTAACTAAGCCTTGCTGACTAAACTTACAGCTAAGCATTAACCAGAACCTTCGGGAAGAGGGCCGGTACTGGACGTTGACTGGAGGGTTGAGTCTTCGACTGTCGACCTGCAGGTTCACAAGAACGATAAAGTTCAGAATCCTATCTATCTGAATAGTATTCCTACTTCTAGTCACCCCTCCCTCCTTGACTCTCAAAGTAATATCTTGCTCTCCCCCATCTGCTTCCTACCTGCGATCAGTCCGGGTCCGTGCACCGTCCAGTATTTCTTTGTCTTGTCGGGAGTGCTGCAGTCTTGGGAATTGTCTTTTAGGGTTTTGAAGTCTGTAATTTTAAACAAGAGAAATATTAGCAGAACTCCTTTCTTTATTAATTCCCTAGTTCAGTCTCTCCTCTTATTCTGATATCTATATCTAAAACTTACTTGAATAAACTCTTCTTTTAAGATGCCTTGTGGTTTCTGATTATTCTCAAGAATGTCTTTTTCCTAAGGGAATGAAACTCACCACAAAACAACAACTCCTGCAATAACTATCCACTAAGAATTCCGTGGATGAATACTCTTCGACAAGATTTGTATCTCTGATAAACCTAAAACATAATCTGCGTATCACAATAAATATTCTTGTGAATACCTTTTAGAGAAAAAACAAAATATAGACACCATGAATCTTTAACCAGATCCTGAAATGATTTTGACAGTCTAAATATAAATCAGCATTCAAAAGTTCAAATGAGGGCAGTTTTAGAATAACTCCGTAATCAAAACAGTTATTTCTAAACAATAGCAAAAATTAGCTCAGTTCTCTTTCTTGCGTTGGGCGCCTTAAATTGTCCACGGAAACTTATCTTTTAATTTGAGGTTGAAATCCTAAGCTGCTTGCCGAGTTCTGAAACCTCGCGCTGAAGAAAGCAGTTCTGAAGGCCTTGAAGTCCTATCCCTCGAAGTCTTCCTTG
This sequence comes from Lissotriton vulgaris, assembly GCF_964263255.1. Classification (NCBI taxonomy): domain Eukaryota; kingdom Metazoa; phylum Chordata; class Amphibia; order Caudata; family Salamandridae; genus Lissotriton; species Lissotriton vulgaris. The sequence goes on from NC_141687.1 coordinate 1,483,799,501, forward strand.
AAGCGCTGGATAGACGTCCACGATGCAGGTTCTCTGGAAACTCCTAAGGCAAAGCGCGGCCTCAGGGAAGGGTGCGGTTTAAATAACCTGCGCACCAAATGCCAACGTGCGCTTGCACGTTGCAACCGCCTTCAGCCCTCCGCGTGCAGCGCGAGCGGAAGACTTTCGGCAGACAGCTGAATGAAAGCGCACGCATTTCCAGCGTGCGAAGGCTGCCGAAAGAAAGCACACGCATCTCTCGCGTGTGAAGACCTTTTCTGATTCTAAATGTGAAAGCTAGGAACTAGTACTTTCAAAAGGCTCACAGGCCTGCCTGCAGTGAAATTGTATAATGAAAGTTACATGCAATTACTATGAAATGCTTTTCATGTAAAAAATGTCTCTGAAAGCAAGTTACCGTTACCAAAGCATATAAATCAGTTACTAAAACACAAACATAAACACAAAAGAGGTGCTGGTGCACGGGAAAGGGGTGGGTTTTTACAGTTGGAAAGAAACCCTTTGTCCTAGGTGTATTTTACTGTTTGGGCATTTGGCAAGTGTCCCCAGGGAGGAACAGATGGGACTGGAGAATCGTGACAGTACTCCCTCCTCAAGATCCCCCCTAAGACTGGTGCAATGGGTTTGGGTTTCTCAGGATGTTGAGTATGAAATCTTTTCAACATTTTGGGAGCATGTTTTAGATTTTCCAAAGGTTCCCAGGACCTTTCTTCCGGACCGTAACCTTTCCAGTCGATCAAATAAAGCAACCTTCCCCTAGATCTCTTGGAATCAAGAATTGTTTTAACTTCATATTCAGGATTCCCCTCTATCTCAATGGAGGAGGGGGGTTGGGCAAATCTAGTTTGGGCGTGAAAAGGCTTGATTAACGATACATGGAAAACTGGATGAATTTGAAATTTGGCAGGTAAGGTTAGTCTTATACATACAGGATTTATGATCTTTTCTATAGGAAAAGGGCCTATATACCTTGGATTAAACTTACGATTCCCTTTTAGCTTCAGATTCTTAGTGCTTAACCACACTTTATCCCCAGGTGAATAAAGCGGAGGCTCAGATCTGTGTTTATCAGCAAACCTCTTTTGATCCTCTTTTGCTTTGGCCAAATTAAAGGCTGCTTGCTCCTGAATGGAGGGTAAAGTGGAAACATAGTCAGAAATGGCTGGTACATGATTTAGCTCTTTTATCTCTTTAGGAAAAGAATTGGGATGATATCCTAAATTACAGAAAAAAGGTGACATACCAAGGGAAGAATGATCTACATTGTTGTAAGCAAATTCTAGTTGACTTAGAAGAGTTGACCATTCTTCGCCTACATTTGTCAACATGCATCGAATGAACTGTTCTATGGTTTGATTTGTACGCTCAGTAAGACCATCAGTCTGAGGATGATAGCTTGAGGATAGACGTATGTCCATATTAAGGAGAAACCTTAAACTTTGCCACACTCGTGAAATAAACTGGGACCCTCTGTCCGAAATTACCACAGATGGAATACCATGTAAACGGACTACATTTTCCATAATTAAATGTGCTAATTCCATGCTAGTTGGTAGTTTTCTGAGCGGGACAAAGTGAGCCATGCGTGAAAACTGATCTACAATTGTAAGAATGGTGGTAAACCCCTTCTTGGTGATTGGTAACTCAACAATAAAATCCAGTGAAATAGTGTGCCAAGGTCGAGGTGGTAAAGGTAAAGGATTCAGCAAACCACTTGGACTTTGATGAGATGATTTGTTCTGAACACAAACCCCACAAGTTTCGACATAATGTTGCACATCTTTAAACATTGACGGCCACCAAAAGGTTCTTTTAATTAAATCATAGGTTTTAACCTTACTTGGGTGAGCAGCTAAAGTAGTGTCATGATGGAAGTGTAGAATCTTTTCTTTTAGCGTGTCAGTAGGTACAAAAATTAGGTTTTGCATGAAGAACAAATCATCTCTTTCCTGCAAATAAGGGTGTGACAGTTTCCATACATTAAAGTCTTGCTTTGCTATTTCCTTCTTAATGTCAGATATAACATCACAAACCGTAATACTTGCTTGAAATCGGGATATCGGTATTACAGGTTTTACTTCAGACGGAGGATCTATCACAACCTCTCCCATTCTAGACAATGCATCAGCTTTCAAATTTTCTTTACCTGGTCGATAGGTAATGACAAAATTATAATCATTAAAGAAAATAGACCATCTCAGTTGTCTAGCAGATAGAGCCTTGACTGATCTCAAGGCTTGAAGGTTTCAATGGTCCGTATATATTGTCACTGGATGTCTTGCTCCCAGCAAATAATGGCGCCATTCTTCAAATGCTGCCTTTATTGCTAGAAGTTCTTTATCCGCAATGGCATAATTCAACTCTGCTTCAGATAACTTTCTAGAGAAATACGCAATGGGATGCATTTGACCTGTATCCACATGTCTTTGCGACAAAATTCCTCCAACAGCAAATTGAGAAGCGTCAGCTTCCACAATAAAGGGCTGACTGGGATCTGGATGAGAAAGAATTGGAGCTGTAATAAACTTTTTTTTAAGTTTCTGAAAAGCTTCTTCAGCTAGTTCTGTCCACTCGAATTTAACTCCTTTCCTCAACAATCTTGTGATTGGAGTGATTGTCTTAGAGAAATCTTGAATGAAGCGACGGTAGAAATTTGCGAACCCCAAAAAGCTTTGAACTTGTTTTACTGAAGATGGACTGGACCAGGATTCTACCGCTTCAACCTTCTTTGGGTCCATTTCTATCCCCTTGGGACTGATGACATATCCCAAGAACTCAACCTTTGAAGCGTGAAACAAGCTTTTTTCCAATTTAACATACAAAGAATTTGCAAGCAGTTTCTTGAGAATAGCTCGGACCTGTTGTACATGCTCTTCTTCTGAATTTGAAAAGATCAGAATGTCATCTATATAGACAACACAACATACATCAATAAACTCATGCAACACTTCATTTATAAAAAATTGGAAGGCTGCGGGGGCATTGCAAAGACCAAAAGGCATGACTTGGTATTCGAATAATCCAAATTTTGTGCGGAAAGCAGTTTTCCATTCGTCACCCTTTCGTACTCGTACCAAATGGTAAGCTCCCCGTAAGTCCAATTTTGTATAAATGGTTGCTTTCTTGACCTGATCTAGTAAAGTGGGGATCAAAGGCAAAGGATATCGGTTTTTTATAGTCACATTGTTCAAAGCTCTATAGTCTATGCACGTGCGCAATTCACCTCCCTTTTTAGGAATAAAAAAGAGAGCTGAGGAGACAGGAGACTTGGAATGACGAATAAAGCCGTTGGCTAAATACTCATCCAAGTATTCTCTAAGATGAATATTCTCTTTTTCTGTTAATGCATAGATTCGACTACATGGTAGAGTAGCCCCAGGAACAAGATCTATTCTACAGTCAAAGTCTCTGTGTGGAGGTAGAGTATTTGCCTTCTTTTTGTCAAAAACGTCTTGTAGATCCGAGTAAACAGATGGAACCCCTTCTATCGCTAAAACTCTAGATGAGTTAGAAGGAAAGTCAAACCCTTGAATTATTTCTCCTGATTTTTCCAACAGAAAACAGTTATTAACACAATGTGTTGACTGAAAGGTTAAAGTCTGAGATACCCAATCTATACCTGGATTGTGTTTTACCAACCAAGGAATCCCCAAAATTAACTTGAACTGTGGGGCGTCTATGATATCAAATTGTATCTTTTCACGATGAATAGGTGAACAGTCCATCTCAAGGATTTCAGTTTGTCGGCTAATAGGTCCTGAAGTTAACTCCTTGCCATCTACTGCTCTAACTATCTCGGGACAATCCTTTAAAACTGATTCAAAGCCTAACTGAGAGAAAAACCGAGTATCTATAAAGTTTCCCGTAGCTCCAGAGTCTATTACAGCTTCTACCCTTCTAGCTAAAGAGGAAGGCAAAAGGCTTCTTAACTCGACTAGGATACCAAAATGCTTACATCCTAGAGGTGGAACAGTAGAGGCCAAACTAGGAATTACACTCGATGAACCGACCTCATCTTTCATCGAGTTTTCTAGTTTTCCGTCGACTCTTGAGTTAACGGAAGATCAGAGGATTTTACCTTAAACTTGTTAGGTTTAGTAGGACAGTCTCTTACAAAATGTCCAGTCTTGCCACAGTAAAGACATTGATTTAACTTCCGCCTCTTCTCTTTTTCATCTTTAGAGAGCGGACCTCGAACAGTTCCAATTTGCATTGGTTCCACATGATCTGATTTTGAGCCTACCTCCTTGCCTGATGAAGTATTTCTATCTTTAACAAATAAGATTTTATGGTCACTTTTCCCCTTCTCACCCTTTCTCTCACTAAGACGGTGATTCAATTTAATCACAAGATCGATAAACTCGCTGATATCATCGGGAGGTTCCAAGATTTGAGTAACCATGTCTTTAAGATCTTCTCTAAGACCTCTATAAAAAATAGAAATCCGTTTATCATATGGCCAATTAGCCTCTAAAACCAAACGATTAAATTGGGAGATATAGTGAAGGAGATCAGAAGACCCTTGTTTTAAACTCAATAACTCGTTGTCTGCAGACTGCACAAACATATGCTTTGCAAAGATCTTCTTTAGTGCCCGTTCAAAGTTTCTAAAATTATACAAAATTGCATCATCCCTTTCTACAAAAGGAATGGACCAAAGGGCAGCATCCCCTCCAAAATACGATAGCATGAAAGCTACCTTGGAGGAGTCATCAGGAAAGGCTGATTTCTTGGCTAAGAAATGTAGATGACATTGCTGCAAAAAGATGAAAAACTTGTTGCAATCTCCATAAAAACGTTCTGGTGGAGCTAACGGTGTGGGCATTGGGGTAACTACCTGAATCTGAGCTCCTCCCCCTGAGTCTGAAGATGAAGCCTGCACACTAACTGTACTCTGCTGGATTGCTGCTTGCAAGGCGGTCATGTCGTTTCGTAAAGAAACATTCTCATCTCTAATATCCTTTAGAACTGCCGCTATGTCTTGCAGGGATACCTGGTCCATTGCGTCTGGGTGAAATATACTTCTTGGGCTTTGCCTTCTGTCAAGACCTAAGTACACTGTGTCTTACCTTTTAGTGATGACTGGTAATCCTGTTGACAGTGTAGAGATTTTCACAGAGACGCAAGGGACCAACTTCCTGAAAACTCTAACTAAGCCTTGCTGACTAAACTTACAGCTAAGCATTAACCAGAACCTTCGGGAAGAGGGCCGGTACTGGACGTTGACTGGAGGGTTGAGTCTTCGACTGTCGACCTGCAGGTTCACAAGAACGATAAAGTTCAGAATCCTATCTATCTGAATAGTATTCCTACTTCTAGTCACCCCTCCCTCCTTGACTCTCAAAGTAATATCTTGCTCTCCCCCATCTGCTTCCTACCTGCGATCAGTCCGGGTCCGTGCACCGTCCAGTATTTCTTTGTCTTGTCGGGAGTGCTGCAGTCTTGGGAATTGTCTTTTAGGGTTTTGAAGTCTGTAATTTTAAACAAGAGAAATATTAGCAGAACTCCTTTCTTTATTAATTCCCTAGTTCAGTCTCTCCTCTTATTCTGATATCTATATCTAAAACTTACTTGAATAAACTCTTCTTTTAAGATGCCTTGTGGTTTCTGATTATTCTCAAGAATGTCTTTTTCCTAAGGGAATGAAACTCACCACAAAACAACAACTCCTGCAATAACTATCCACTAAGAATTCAGTGGATGAATACTCTTCGACAAGATTTGTATCTCTGATAAACCTAAAACATAATCTGCGTATCACAATAAATATTCTTGTGAATACCTTTTAGAGAAAAAACAAAATATAGACACCATGAATCTTTAACCAGATCCTGAAATGATTTTGACAGTCTAAATATAAATCAGCATTCAAAAGTTCAAATGAGGGCAGTTTTAGAATAACTCCGTAATCAAAACAGTTATTTCTAAACAATAGCAAAAATTAGCTCAGTTCTCTTTCTTGCGTTGGGCGCCTTAAATTGTCCACGGAAACTTATCTTTTAATTTGAGGTTGAAATCCTAAGCTGCTTGCCGAGTTCTGAAACCTCGCGCTGAAGAAAGCAGTTCTGAAGGCCTTGAAGTCCTATCCCTCGAAGTCTTCCTTGAAGCGCTGGATAGACGTCCACGATGCAGGTTCTCTGGAAACTCCTAAGGCAAAGCGCGGCCTCAGGGAAGGGTGCGGTTTAAATAACCTGCGCACCAAATGCCAACGTGCGCTTGCACGTTGCAACCGCCTTCAGCCCTCCGCGTGCAGCGCGAGCGGAAGACTTTCGGCAGACAGCTGAATGAAAGCGCACGCATTTCCAGCGTGCGAAGGCTGCCGAAAGAAAGCACACGCATCTCTCGCGTGTGAAGACCTTTTCTGATTCTAAATGTGAAAGCTAGGAACTAGTACTTTCAAAAGGCTCACAGGCCTGCCTGCAGTGAAATTGTAGAATGAAAGTTACATGCAATTACTATGAAATGCTTTTCATGTAAAAAATGTCTCTGAAAGCAAGTTACCGTTACCAAAGCATATAAATCAGTTACTAAAACACAAACATAAACACAAAAGAGGTGCTGGTGCACGGGAAAGGGGTGGGTTTTTACAGTTGGAAAGAAACCCTTTGTCCTAGGTGTATTTTACTGTTTGGGCATTTGGCAAGTGTCCCCAGGGAGGAACAGATGGGACTGGAGAATCGTGACACCCGAAGGGGGCAATCCGGCGTCTCCGGGTTACTCACTAAAATATAATTACAGTTCCGCAAGTGCGCTGAGGGAGCAATCCGGCGTCTCACGCGCCTGGCGGGTAACACCCGCAAGATCAGTCTTCACTCGTCTCACTCCAACTCGCTCCACCGCCGCAGAGCAAAAGACGAACCACGCCTTCCCAGCAGATCCGCGAGGACAGGGCGTCCGCCAACAACAGCATACCATTGGACAAATCACGAGCACCTATTACAAGACTCCACAGGACTTTATACTCTCTGAAGGCAACCCCAAGGTGCAAAGCATTCTGGTAGATGTAGTTCATCGTCTAGGCAGGCACCTTTGTCAGACCCTGACAAAAGGTTCCAGAGGAGCTACCCAGATCAATAAAAGAAGAAATGAGAGTGAGCTACTTTGGGATAAATATTTGAGCAAAATGTACACAAAATTCAACAGTAAAACCATCTGGACCTGGGCCTTTATCCTTCTTAAGAGATCTAAGCGCATTGAGCATTCTCTCCATGTGATATCAATTTCCAAAGATTCCCTATTCAGTAAAGGGTTAGTTGGTTTGTGAATGGAGGCGATATAGAGAGATACATCCTCCTCAGTAGGTACATTTTTTGGTGTATGAAAGTGTTCGTTTAATTTAACAAATTCTTGTAAGATGTCTGAGTTTTTATGTTTGGAATGGTTATTATTGTCAATAATGGATTTGATGTGAAGTTTGTTTTGTTTGGACTTAAGGTAGTTAGCTAGTAATTTACTGGATTTGTTTTGTCCCCCATAGAATTTCGCACTCGTTTTTAATAGAAGTATAGAGGCGTTATCAGTTGTGTCTTTCTTAAACTTAATCTTAGCATTAATAAGATCTGCAAGACATTCTTTTGATTTAGAAGTATAGTAGGAATGTTCCAATCTTTTTACCTTGGAGAGAAGTTCAGCATTGACTAGCCTAGAAATCTTCATTTTCTTGGATACATAGATAATAATAAAATCCTGAGCTGAGGCCTTGAAGGCGTCCCAAATTATATGAAAAGGTAAACTGTCAGTGTCATTAAATTGGAAGTACTCTTGAAATAAGGCTACAAAGGAAGCATTGAACATAGAGTCTAAAAAAGCAAGGAATTATAATGCGCCATCTCTTGGGTTGATCAGAGTGGGATAATGTCTAGTTGAATGGAGACAGGGGCATGGTCAGAGATAAGGATGGGACCTATGTCTGCTGAGAGTAGGGATTGGGAAAAACTATGTGAAGTGAAAATATAATCAATTCTGGACTGGGAGTGGTAGGGTTCTGAGTAAAAAGTATGTTCCAGCGGAGCTGGATTATATAATCTCCATGCATCAGTAAGGTGTAAATTCTTAACTGATTGTACAAAAGCTTTGTGTGCTTTGGTTGGTACATAGGATGCTTTGGATTTCCTATCTAGAAAAGGATCCAGTACTAGATTAGAGTCGCCAGCTGGAATTAAGTTGGTGGCAGGAGATTGTGGAATTAAACAATAGATTTGGGTCCAAAAGGAGGCATCTGCTTGGGTAGGGGCGTACACATTAAATATTGAGATTGGGACATCTCTAATCAGCAAATTAGTAAATAACCATCTACCCTGGTCGTCCGTATCCTGTGAAATCAGTTGGACATGTAATGATTCATGACACAAAGTTATAACATCATTATGTTTGCCAACCCCTGGAGAGAAAAAAACGT